>NC_140174.1:81628790-82228790 GCF_963971535.1 Notolepis coatsorum | reverse complement strand
ATAAAGGATTTGCACTACAACTCGTATACCTACTGTGAATTGTACCTAAATTGCACCTTGTCCCATTTCTCCATTTCTGCCTTGCACTATATAGTATTGTATATTAGTACACTGCACAGTATTGTATATTGTATGGTAACTACGTCTATTCTGCATCGAACATTGTACATATGTCTAAACTGAACACTGTGACCTCTTTTTTTTTACTTCTAATTTTACTATGTTTTTATTTCATACTTATCTTGTCTTGCACAGTCTCTGGAGCGCAACAGTAAGAAGCATTTTGTACAAAAGTATTCTGTACTTCTGTATGACAACTATTAAAGAAACTTGAAACTTGAAACACTGGGGGAATAAATAATCAACACAAACGCAAAAGCGTGCTCACACTGATGAAAAAAGAACAGGTTGACGTGGCTCTGCTAAGCGAAACGCACATTCTAGAGAAAGACATAGATACGTTAGCGGACAACACATATCATAACATTAGTCACTCTTCCTTTGGTACGAGAACTCTGGGTGTAGCCATAGTCGTTAGACGGAAGTTGAATATTGAATTAAAGGGAGTATGGTCTGATGTAGATGGTCGGATAACTATAGCTAAGATTGTACACAAGAACAGGAAAATAGCGTTGGTAGCGGTATACGCCCCAAATTTGTACGAAGTGGGTTTCTTCACTACACTAACCAAAGCAATGTTAGACCTTCCCGATTACTCATTTATAATAGATGCAGATTTTAATGCCATTTGGAACCTGTTCCACCCCAGGTGAAAATCTGCATAAAATGTATACCTAGGTAAATGGAATATTGCTCCACTTCTACAAGGGCTATTTGCATATTCTTGGTATCTAGGTATATCTATGGACCTCAGTGAATGTATTCTCAGTGTCAGAAATATTGTGTCTATTACTAGGCTTGCTTAAATTGTGATGAAACAAAGGAAAATATGAATTATGATTTTTCTTTTCATCTTTGACAGTGAATAACACCATGATAATAATGACCAAACTTAAAAAACTAAAACTGAACTCATTCAGTACCCTCTTGAGATCATGTGTACAAAAGATCTAAGGAAATTAATAAAGGGAAGATGATAAAACTGAAGGTTCTGTATATACAGTACTGAATTCTCCCATCCGGACCAATGCAATTTGAAATATTATTATAGAATATAGAATATATGCTTATACATTACCTTATTATAGCCAATTCGCACATTTATATATATATATATATATATATATATATATATATATATATATATATATATATATATATATATATATATATATATATATATATATATATATATATATATATAGTATCTTTCAAATGGCCGAGTTCAATTTGGATATAGTATCACCAGGCGTGCATAATAACAGATACTGATATTTACTGTAATCGACTGTACTTTTTTATTTCCCCCACAGTGTAACCATTTTGAAACTAATTTCAGATCTAACTGTTCTTACATGGTAACAATAGTGAGGAGAAACTGACTGCGTTTCAATATTTGTCAAAAACGTTCCCTTTTGTAGCTTATTATCGCGAATCATAACAATTATTGATATGATTCATTCAGAACGCTGAACTTTGAACCACCATAGTATGTGACAGGAAGTGTAGATCGGAGAAATTTCAACGCTGGCCGATAGCTATGAATCTCCTCTACAAAATGGCAGCAACTACAATTCCCATGGTTCAACATTTCCATTTCCGGTTCCGGGTCAGATAGGCGATTGCATATCGAAAACTTAAAACGATATAAGTACACTTTTAACCTATTGCTAAACTATTGCCAACCTAACGTTTTACATTCTACATGCATTTGTGACATAGTGGTGATGTTAATACTTGAAAACGGTTGATTTTAAAATCACTAATTATTTTCATCATTCATAAAAATATGCCTATATGATTATAATGTCAAAAGGGGTCGGTACCTACCCCGTCGAGTGGAACAGGAATTCATTACACAACTCAAAGAAGCTCTTACAGTATTCCTACGGGAGAATGAAAACTCGGTGCAGGACCCCAGAATAATATGGATGTCGGTAAAGGGTACGATCAAGGATTTCACTGATAGCTTTTCCTCCAAAATGCGCAAGAATCGATGCTCAAAACTGGCTGAACTGGAAACGCTTTACTCAACGTTATTTAATTCTTTACAATACAACAACTCAATTCGACTAGAAAATCAAGTTAATGTACTAAAAAAAGAGATCAATGCCATATACAGACAACAATCGGAAATACAAATACGTAGCACAAGACAACAGCAGTACTCCCAAGGTTGAATGAATGAATGAATGAAAACTTTATTTAACAGATTGCAGAATGGGTACAATACAGTACGGCTCAATACATACAATTGTTAAGGGGATGCAGACCCGAGAAAGACGTTTGTCTTGTTTCCATCAGGGTCCCCCATTTTCAATTCATATAGACATTTATGACATACACAACATACATGACATTTATGGCATAGGGACATATAGGTATTTAGTACTGATACATTTGTGACATAAACGGTATTCAAATATACAGTACTGTTACCCCTAGATCCTGACAGAGTATATACATATGATGGGGAGGGGACTGTACATTAGGAGGGGGTGGGTGGGTGGGAGAGAAATATACATACGGCGGGGAGGGAATATATACATGCAGTGGGGAGGAGACTGTCTATTAGGAGGTGGTGGGGGTTTTGGGCATTTACGGTGGCCAGTTTCGAATTGCAGCCTCCCGTAGGTGCTCTTTAAGAGCGGTTTTGAATGTGGGCAGGGATTCACATTCCTTTACAGCTTTGGGTAGGGCGTTCCACATTGTTGTGGCATAATTGCGAAACGTGTTTAGTCCCTTGTTTGAGCCGAATCTGGGTTTAACATGATTTGTTGAGCTTCCTCTGGTGTAGTGGTTGTGGTATTCACTGACCTTTGGGAAGTATTTTGACATGTACATGGGCACCCCGGTCGTATCTTGTAGACCAGGCCCATTGCAAGTTGCTGTACTCTGTCGTCTACTCTAAGCCATCCTAGGTTGTCAAAGTGGGCAGGGGTGAGGTGGGTTCTGGGGTTCAGGTCAAGTAGTAGTCTGACCAGTTTGTTTTCTGATGTTTGTAATTTTGTTTTAAGCGCCTTTGAGGTGCTTTGGTACCATGAGGTGCACGCATAGTCATAGTACCCTTGAATGAGTGCTCCTGCCAGAGTCTTCAGGGTATTCTTGTTTACCAGAGAGGAGATCCGGTACAAGAATCTAGTTCATTGGTTGACTTTTTTTATTACATTGGATGCCATTTTGTCACAGGAAAGATTTGCCTCTAGGATGGAACCCAGGTTGGTAATTTCGTCTTTCCTTGTGACAATATTGTCACCCACTGTAACTGAGAAGCCGTCGGTCTTGCTGAGTTTGTTATTTGAACCGACGAGAATGGACTCTGTTTTGCCCATGTGTAATGATAGTTTGTTATCAGCGAGCCATATGCAGATTTTGCCTAGTTCCGAGCTGAGGGTTTTTTCAACCTGCAACTTGTTCTTGTCAGAGACCAGCAGGGCTGAGTCGTCCGCGAACAGGAACAAGTTGCAGTCACAGGCTGACGACATGTCATTTGCATAAATTAGGAAGAGTAGCGGTCCTAGTATGCTTCCTTGTGGAACACCACAGCTCACTGTGAGGGGGGTTCTAAACCTAGTCACCTATTAGCCATGCGATTAAGAATTAATGCAAAATTTGCAGATATAACTACCATTAGAGCACAACAAGTACTTGTTACAGACCCTGAAAAAATAAACGTGACATTCAAAGAATTCTACTCCAACTTATATAAATCAGAAACGACCTTCGATCAAAACAAAATGGACACATATCTTAATCAAATTATTCTCCCTAAACTTTCAGAGGATGACGCTAAACAGTTAGAAACACCGATCACACTAGAGGAACTCAAGAAGGCCATATCCGAAATACAAAGTGGTAAGGCTCCTGGAAGAGACGGTATCCCACCAGAAATGTACCTCTCTTGTTGGGACATAATTGGACCCTTATTACTAAATATGATCTTATACTCAGTCAAGGAGGGGAACTTCCATAAGAATGACAATATTGCACTCATAACAGTCCTCCTTAAAAAAGACAAAGACCCCACAGAGTGCGGTAGTTACAGACCCTTAAGCCTCCTCGGAACCGATATCAAACTGTACTCTAAGGTATTAGCCATCAGATTACAAAAGCATATGACGTCTTTAGTTCATCCGGACCAAACTGGCTTCATAAGAGGCCGCCTGATCACTGATAACATAAGACGATTACTGCACGTACTAGATGCCGACAAGGACGACACCATACCTAAGGCGATGCTGTCCCTGGATGCAATGAAAGCTTTTGACAGGCTGGAATGGTCGTATCTATGGGCAGTATTAGAGAAGATGGGGTTAGGTAAAGGTTTCATTGATATGATTAAAGTAGTATACAAAGACCCATCGGCCATGGTTACAACAGGTATAATCACCTCCGGAATCTTTCCGGTATCATGCTCAGCTAGACAGGGTTGCCCTCTTAGTCCCGGACTATTCGATCTATCATTAGAGCCTTTAGCACAATATATAAGACAATCCCAATCCATAGAACCAATCGTAATCAAGGGCACACAACATAAAATTAGTTTATATGCGGACAACGTAATACTGTTCATGCAAAACCCCAACACCACACTGCCTCATCTGCTCAAGTTGATTGAGAACTTTGGAGATTTATCAGGATTTAAGATAAATTGGCCGAAGTCGGCTTTCCTTCCACTTAACGCCCCTGCAAAAAAAGATATAACCCTCCCAGGAGAGATACCTATGGTAAAACACTTTAGATGTTTGGGAGTGGAAATATTCCCCACCATAAGACAAACGGTGAAGCACAATTACACAAAAATCCAAAACAAAATTAAAGGCGACCTTGATAGGTGGGCAAAACTTAAAAACTCAGTACAGGCACGGATATCAATAGTTAAGATGGACGTACTACCCAGGGGCGGGGCTAGGGGGTGGCTACTTGGGCTCAAGCCCTGAATGTTTTCTGAAAAGCCCAGAATCTATTTAAAAAAAAAAAAAAAAAAATTTGGAATAACAAACCACCACGTATAAAAAGATCCACCGCACAGAGAAATAAAGCAGACGTGGCATGGCATTTCCAGATTTTTTCCACTATTTTAAGGCGTACACTTTAGGACCATTGACAACATGGTTTGATCCCCAAGCATTAGTATCCTGGAGAAAATTTGAAGAAAATATAGTAGCCCCACATAGACTGAAGGACATAGCATACACTAAACTATCAATTAAGCAGTGCGAACGTAAATTTGGCCCCATAATTACTTATGCGATCCGGATATGGCGTGAAACACAAAAAGAATATCCTAACCCACATAAATGGCACAATCATACTCCCTTATTCAATAACAATGCACTCTTGATTGGAAAACGACCTATACGATTCCCTATATGGGAAAAGCAAGGCATACACTCATTAGGGGATGTTTTTAACAAACAGGGTTTTTGTAGTTATGAAGAAATACGCAAACATTTTTAGATAGATAGATAGATAGATAGATAGATAGATAGATAGATAGATAGATAGATAGATAGATAGATAGATAGATAGATAGATAGATAGATAGATAGATAGATAGATAGATAGATAGATAGATAGATAGATACTTTATTAATCCCCTTGGGGAAATTCAGGGTATCTCGCAGCTCACACAGTATATAGACATTGACCGTTCTCATTCAGTTATTACACGTTATGTCTGCATCATGAATTAAAAATAAGCACATGATAAAATTCAATTAAATCATATCCATCAATATTAATAGGAGCGTGATTAGATAAAAGCAGGTGTATAAAACAGTGTATAAAAACAGGTGTAAAAACAGGTGTAAAAACAGGTGTAAAAACAGGTGTGTGGGTCAGAGGTCAGGTCCCCCGCACTATATTGCGCTGTTGTACATTCTGATGGCTGTGGGGACAAAGGACCTCCTGTGCCGCTCAGTCCATGAGTGCAGGGAAATGAGCCGTCCGCTGCGACTGCTGCTCTGCCCCACTAGGGTGTGGTGGAGAGGGTGGTTGGTATTGCCCATGATGGCCAGCAGCTTGCTCCGCGTGCGGCTCTCCACCACGGTCCCCAGTGGGTCCAGTCTCCTCCCCACCACTGAGCCAGCCTTCTTGACCAGCTTATCCAGCCGCCTGGCATCCCTGGCCGTGGTATTACCACCCCAACAGACAGCGGCGTAGAGGAGAACACTTGACACCACCGCCTGATAGAACATGAACAACATTTCCCCACACACATTAAAAGACCTGAGCCTCCTAAGGAAGAACAGCCGGCTCTGTCCTTTCTTGTAGAGCGCTTCCGCGTTTGCAGCCCAGGCCAGCTTATCGTCTAGGTCTAGGTCTAAATATTTGTATGTCTGCACCATCGCAATGTTGTTTCCCCGTATGCTGACTGGTTGCAGAGGTGGTTTCGACCTGCGGAAATCCAGTTTAATCCAGATTAATAGTATCAAATGCTTTTTTTAGGTCAATGAATACTCCAGCTACATGTTTTTTTTATCTATGGAATTTGTGATTTTTTCAATGAGTTCTATTAACGCTAGTGATGTTGACCGGTGTGTTCTGAATCCATACTGGCTATCGGTGAGTAAATTATGTTTATCAATGAATTTATCTAATATGTTGTTGAAGAGTTTTTCTAATATTTTTGAAAACTGAGGAAGTAGAGAAACAGGCCTATAATTTGTGAAGTGGTGTTTATCTCCAGTCTTGAACAGAGGTATGACTTTTGCTATTTTCATTTTATTCGGAAATCGACCAGTTTTGAATGATAAATTGCAGATGTGCGTGAGTGGTTTTGAAATCCCACTAATGACATTTTTTACTATTTTCATATCTATTTCATTACTGTCTGTAGATGTCTTGTTTTTACATTTATTAGTAGTTTCTATAATTAAATTTTCATCTACCGCTTCCAGAAACATTGAACTAGGATTTCTTTCAATATAATTGTCTTTTATGTTTTCAGGAGTCACTGGATCTGGGATTTTCCCGCTGGTCCAATATTTACAAAAAATGTATTAAAGTTGTTAACCACATCATCCATATTGCTAATAGTTTGATCATTTATTTCCATGAAATACTGAGGATATGTATGAGACAGAGATGAAGAAGCCTGTCTTCTGTGGCCTCACGTCAACTATTTGAGCTCCAAAGACCCCAGCCGCTGAAGACCATTCGACCTTTGAAGACCTCCTTGAGGTCAAGTGCAGAATCCTTCAGAGAGCACAGGGTGATAGCTTTTCAGAAGAAATCAAGTGCCTACAAACAGGGAAAGTGATTCCATCTGTAACGGATCCCCGTATATTGAGTGGCTTATAAACGTACTGATGGTATAATCACTGTTTTATTTATCCTTTTACATCGTATTACATTCCTTTTTAAAACAATAACATTCTCACCGTAAGAGATATGGCCTCATACGGGTCCATTAAAACTTGTTGCGTATTCCTTCTCTCGCAATGCACTGTTAAACTGTCAACAAAAGCCAGTGACAGCGACCGGAAAACACTGTTGCCTCGCGACATAGATTTACATAAATTAAAGTCACACACACAGGCTTCTATCAATTCTAATAACAAAAAAGTCCTGGATATTCATATTATATATACATGTAAATGTAAATATTCCTAAACACAAATATTACACAGTGTTATGGTTTGACACCGACCCCAAACGCAACGACACAAGAGAGTAGGATTCAGAGTTGCCAAATACGAGGGCTTGTTTATTTGGTACTAGGAATAAGAGAAACAGGGAAGGCAAGTCAAACAAGACAGGTACAAAGATCAAGGGGCAAAGTTCTGCTGCTCTGCAGCTTCTCCCGTGAGGGTTGTCTTGGGAAGCAGGTGTTGACTTCTGAACCGCTCTGCAGAATCCTCTCGGTGGGTTCTCAGATGTTGTTGCGAGACCGAGAGAGGGAGAGAGGGAACGAGTCAGTGACAGAGCAGTCTTAAACGAGCAGGAGAACAGGGTGTACAATTCTTCGTGTTAACAACACAGTGAGCACAGTTCCAAACACAGCCCAAGTGAATCTCTTCGTGTTAACAACACAGAGAGCACAATTCCAAAAACAGCCCAAGTGAAACTCTTCGTGTTAACAACACAGAGAGCTAAATCCAAACACAGTCCCAGTGAATATCTTCATGTAAACACACAGTGAAAATCTTCATGTAAACACACAGTGAATCTCTTCATGTAAATACACAGTCCAATTGTGAAATAATATCTTCGGTGTGAGCAAACACACAGTGAATCTCTTCATGTAAACACACAGTCCAATTGTGAAATAATATCTTCGGTGTGAGCAAGCACACAGAGGGAGATGGTAGATCCCAAAATATTATTCCATAAAGGAAATAGCAAAAATAGATAATGGCTGGGTGAGTGACTGTTTGACAAAAAGGTGGTAGTCTTCAGTGTAAATTTACACACGAAAAATGGAATAGGTCAAGAACAGTCAAAAAGATAACTCACCCAGACGAGATGCGTAATTGGAACTGGATCAACAGTGGAGGCGAGCGCGCGCCACGGGAGCAGGTATCCAAGCGAAGGCTTCTAGGAATTACTGGAGAACAGCACAGAGAAAAAAGCAGCAGCAACAGCAACGGGGAAAAATCTCCAGAGACAAATCAAGGCGACAAAACAAGACGATCCAACAACTTAGGGTGGGGAAAAACGGGGTATAAATAATGAGGTATCGATTGATTGAAAAGCGTGGGGAAGTGAGAGAACCAATCAGCGACGTCTCTGATGACGTCAATGGGGAGAAAGCAGTGACAGCTGGGGAATGTGATTGAAAAGCGTGGGGAAGTGAGAGAACCAATCAGCGACGTCTCTGATGACGTCAACAGGGAGAAACGTGTGAACGAGGGGATAGAACCAATCGACAGAAAATGAATGAAAACAAAGCGAGGGTGGTTAAAGGAACAGAACGAGTGAGAGAGCAAGGACAGAAACCTCACAGTACCCCCCCCTCCACGGGAGCCACCCGGCGACCAGGCCGACCCGGCTCGCCAGGATGGGCTCGATGGAAGTCGGTGATCAAGCCGGGATCCACGATGAGCTGCCGGGAGACCCAGCTACGCTCCTCAGGGCCGTAACCCTCCCAGTCCACCAGGTATTGGAACCCCCGGCCCCGCCGACGAACGCCCATCAACCGGCGGACCTGCCACTGGGGGTGACCATCCACTAGCACAGGAGGCGGCGGATCAGGAGCCGGAGGCATAAGGGGACAGAGGGAGACGGGCTTAACCCGGGAGACATGGAACACGGGGTGGATGTGCATGGATGCAGGAAGCTTCAGGCGCAGGGCCGCCGGACTGAGTATCTTCAGGACCTCGAAAGGACCGACGAAGCGGGGGTTGAGCTTCTTGGCCGAGGACCGTAGCGGGAGGTCCTTCGCGGAGAGCCACACCCTCTGCCCAGGGCGGTAAGTCGGCGCGGGAACCCGGCGCCGGTCGGCACCACGACAGGCGCGCTCAGATGTTCGGAGCAGCGCGGTCCTGGTGATCTCCCAAACTCGACGGCAGCGGTCGAGGTGGACCTGCACGGAGGGAACTGCCACTTCCGTCTCCTGTGCGGGAAAAAGAGGGGGCTGGTAGCCCAGGGAGGCCTCAAAGGGGGAGAGGCCGGTGGCGGAACTGACCATTGAGTTGATGGAGTACTCAACCCAGGGTAGGAAACGGCTCCAGGATGCCGGCCTCTCGGCTGCCACACACCGAAGAGCAGACTCCACGCTCTGGTTCATCCTCTCCGTCTGCCCGTTTGTCTGGGGGTGATAGCCAGAGGAGAGACTGACCGTTGCCCCCAATCCTTTGCAGAAAGCCCGCCATACCTGGGAGGTGAACTGGGGCCCCCGGTCAGAGACGATGTCCTGGGGAAAACCGTGAAGGCGGAACACGTGGTGCGTCAGGAGGTCCGCCGTCTCGGCTGCTGAGGGAAGCTTGGAGAGGGCCACGAGGTGGACCCCCTTGCTGAATCGATCCACCACGGTCAGAAGGCAGGTGTTCCCCTGGGAGGAGGGTAGACCAGTGACAAAGTCGAGCGCCACATGTGACCACGGACGGCTTGGAACGGGAAGGGGCTGCAAGAGCCCGGAGGGTGCCTGGTGAGAGGCCTTGCTGCGGGCACAGACCAATACGAACTACTTGACGTCGTTCCGCATGGTGGGCCACCGGAAACGACGAGCCAGGAAGGAGAACGTGCGATGGACGCCTGGGTGGCAGGCGAACCGGCTGGTATGGCCCCACAGCAGTACCTGGGACCGGACAGAGTCGGGGACGAAGAGACGGCTCCTAGGGACGTTGCTTGGAGCACGTTGGAAGCGAAGGGCACGCCTCACCACACCCTCGATGCCCAAGGTGATGGCTCCAACCACTCGGGCCTCCGGGATGATGGGAGATGGGACCTCAGAGGGTGGAGCCCCCTTGGAGTGCATCCGGGACAGAGAGTCGGCCTTCGTGTTGCGGGAACCGGGGCGGAAGGTCAGCGAGAAGTCGAACCGACTGAGGAAACTGGCCCATCTCGCCTGCCGACCGTTGAGGCGCCTGGAAGCGCGGATGAACGTTAGGTTCTTGTGGTCCGTCCAGATGGTAAAAGGCTCCTCGGCACCCTCTAGCCAATGACGCCACTCCTCCAGCGCAGCCACGACCGCCAGTAGCTCCCGATTGCCGGTGTCGTAGTTCCTCTCGGCGGGGAGGAAGCGACGCGAGTAGAAGGCGCAAGGATGTACCTTCTGGTCGGAAGGAGAACGTTGGGATAGGACAGCGCCCAGACCAGAATCCGAGGCGTCCACCTCCACGATGAACTGTCTCTTGGGGTCAGGGTGGAGCAGGATAGGGGCGGAAGTGAACCTTCTCTTGAGGGAGCGGAACGCAGCGCATGCCGCTGGGGACCAGTCGAACGGCAGAGCGGGGGAGGTCAGCTTGGTAAGAGGCTCCGCCACTTGACTGTAGTTCCGGATGAACCTTCGGTAGAAGTTGGTGAACCCGAGGAAACTCTGTAACTCCTTCCGAGTGGTGGGTTCCGGCCAATCCTCCACAGCCTGGATCTTGCGAGGATCCGCTCGGGTCAAGCCCTTCTCAACGATGAAGCCCAGGTACTCGACGGAGTTGGAGTGGAAACGGCACTTCTCCGCCTTGACGAAGAGCCGATTGTGGAGGAGGCGCTCCAGCACCCGGCGAACATGCAGGATGTGTTCCTCGAGGGTCCTGGAAAAGATAAGAATGTCGTCCAGGTACACCACCACGAACACCTCCAGCATGTCACGGAGGACATCGTTCATGAGTGCCTGGAATACCGCCGGGGCGTTGGTGAGGCCGAACGGCATCACAAGGTACTCATAGTGGCCCCTGGGGGTCTTGAAGGCGGTCTTCCATTCATCGCCCTCACGGATACGGACAAGATGGTAGGCACTTCGGAGATCCAGCTTGGTGAAGAACGAGGCCTGGGTCAGTGGCTCGAAGGTGGAGCTCATGAGAGGTAGGGGGTATTTGTTCTTGATGGTGATCTCGTTGAGCTGACGATAGTCGATGCAGGGCCGCAGGTCTCCATCCTTCTTACCAACAAAGAAGAACCCGGCTGCCACCGGGGAGGAGGAAGGCCGAATGAGTCCTGCTTCCAATGACTCAGAGATGTAGAGATCCATCGCCTTCTTCTCCGGGACAGTCAGACTGTAGAGGCGGCTGCCGGGAAGGGGAGCCCCTTGGCGGAGGTCGATGGCGCAGTCATAGGGGCGGTGAGGTGGAAGGGCCTGAGCCCTGGTCTTGCTGAATACCTCCATGAGGTCGTGGTACTCGGGAGGAATGGACGAGGGGTCCGGGGGCAACTCACCAGCCGGTCTCCGGGGCGGGGGACAGGACGCCGCCTGCAGACAGCGGGCGTGACAGGAGGAGCTCCAGCCCCTGATGGTACCGGAGGACCAGGCGATGTGGGGCTCGTGCAGCGCGAGCCAGGGCCTACCCAGGACCACCGGGACAAGGGGGGATTGGGTAATGAGGAACTGGATTCTCTCGACGTGGTTCCCAGCGATGGTCAGCACGACTGGGCCGGTGCGTTGAGAGATGTCGGCCAGGCGGTGTTGGTCCAACGAAAAGATCTCCAAGGGCCTCACAAGGGCCTCAAGAGGTATGTTGGCTTGGGTGGCAAACTCGAAGTCGAGGAAGTTCTCGTCTGCCCCAGAGTCGATGAGGGCCTCCACCGTGGCACGTTGGTCCCCCCAGGCCAGGGTGACGCTCATCAGATGGTCAGGTGGTGCGCGGCGCTGGGACTGGGAAAAACGGCTCACCAGGATCTCCCGGGGTCTTGGTGAGCCCGATCTTTTGGCCGGATTGGGCGAGAAAATGTCCCGTACCTCCGCAGTAGAGGCAGAGACCGGACCTGAGCCTTGCCTGACGCTCCACCTGGCTCAGACGAGAGCGTCCCAGTGGTATGGGTTCCTCCTTGCGCACCGGACGGGGAAGCCTGTTACCATCAGTAGTGTTGGGGACGGGGCGTCCAGGAGTCCGGGGTGCTTCAGGAGGTGACAGTCGGGTCCTCTCGTGCCTTCTCTCCAGGAGGCGTCCGTCAATACGGATGACAAGGCTAAACAGCTCCTCGAGGGAGTCGGGCACCTCCCTGGTAGCGAGCTGGTCCCGAACTGCGTCACTGAGCCCCCTTATGAAGGTTAGGCGAAGAGCAGGCTCGTTCCATCCGCTCTCCACCGCCGCCAATCGGAACTCCATGACATAGTCCGTCACCCTGCTGCTCCCTTGTCGGAAGGTCCCCAACCGGGCTCCAGGGTCCAGACCTCGGGCTGGATGGTGGAACACTCTGCGGAGCTCCGCCACGAAGTCTGGGTAGGAGAACAAAAAATCTGCCTCCATTGCCCAGGAGGAAGTGACCCACTGGGCAGCATGGCCTGAAAGTAGGTTGGTTATATAAGCCACTCGGGACCCATGAGCAGAAAAACGGCTTGGTTGATGACGGAAAACCAACTCACATTGCATGATGAATGTGGCACACTCCTCGGGATTACCGTCGAACAGCCGTGGGACGGAGAGATGGGGTTCCCGAGGTGCGAGATCTGCTGGGGCTGCGGGGAATGTTCCTGAAGGGTATGAGAGATGAAAAGTGTTAACGGCGTCGCCCAGCGAGTTAAGCTGAGCGAGAATCTCGGACTGTTGTCCCGCCATAGCGGCCATAGAACCCTGCATAGGCAAGACCTGGTCCCTGAGGTCTTGCACCGCAGCCGCAGCCCGCTCTAATTGGAGACCGTGATCCCTGGTCAACTCGACTTGAATAGCAAGTGCGGTCTTGACCCTCTCGGTGTCGGCTGGGGTCGTCATATTGTCGGTTGGATCGTAATGTTATGGTTTGACACCGACCCCAAACGCAACGACACAAGAGAGTAGGATTCAGAGTTGCCAAATACGAGGGCTTGTTTATTTGGTACTAGGAATAAGAGAAACAGGGAAGGCAAGTCAAACAAGACAGGTACAAAGATCAAGGGGCAAAGTTCTGCTGCTCTGCAGCTTCTCCCGTGAGGGTTGTCTTGGGAAGCAGGTGTTGACTTCTGAACCGCTCTGCAGAATCCTCTCGGTGGGTTCTCAGATGTTGTTGCGAGACCGAGAGAGGGAGAGAGGGAACGAGTCAGTGACAGAGCAGTCTTAAACGAGCAGGAGAACAGGGTGTACAATTCTTCGTGTTAACAACACAGTGAGCACAGTTCCAAACACAGCCCAAGTGAATCTCTTCGTGTTAACAACACAGAGAGCACAATTCCAAAAACAGCCCAAGTGAAACTCTTCGTGTTAACAACACAGAGAGCTAAATCCAAACACAGTCCCAGTGAATATCTTCATGTAAACACACAGTGAAAATCTTCATGTAAACACACAGTGAATCTCTTCATGTAAATACACAGTCCAATTGTGAAATAATATCTTCGGTGTGAGCAAACACACAGTGAATCTCTTCATGTAAACACACAGTCCAATTGTGAAATAATATCTTCGGTGTGAGCAAGCACACAGAGGGAGATGGTAGATCCCAAAATATTATTCCATAAAGGAAATAGCAAAAATAGATAATGGCTGGGTGAGTGACTGTTTGACAAAAAGGTGGTAGTCTTCAGTGTAAATTTACACACGAAAAATGGAATAGGTCAAGAACAGTCAAAAAGATAACTCACCCAGACGAGATGCGTAATTGGAACTGGATCAACAGTGGAGGCGAGCGCGCGCCACGGGAGCAGGTATCCAAGCGAAGGCTTCTAGGAATTACTGGAGAACAGCACAGAGAAAAAAGCAGCAGCAACAGCAACGGGGAAAAATCTCCAGAGACAAATCAAGGCGACAAAACAAGACGATCCAACAACTTAGGGTGGGGAAAAACGGGGTATAAATAATGAGGGATCGATTGATTGAAAAGCGTGGGGAAGTGAGAGAACCAATCAGCGACGTCTCTGATGACGTCAACGGGGAGAAAGCAGTGACAGCTGGGGAATGTGATTGAAAAGCGTGCGGAAGTGAGAGAACCAATCAGCGACGTCTCTGATGACGTCAACGAGGAGAAACGTGTGAACGAGGGGATAGAACCAATCGACAGAAAATGAATGAAAACAAAGCGAGGGTGGTTAAAGGAACAGAACGAGTGAGAGAGCAAGGACAGAAACCTCACACACAGGTAATTACTCAAAAAAATAATAAACCATTCTTGGGGTTATTTACACTCCCACCAAATTATAATGTTTTTCTTTTTCTTTTCTTTTTACTAAAAGTAAACCTTCAAAACATATAATTCAATTCAAAACAATATCACATGTCATCAATGCATAGTGCTTAAACAGCTTCTAGCAATAAAACCAATTTCTGGACAGGCCGCTCCACTATGGAGGGCCTGCCGTTGCGCTCTCCTTTGTGGTTCAGTCCCTTATCTCCAAGCAAGATCTTGACCCGTCTCACAAGTCAATCCTTGCCCTGAATGACTTCTGAGACGCTCCCAAGCCCCAATTGGCTTCGTGGCAAGGTGTCATCTTTGTCCATGACTACATCACCAACCTGCAGGTTCCTTTTAGTGTTATGCCAGCACTGTCTTGTCATGATGCTGTGGAGGTACTCCGTTTTCCATCTACTCCAAAATTGTTCTGTCAAGTATTGAACCTGACGCCATCTCTTTCGTCCATACAGATCCTCTCTTTCGAATTTGCCAGGTGGAGGCAAGGCTGCAGTGGATTTCATTGTGATCAGGTGGTTGGGAGTAAGTGGCTCTAAACTATTTGGGCTGTTTAGAGTATCGACCGTGAGTGGACGGCTGTTCACAATAGCCATGGTCTCATAAAAGAAGGTGCGCAATGACGCATCACTGAGCCTGCCAGGGGCGAGCAGCAGAGTGGCACTGAGGATGCTTCTCACAGTTCTTATTTGTTCTTGTTCTTATTTATAAGTTCTAACCTGGGTATTGTTGTGACCTTCAGCGGCGAGACGCGCGCTTTCCCCATAAGAAGAGCACAGTGAATGTTTCCTCTTTCATTCTTCAGTCTCATGTAAGTGCATTGGCCATAGCCTGTGGTGCTGGCGTCTGAGAAATGATGTAGTTGTGTTTTGATCACCTTTCCAAAGCCAGCTGGCTGGTAGCAGCGAGCTACGTGTATCCTTTCCATCTTAGCAAGGTCATCTTTCCATTTCTCCCACCGTGGCTTCAGTTGCTCTGGAATTGGGTCATCCCATCCTGTTCCTTGATGGCACATTTCCTGGAGAATCTTCTTTTCCGTATATGGAGGCGACAGATGACAGGATGCCACGCCGTGTCGCTGGCTGGTTCTTTGATGTGACTTTAACGGTGAAACAGTCACTCTCGACATTCCAGTGTATTCCCAATGCTCTTTCTAGGGCTGTGTCGTTGAATGTGAGATTCTTTGCCTTAATGTCTGTGGCGAGTTCTGTTGAGGGAATTCTCTGGAGAACAGCACAGTTGTTCGACACAAATTTGTGGAGGCGTAAACCTCTCTCTGCACACATCTCACGTGCCTCTTTTGCCATTTGAATGGCCTTTTCAACAGACTCAACACTGGCAACACCGTCGTCTACATAAAAGTCTCTGGTAATGAACTGAGACCCTAATGGGTGTGTGTGACTGTGTTCTTTGGCGAGCTGCTTCAATCCGTAGTTTGCACACCCTGGTGAAGATACAGCTCCAAAAAGATGGACCTTCATCCTGTATTCATGAGGTGGGGTGCTTAGGTTGCCGTTCTCCCACCAAAGGAAGCGTAGGTAGTCACGGTCCCTCTCTGAGACGTGAAACTGATGAAACATCTTTTCTATGTCACACATCAGTGTAGGGCTGGGCGATATAACGATAACGATAAATATTGCGATATATTTTAATAATCGATATCGAATATCGAAATAAAAAAAAATAAAAAAATCGTTTTTTTTTTTTTACCTGCAACAGGGCAGTTTTAAAACCAGAGACAGTGGACAGACTTGTCTTTCTTGTCTGCAACTTAAAGTAATGGCTTTGCTTGTCCAAATGACAATACTGACCAAATTCAGATTTCTTTTTCTCTTGTCCATTTATTTTGTTTGCTTTCTAATTTAAAATACATTTTGAAACCGTCTGTACACAGTAGGCTATGTGTGCTAGCAGAGCTAGACTCCAGTCACGAGTCACGGTGCACATGTGCGGTGGTTTGTCCACCAAAAAAGCGCCAAAAGATCGAAAATAAACTAGCAGAGCCAGAACTGTTCAACTCCTCTGGAGCCACAGCCAGCAGAGAAGCCGGTTTACTTTAGCTTTTAAACCAGCTGCAGCCTGAGAACTGGAGTGTGAGGGGATGCTGCAAAATAAACATACATCTGTTGTTAAAAAAAAAAAAAAAAAAAAAAAAATGTTTTTTTATTTATTTTTTATTTTTTTATACTTATAACAATTCGATAATTATCGATATCGAGAAATAAAATAAAATTATCATATCGTTATCGCGATATGATTTTTTTCCATATCGCCCAGCCCTACATCAGTGTAATGCCATGCTGACGGAAACTAATCAGTACACCTGTAAGATTGTTGATCATGTCTGGGCCTGCGAGAAGGTGTTCATTTAGGCTACTTCCCTTGTACTTTGCCAAGCAGTCGAACACTACTCTCAGCTTCTCAGGCTTTTTGGGGTGATATACACCATGGTGAGGTATGTACCATTTTTCTCCATTGGTGCCTTCAGTACGTACCTCCTCTATGTCACCCCTGTCGATGATGTCCTTCATGTAGTTGGTGTAGTCCTTCTTGTAACTTTCATTTCCATCGAACTTCCTTTTCAGGTGACTGAGCCTCACAGCAGCAAGTTGCTTGTTATCTGGTAAGCATGGCCTCTCTCTGAAGGGGAGTGGCATCTCGTAATGTCCATGTTCGTTTATCTTTTTTTTTTTAAACTTTGACCAGTCACCTGGTTCTTTTAGCGTTTATCGCTTTTTCTTTGCATACATACTTGGTCAAGTTCGACCGACAGAAGCAGGCTGAAAGGGTTCAGATGGGGGGGAAAGACACTCTGGGAAAGGCACGGCTGCCGTCCGGGATTCGAACGCGCTCAGCCCCAGATCCGCGCGAGCGCGGTTGTCCACGGCGCTGAAATAGCACTCGCGGTACGTGGTGAGCTACTGGAGCTCCCCCATGTTCGTTTATCTTTATGTTTTCCTTCAATTTGTCTAGAAAGATCAAATCCTCTTGAGAGACCATTTTGTCGTTTCCCTGAGTGTCTCGTTTCAAGGATTCTGATTGCATCCATTGGAGTCACTGCAGGCATCTCCTTCACGGTTACTCTGTGACAGTGACCGGTTGACAGTTGTGGAGAGTGTGGTGTTGAACAGCCAACGATACTCCACCCTAAGTCTGTGAGAATGGCAAAGGGTTCATCATCTGTTCCTGTTATGACCCGCCTGGGTACAAGACTTCTTGGACAATTGTAGCCTATCAGTAGCCCCACTTCACAACTGAGGAGAGGCGGTATTTGGTCTGCGATCGCTGTGAGGTGGTGCCATCTTTTGGCCGTTTCGTGTGTTGGTATGTGTTCTCTATTTACAGGTATGCAGTCTTTGGTGTAAGCAGGAGGCAGATTGATATGCTCAATGGAGTTGAATCCTCTCACACGCAGGCCAGATGTCCGCTCACTTTTAAAGACCATATTTTCACCCATCATGGTAGTGAGTTTCAGTTTGACTGGGCAAGTAGTCAGCTGTAGTTCTTTACATAGATCTTGCTCGATGAATGTTGTGTCGCTTTGTGTATCTAACATAGCGTACACAAGTTTTTCTGTGGATGGATTCTCGTCTTTCGACACCCACACCGGCACGATCATGGAGCTGTTTTCTGACTGACCTTGGCTGGTGACTTTGAGGGACAGAGCAGGTGTTGGTTCCATTTCACTGCGTCGTGATGAATTCTCCCTTTTTGCTCATTCATTGTAGCTGTCATTGTGAAGACAGGTGGGATGTCGTCCTTTGCATGAGTCACATGTGTGGCGATGCCGGCACTCCTTATCGCTGTGACCAGGCTTAAGACATCCATAACACAGTCTTTTCTCTTTGACGTACGTCCTTCTGTGTTCCAGTTGCATTTTCATGAAATCTGGACATTTGCAAAGCTGGTGACTGATATCCTGACATAGTATGCAAGGGGCCCTGATCCTTTCTTTTGTTGTTGTCTGTTGATTATTTTCCACCACTGTTTGTGTGTTGAAAGCGCTAGCTTTGTTTCCTTTGCTTACCCTTGTGTTCAGTCTGTCTTGATTGGATTCAGCTGAATGGAGAGCAAAGAAGGAGGTGATTGGATTGCAGGCAGTTTCAGCCTCCATGGACATGAACTTGGTGAAGTCTTCAAAGCTGGGAAAATCCTTTCCCTCCCTGAGACGCGCTGTCACCTGACAGGCGTTTAAGTAATCTGAGAAGGTCCTCAGCCCTTCCGCATCCTTATGCTGTATTTTTGGCCAGGTGGATAGCTTTTCTCTAAAGGCCCTTTGAATGACGAAAGGTTGGCCGTACCTCTGGTTGAGCTTGCTCCAAGCGTCACCGTACGCTTCGCTGTCGCTGCGATAGAATGTCCCTTCTAGGCATTTGTTAGCTGCGCCACCTACATATCTCTTGAGGTAGTGCAGCTTGTCGGCAGGGGAAATGTTTTTACCATCTATGAGAGACATAAATGAAGACTTCCATTCAACAAAGTCAATTGGATTGCCATTAAACACGGTAGGCTCCGGCATTGGAAGTCTGTTAATAGCAATGCTGTCCTGGATAGCCTGTGCTAGGCAAATTACATCAACAGGAGGAGATGGAGGGGCAGCTATGCGAGGGTGCATTGTTGCAAGGGGGTTAGAGCTGAATGGCAGAGAGACATGGGCAGACCGAACATCAGACTCCTCTTTCACTTCTCTGTCGTAAACTTCAAATCTTGCTTGGGCAGCCTTTAAGTCTTTTTCAACTTGTAATCTTTCCAATTTGGCCTTGTGTTCATCCAATTCCTTCCTGTGTTCTTCCTCTAAAGCTCTGATTTTTTCCTTTTGTCTCTTTTCCTCCAATAGCATCTTATATTCAGCCTCCTTTGCAGCTAACTCTGCCGCTGCTTCTGCTCGCTTGGCTGCAACATTTGAGTGTATGGAATAATGACTGCCAGACAGTTCTGAAGCAGAGGAACTAAAAATGGACCGGGCATAGTGAGGCTTACTTAGCTCACGCAAGCGCTGTCCTTCATGTTCTGCATCGTATTCTCCATTTACACCAGTCAGTCTCTCATTCAGTATTTTGACAATGTCACTCGTTACTGCTGCACAAGCATCAACGTTGCGCCTTAGCTCAATGTCAGGCGTGCCGTTCATCATATAATTTCATGATGTCAAATTTCCTTTTTTCCAAATAGTCTGCAAGGTGTGCTAATTGATTATCTGTTTTGTCAGATTTTAGGTCTTGCCGTGTTTCACGTGCTTGGGCTTTCCACTGTTCATAAAGACTCAAAAGTCTCTTTTCCAGTTTGTTCTGTTCATCTTCACGGTAAACTAGCATTTTCCCCGTTGGGATTCGCACTCTTTCTGACAGCCTAACTAAATCTGCATCATTATCTTCCTCATCAGCAAGATTTGTTTTGTTTTGCAATGTCCCTTTTTTTCCCCCTTGTCTGACAGCTTGTTCTGTTTCTGTTTCCTTGTCGCGCAAAATAGCACCAGATCCATCCATTCCTTGACTTTTTCCGTTGCTCCCTTTATCACAACCGCTTCAACTCAACGCTGCTCAGATCCCTTTTGTCCGTAAAAGTAGTCCTGTCCATCCATAAAAGTGTTCCTTTAGATCCGTAATGTACTTTTATTCATGAAAGTCATCCTTTTCGTTGTAATCTCCGTTAAAGAGTAGACGGTTAGTTGTAATCTCCGTTAGAGAGCAGACAGTTGATTGGCGGTTGGAGAGGTGAATCTCTTACTGTAACGGATCCCCGTATATTGAGTGGCTTATAAATGTACTGATGGTATAATCACTGTTTTATTTATCCTTTTACATCGTATTACATTCCTTTTTTAAAACAATTCTCACGTAAGAGATATGGCCTCATACGGGTCCATTAAAACTTGTTGCGTATTCCTTCTCTCGCAATGCACTGTCAAACTGTCAACAAAAGCCAGTGACAGCGACCGGAAAACACTGTTGCCTCGCGACATAGATTTACATAAATTAAAGTCACACACACACACACAGGCTTCTATCAATTCTAATAACAAAAAAGTCCTGGATATTCATATTATATATAAATGTAAATGTAAATATTCCTAAACACAAATATTACACAGGTAATAATAAACCATTCTTGGGGTTATTTACACCATCCAATAGGCTCCTGACACTTGCCCCAGAGTATGGTGTCTTCTTCAAAGGCCTCATCCGTGTAGGTGGTAGGTTACGTTCTACCAGCCTGGAGGAAGATATTGTGCATCTGATCGTGCCAGAACCCAAGCACCCTGTCACTAAGCTCAGCATACAACAGTATGACAACAAGCTACCCTGGAGCCGAGAGGGTCTTTGCTGAACTCCAATGTAATTTCTGGATCATCCGAGGCCACGAAGCAGTGCGTCGCCATCAGAGATCCTGCCCGGAGTGCCAAAAGTGGAGAGCGAAGCCGTCTATTCCCAAAATGGCAAATCTGCCCCCTTGCCGTCTCCTGCCCAAGGAAGCATCCATTCTACTCAACAGGAGTGGATTGCTTTGGCCCGTTTCAGATCAAGCGAGGTCGGGGTACTGAGAAGATGGGGAATAGTTTTCAAGTGTATGACCACTAGGTGTGTCCACTTAAATGTGATACAGACTCATTCCTTATGTTGCCCAGAAGGTTTGTGGCATGATGAGGAGCCCCCTTCGAACTCCTCTCTGACCCGGGGACCAACTTTCGTGGAGTAGAGTCTGAGCATAGAGCAAGTTTCCAGACCATGAGTAAAGAGCTGCAGACCCAACTGGCAAAGCGCCAGATCAGCTTCCAGTTCAACCCCCCAAATGCACCTCCCTTTGGTAAGGCCTGGGAGTGGGAAGTCCGGTCCATCAAGGCTGTGCTATTTCTCTTGGAGCACAGACGGTGACTGAAGACGTCTTGCGGACAGTCCTGATTGAGGTAGAAGGTATCCTCAATTCCAAGCCACTGGGCTATGTGTCGATGGATGTAGCCGATGTGGACCCGGTGACCCCCAACTACCTGCTCATGGGGCGGCCCGACTCCTCACTCCCTCCAGTGGTGTACCCTGAATCCGAAATCCTCAGTCGGAGAAGATGGCTACACAGTCAGGTGTTAGCCGACCAGTTCTCGACCCACTTCCTGCGAAACTACTTACCTTTCTTGCAGTCAAGGCAGAAATGTGTGAAGGATACAGAGAACCTCACCGTCGGTATGGTGGTGATGGTGATCGACCAGAGGCTACCTAGAGCGATGTGGCCTGTAGGACGGGCACGAATATCATCAGGTGTGCCGATGGGAAGGTGCGGACTGCAGAGGTGCAGGTGGACGAGAATACCTACACCAGACCAGTGGCTAAGCTTATTGAGTTACCAGCCATCCCAGAGGACACCCCAACAACAGCTCCTGTGGACAGCTCCAGGAAATAATTCACACTGTGAATTAGGTGTGGCTGTGCAAAAGGCTCAAGAAATATGTAGACATAAGGACAGTGAGATTTAACCCATTGTAGCAATTTATCAGTATGTTTTATAGAGTGCTAACCTAGCCTATTGAGTATCATTGATGTTGTAGATTATAGTATTTAGTACCTGTTTAGCACTGATTATCTCCTAATATAGTAATATGTAGATAGATACTATATATATCTCTGTACATATCCCTGCTGGTCAGTATGACTACTACCATATTGTTTCTATACCTGTATCACTGTACATAATATAATAACTGAATGAATGAAGTTTATTTTTCGGTCTTGTTTACAGACAAATCCAAAACACACCCGTGTGGACTTACAAAAAGAAAAGAAAAAAGAAAAAAATCACAAATGTACATATTCAAGGCAAGCTCACACACAAAATCCAAAATCAACGACAGGAAAAAAAAAGGAATAGGCTGAAGCACATGCTTATTTGTGCCTATCCTTTACAAATTCTTTTTTTTTATCTACTTTTTCTCCAATTTTCTATTTTCTCCCATCTCAATTTCATATCGTCCAATTCTACCCTCCCCTGTCTCGAACGCTGTTAAGCCATGCCTCCCACAAGCCGGCTGCAATGTGGACGAAGCCTTACATCACGTGTCCCCTCCGGTACTCGAGGAAGCAGCCGTCGCATCTTTTCACCTGCACAGCGCGATCTCTCAGCGTCTGGGGTCTGCGTGGGAGGGCACGCCGCCCCCGTCGCTTCCTGATTCTGCTGTGCAGGCGCACCAACCGACCTGTAGGAGTCGCTGTCCACAACGTCCGATCCCCACCCATCAGCTTCCCACCCCCTAATACTGCCAATTGTATTAGTATGAACGACCAGCCAAGCTGATAGCAATGCGGAGAGCTGGGCTCGAACCCAGCGTATCCTGCATTGGTGGTGAGCGCCTTGCCCACTGCACCACCTAGTCGTCCTCCTTTACAAATTCTTAAAAACGAAATATATTTACATATATATATCATATTTTTTTTTGGTGTTTTACTCAAAACTGTATTCCTGAATAATTGTATCCTTTAAGGCTTTTTTAAATCTCCTCTGATAAGTACACAACTTCAACCCATCACCAAGGCTATTCCATAATTTAACTCTCAAAATTTAAACACATCTAGCTTTTACATTAGTTCTTACCTTTTTACATGATTTAAGAATACACAACCCTCTTAAATGATACTTTCCTTCTCTTGGTTTAAAGAGACATTGTATACAAACTGGTAGGGCTGACCCCTATTAGTCGATTAGTCGACTAATCGGTCGAAAGGAGCCGTAGTCGACTGCCAACCTTAGTCGAATACAAAAAATAAATAAATAAAAAATGTATAAAAGAATAAATCTTTTTTTTATCATTCTTTCCAAAAGAAAAGAGGCCTAGAAGCGTGGCTAACGCTAATGGCACGCATACCAGAGGCTAACTGCCTACGAAAACAGGCACAGAGGCACTGAAAGAGGATTTCATCCATCTAATGAACACACTAGACTAGACAAATATCAAGATGTATCCATCAGTGGACCAATTGCATGCTTTTGCAGAGGACAAGAAGCCTTCAGTCGACTCCTTCAGACATTAAGCACTCCCCACAGCCCAAATGAAGAAAAAAATTATAATAATTATATATATATATATATTTTTGTCGACTAATAGTCAACTAACGGCAAATTTTGGCCAATCATAGTCGAATCATAGTCCAAATCCTTAGTCGGGGACAGCCCTACAAACTGGTAGGCTTTGTCGTATATTTCTAATCAATATCTAAGGTTATTTGCAGTACAATGAGGTTGCTATCTGGAAAAGGAAGAAGGTCATAATGATACAATGGTGTCATAATCACAGCACGGGCCTACTTCACTCCCCCTCCTTTTCCCCTCACGTCCTCCACACGCTCCTCTTCATCCCCCTCTTTATCCACTGCGCACTCCTCATCATCCTCTCTTTCTTCAGTCACCCCTTCCTTCACCCTCATTCACCCAGCTGTATTCCATCCCCCTAATTCACACACGGGCAAGCACCTCACTCTCCCCAGCTGCACCCTATCCTCCCCTGATGAGGGGACTATATCTACACCTCGACGCTGACCAGAAGCTGTCGTGGTATTAATTACCACTGCCCAGGTACGACGTCTCTGCCACAAGCTCTACTGCTAGATACCCTCCGTGTATTGGCTTACTCTAACCCGTTTCTCTCCTGTGCCCCAAAGGACCGCCGTCCCTGTCTGGACGTCACCTGTTCCCGAAGAGGAACACCTAATCTCCCGCTGCCACCCAGCAGCTCCAGCGTCCCTGTCTGGACGTCACCTGTTCTCGAAGAGGAACACCTAATCTCCCGCTGCCACCCAGCAGCTCCAGCGTCCCTGTCTGGACGTCACCTGTTCCCGAGGAGGAACACCTATTCACCCGCTGCCACCCAGCAGCTCCCCCGACAAGCACCAGGACCGCTTGCTCGCTCACTGCCGCCGTGGCAGCCACAGGACAGAATATTAACCCCGTTCTAGTTCCCCCCAATTCCTGTGTTGCTCAATTTCCATTAAACACCCTTGAAACCGCTCCTTTCTCTTCTCGTGTATTCAGCAATTGGGCTGTGCTCCAGACTCCAGTTCTCACAAATGGTATTTCTCTACTGGGTGGAGAAATAAACTGTGCAGGCCAGATAAAAAGGAACTATAGTTCAACTCAATTCTGATTTATTTCAGAGTGAATTAGAAGGTTGCTTTTTACATACAAGGATTATTTCATAGTACATCAACACATGTTGTACAAAGGATTAATAAGGTTTGCACATCAAACCCAGTCTGTACATAGAACTGTATTCATGTTAACATCAATGAAATAGAGAATCTTACTGAGCATTTACACATGAGTAAACCTGGTTTCAGATATTAAGGATTACACTAAACTTAAACAACAAATGGTGTTCCCCATGTATTTACTCACATGAAATGCAATCAGCTCACAGTAGTCTCTGGATGGGTGGATCGGTTGAGAGACACAGAAACCCCTGGGGGTTTCTGGCCTGTCTCTCTAACACCGCGCTCTCTGTTATATACCCGGATATCCACCAATAGTAACAGTCTAGTAGTACGTTTTGGTCCAATTAGATTTGTCTTCTGAGAGGGCGTTCTGCCCCTGTCCATGTCCCTCCTCGGGGTGTGGGCTGGTCTGTGGCCCCAGGGGGGTCCTATGGCGGCCCCCTCCTTTTTGGGCTGTGGCTTCTCAGTTGAACAGAGGGGTATTTCACTTAAACATTTTACAAAGTATCTCTAGTGTATATGAATTACACTCTTCCAATATTATCACAGTTTTACTCTTTTGCTTACATTTTGATACTAAACAGTTGATTAATAGATAACTTGATATGTATTTTACCAGACTAAGCTTTGGTGATTAAGCCTTATTTTCTATTATGGTTTACACCAGGGGTGAAATGACACTATTATCTTCATAATTAGTTTGACATTTCTAAATGGCATTCAAATACATTTTATCTAATATGGTTTAATTAGTTTGATCTTGTTTATGAATTAGTTTCCATGTCTAACATCCTGTAAATACATTCTGCTCTTAACAAGTCTGGGCTGGTCTGCCCTCTGTTCAGACCAGCTGTCCTCTGCACCCAGTGGGGTGTTATCACCACATTAACATACAGTACTCAGTCACTATTTCTGTAACACCAATATCACCTTTGGCTGAGCACTGAAAATCCATTCTACTGTCTACACCTGGCTTTTGCATTATGGCTTTCTAATATTCACACATATTAGTTATGAAATACACAGTCAAAGATACCACAGCTTTTACTCTTAGCACAAACAATTATTTCCAAGTTTTTTATGTACACCATATCTACAAATTTAAATGTGCAGGACTTTATGAATAATGGATTTATTTCCACTTCCTGGATGCTGTGAGACTACGGAGTGGATTTCAGTGTTCTACGGCCCCTCCTTAAACACACAAAGCCGTCCACTGTTAAATTAGAACTTTTAAACGTTCGATCACTTACATCAAATTCCTGCTCCATCCATGAGCACATTCTGGACAGAGGGATAGACGTGATGTGTCTTTGTGAGACTTGGGACCTACTCTGTCCTTAATGAAGCCTGTCCCCCCGGTTACACCTACCTAGAGAAAGCCTGCAGTACTGGGCGTCGTGGCGGTGGTGTGGCCATTCTACATCCAGGTGAAATAGAGCTGACCCCCCTCCCCCTGCCCCAGCTCTCCTCATTCGAATGTCTTGCTGCAAGGTGCAAACCCCCTTCCCCATGACCATATTGGTCATCTACCGGCCACCCAAACCAAACCCAGCATTTATTCCCGAAATGCATGACCTCCTAACCACTCTCTGTACTACATCTGCAAACATGGTAATTCTCGGTGACATTAACATTCATGTTGACACCCCCTCCTGTCACTCTGCATCAGAGTTTTTACAAATGCTGGACAGTGTCAACCTGACACAGCACGTGCACGTCCCCACACATGACAGGGGGCACACACTTGACCTTGTGATTTCCGACCCTGCTGCCCCTATTAACAACCTATGTGTATACGACCCGGGCTTGTCGGATCACATGGCCGTGGAGATGCTGCCCCCCCTCCCCCATTCAAAGCCCAAGCGCCAGATCTGCTTCAGAAACATAAAAAACATCAACCTGGACGCTCTGGCCTTGGATCTCCAACATCTCACCCCTCCTGCCCTCTCCTCAGCCAGTGACTCAGTAGGCTATTACAACAAAGCGGCCTCCTGGATGTTCACGCCCCTGTGAAATCTAAGATGGTCACGTTCTCACGCTCTGCCCCCTGGTTCACCAGCGAGCTGAGGGAGATGAAGGTGGCTGGCCGTGTCCTTGAGCGACGCCTCACTACGTCGGGACTCACCGTGCACAGAGAGGCCTACAGAGAGCACCAAAAGGCCTACTCCAAAGCCCTTAAGGACGCTCGCTCGCGGTTCTATTCCAACATCATTAACAATAGCCCCGGCAATTCTAAACAGCTTTTTTCCACCATACACCACCTCCTCAAACCCCAAACCCAGGCACACAGAGAGACCACTGAGAAGCGGTGTAATGATTTCATGTCATTTTTCACAGCCAAAGTTGAGGGCATCCGCTCTCTCCTCCCGGCTCCTCTTCTTCACCTGCTCCACCTGCTGTCCCACAGCCTGAAGTCTCCCAGCTCCTACGCTGTTTCAATGACACCACGCAGCGTGAGCTTGAGGTCATCATCTGGAGGATGAAGTCATCTACGTGTGCCGTGGATCCCCTCCCTACAGCCCTGGTGAAAGCCAACATCTGCACTATTGGTCCCCTAATGACCAGCACCATCAATCTGCCTGCAGGCTGGCCACGTTCCGCCTGTTCTCAAAACTGCCATCATCACCCCGCTCCTGAAGAAACCCACCCTGGACCCAGAGGCCCTCGTCAGCTACCAGCCCATCTCCAATCTCCCATTCCTCTACAAGGTGCTGGAGAAGGTAGTTGCGGTGCAGCTCCAAGCACACCTCAGAGACAACAACATCTTCGAGAAGTTCCAGTCTGGGTTCCGCTCTGCGCACAGCACAGAGACAGCCCTGGTCAGGGTCACCAACGACCTTCTGATGGCGGCGGATGCTGGAACCCCATCCATTCTGGTCCTTCTCAACCTATCGGCTGCCTTTGACACGGTTGATCATGTTATCCTCCTGGATTCCGACGTCGGACTCCGTGACCTAGCCCTGGGCTTGTTCCAGTCCCTCTTGGCTGGTCGGACTGAGTGTGTCTCCCTGGGAGGTGCAACATCCTCTACCCACCCCGTCACCTGTGGTGTCCCCCAGGGATCTGTCCTCGGCCCCCTGCTGTTCACCCTGTACATGCTCCCCCTCGGCCGCATCATCAGCCGGCACGGTGTGTCGTTCCACTGCTATGCTGACGACACCCAGCTGTACATTCTAATTTCACCATCTTCACCATAATCACCCCCCACACTGACTGCTTGCCTGGAGGAGACTAAGGCGTGGATGAACCACAGGTTTCTACAGGTCAACAGCTCCAAAACGGAAGCCATGCTGGTTGGTACCCCACTCCAGGTCCGGTCATCCACCATCACCACCATCTCCTTCTCTGGCCAGGACATTCCTCTCTCCACCCTTGTCACTAACTTGGGTGTGAAAATGGACCCCCACCTCTCATTCGAGACTCACATCAAATACATCTGCAAGACCTCTTTCTTTCACCTCAGGAACATCTCAAAACTCCGCTCCTCACTCACTGAGAAACTTGTCCACGCCTTCGTCTCCTCCAGGCTGGACTATTGCAATGCACTCTTCATCGGGATCCCTAGTAAAAGCATTCAAAAACTGCAGACCGTGGCGCTGCTAGGATCCTGATGAGGGTGCGCACATATGACCACATCACCCCCACCCTCAGATCACTTCACTGGCTCCCCGTGGAACACAGGATCGAGTACAAGGTCTCCCTCCTCACTCACCAGTGCGTACACGGTGGTGCCCCTGCCTACCTCAAGAACTCCTCACCCCCCAGTCCTCCTCACACTCACTCTGCTCCGGCACAGCCTACCTCCTCAAAGCCCCCAGGACTAAGCTGCACACCATGGGCGATCGAGCCTTCTGCTCGGCCACGCCCAGACTATGGAATGCTCTCCCCAACCACCTGAGAGCACCACAAATTGTTAATACTTTTAAACGTGGACTCAAGACCTACCTTTTTAGAAAGGCCTTTTATTAGTTTTTATGTCTTATGTTATGTTTTTATGTTGTTCTGCTATGTGTTCTTCTTTCTTATATATCCATTTGTATTCTATTCTTTTTAACTCTGTAGCACTCTGAGACTCTCAGGAATGTAGGGTGCGTTATAAATTATTATTATTATTATTATTATTATTATTATTATTATTATTATTATTATTATTATTATTATTATTATTATTATTATTATTATTATTACTGAACAGTTAATCACAGCTCATCACTGCCATGCCTCTGCACACTGCACCATAGCACTTTATGGCACCTATCTCTCTTTTATTAGTAGTTAATTGAATTAAATCAGTTTGACTGAATTAGACTAGGTTTTGATTGACTGGATTCGTTTTCTATTGAATTAATTCGTTTTTTTAATTGAATGATTAGTTTTTACTGGATTTTTATTTAATCAGTTTGTATGTCTATCATGAGGATCAGTATTTATTTTGGTATTTATTCGAGTTATTTAGTATTTAAATGGCTATATAACCGAGACCTGAGTACTGTTTAATCACCTGTACATTGTATATTAGTATTGCACTTTACTGTTGCATTTGCACTCTGGTTGGATGCCAAATTTATTTTCATTGTACTGTACTTAGTTGTGCTGTATAATTATTTATAAATTCGAATCTAATCTAATCTATTCATCATTTGGTCACATGATACATTTCCGAATTTACGAGTTGGCGAGGACCGATCGAACGCAACTTCATACGCGGGCGCGCTTTCCTCGGCCGGTTATTGGTGTATCGAAAGAGGAAGTGACATGTAGTTCTATGGTCGAGCCTCATTGGTCACGCAAAATAAACCGGGAAACTTTGTTGCACAGACAACAGAACAGAACTCACCTGACAGTCAAAATTTCAGTCATTATTATTCCCAATTCGCGAGCAGAATGCCCGCTACGTCAGACATGTTGACAGCTGACCGTCCTGAGGTCGACGGCTCTAAAAAGGAAGAAGTAAACAAAGCGCCGCAGAGTCAGTTCTCTCTGTTCTGCGATGAACGAGGCTACTTGGACCAGATAAACTACATCCTGCAACACGGACACCGCAAGGGAGACAGGACGGGGACGGGAGTCGTCTCGGTGTTTGGTTCTCAGGCCAGATATAGTCTCCGAGGTATGATTATGAAAGACCAAAGTCTTGATTTTAAAAACAATAATAACAATCAACTTTATTTGTGTAGCACCTTTCATACAAGAATTGGAGCCCACAGTACTTCACAGCAACAATTTACACAATACAAGTAATGCAGAGAATAAGATAATTTACGAAAGAAAAAAAGTTAAAAGCAATCAATAATAACAATACAACAAAATCATCAGAAATAGCAGCATAAACGACAATAAAACAGCTCAGTGTGGATGCAGTGAGTGCAACGTGGCAGAACTCATAGCAGTGTCTCTTGAGTTATTCATAATACCCCTTCATATTACAACTACAATAAAATGTACATTTACAATTGTATGTTTGTGTACAAGGCCATGCTGGGCAAACTCCCCTCTTATAGCTGTCATCTCCTGACTGATCTGCAGCGACCTTCAGCTTCCTTCAACCAGGTGGCCTTTTTAAATTAAATGTTGTATTATTATTTTTAAGACAGGTTCCAAGGGTCCTTACTGAGTCCTTTCTCCTACTCTGCTCCCTGGACATGGAATAATCTACACAGGTGCAGACATCTGACTAATCTAGTCCCTTTGGGAAAATGTAAAGTCAAGGTCCATGTAACTGAGAATTGCACCTGCTTTAATTGAGCTGGATTCAGTCTATTTCTTGTGTGATTGATGCATGTGATGTATTCCCTGTCTGTTGTCTTAAAAATAAATGAAAATAAATAAAAACATAGACCGGGAATGCAAAATCTGTCTGTTTTTAATTTAATTTATTTTCTATTTAAACTGTAACTGGCAAACTGTCTTGCCCAGGTCTCCCTCGGAAAAGAGATTTAAATCTCAAGGGACTTCCTGGTTAAATAATGGTTAATTAAATCTTTCCAGCAACAAGGGACCAAATATTATCAGTAAATGTTATGTAACAACCCTGGTTTATCAACCGTGACAGCTTGCAGTACAGTGACAATTATGACAAAACACCTCCAGATTTATAAATGACAATATCTGATACATTTTGACTTTCATTTGAAAATGTATTATTCAGCTTCCTTGACTGGGATGAAAATAATGAAAAAACACTTCTTTATGAAGCTCATCATACTTGCTATATTCATTAAATGCTATATCCATACGTGTAAATGATATATCCATAAATGTAAATGTTATATCCACAAGTGTAAATTCTATATCCATATGTAATTTTTCAAAGGGTAAGCCTTGTCTTTTTTGTATTTACCAAGGATGCTGAGCAATATTTAAAACCCATTGCATTTTTTAGTGTCCCCTTGTGTTGTGTTGTGTATTTTATATGTATATATTTTTTTAAATTAGTTGTATATGTTGCTGTTTTTATCGGTTGTAGCCAATATTGAATTTCATTATATATTATATATATATAAATCATGCACTAAGTATCTAATGCCTCTCTCTTTTCAGACCAGTTCCCTCTGCTGACAACTAAGAGAGTATTTTGGAAAGGCATTCTTGAGGAACTTCTATGGTTTATCAAGGTAAGAAGGACACAAAATAAAAACAACCATATTTTACCCCAGAGTGCTATCTATCTATCCATCCAGATTGTTTCAGTGTGAACATTTGTAAAAACTCAAAAAGCAATGTCTCTTCCCAAAAATCATGAACCGGTTACTCAAGATGGTGGGGCAGAGCAGAGCTAAGTTAACAATATACCAGTACTCGTTATCACCATACATTTTTTTTTCTTCATATTTAAAGTTTTTATTTTTCACAAGCAAGACACTACATACATGACAAGACAAACTAAGACAAAAATAATAATAATAATAATAATAATAATAATAATAATAATAATAATAATAATAATAATAATAATAATAACAACAACAACAACAACAACAACAACAATGAGGGGGGGGGGGGGTTGCAGAGTGTTACAAATGTTCAGTACACAAACATATTCCAGATAGTGATCTAATAAAGTTCAGGGGACCTTGAAGGCCATCGGGCATATCACTCTCCCCTTTTTTTTTTTATCTACTTTTTCTCCCATTTTCTATTTTTCTCTCATCCCAATTTCGTATCATCCAATTCAACCCTCCCCTGTCTCGAACGCTGTTTCTTGCCTCCCACAAGCCGGCTGCAATGTGGACTAAGTCATACATAGCACGAGTCCCCTCCGATACTCGAGGTAACGGCAGTCGCATCTTTTCACCTGCGTGGCGCGATCTTTCAGCGTCAGGGGTCTGTGCTTTGGAGGGGCGCAGCCCTCATCGCTTTCTGATTCTACTGCGCAGGCGCACCAACCGACCTGTAGGAGTCGCTGTCCACAACGCCCGATCCCCAGCCATCAGTTTCCCACCCCCTAATACTGCCAATGTGTATTAGTACGGACGACCAGCTAAACTGAAAGTAATGTGGAGCGCTGGGCTCGAACAGGCGAACCCAGCGTCTCCAGTATTCGTGGTGAGCGCCTTGCCCACTGCACCACGTAGCCGCCCGGCCTATCACTCTCTTGAAGAGATGGAGCAGCCTGTTCCATTGATAACAAGTCCATGAAGTCCTTGCGCCAGTTCTCCAAACTGAAGCTGTTCAGTTTGCGTTCTTTCCAGTTCATTAAAATAATCCGTTTGCATGCTAGAAAAGCCAGTGCTACAATATTATTTACAATCTTTGCTTGAGCAGTGTCCATTTTTACACCCAATATACACGTTATAGGGCAAGGATTAATGTCAATTTGGAGAGTAACTGACAGGTCCTCAGCAATGTCCAACCAAAATTTCCTAACAAGCGGGCAGTGCCACAGCAAGTGCATGAGCGTACCCTCTACTCCACACCCATGCCAGCACAATTTGGGTAGGGTTTGATTAATTTTATTCAGTGTACAGGGTGTTATATAGGCCCTGTGTAGTATCTTTAATTGTATAATTTTATATCTAACACATTTAGATATTTTAGTACTATTCCTAAGTGCTGCTTCCCATTGTGTTTCAGATATGGGTATACCCATGTCTCGCTCCCATTGGACTTTAGTTTGGGTATTGGTATCAGGGGTGGTTGAGCTGAGCATGATAGTTTATACATTGCAGAGACAATGCCTTTCCTGCCTGTAATTCCCCTTAATGAATCCCCTCGTATGAATGTGTATGCATGTGAATGAATGTTGGTGGTGGTCGGAGGGGCCGTAGGCGATGATTATTCGCCACGCTTCTGTGAGTCTGCCTCAGGGCAGCTCTGGCTGCAATTGTAGCTTACCACCACCGGTATGACAGTGTATGAACGAATAATGGACTCTGTGAAGCGCTCTGGGTCTCATGAAGAGCGCTATATAAATCCAAGTCATTATTATTATTATTATTAATGTCTCTTCCAAGACTCTGTTTGTTCCTATAGCTATGCCTTTAGACAACAATGATTTAATAACTGATTGTATTTGTAAATAAGATAAAAATTCTGTGTCTTTCAGCCCAAACTGTGTTTTAAGTTCATTTAAAAGGTATCATATTTCCCCTTTCGATCACTTGCCCCACCTGTGTTATATTATGTTGTTGCCATACATTATTTTTAAGGGTTTTACCTCCTGCAGAGAGCAACGGGTTTTTCCATAATGGACATGATGGTAAGGAATATCCACTAAAGGTCAGGCGTTTATGTAAGAGTTATCACCATACATAACGCTTACATTGAAATATGTTGACATAAGGGCCGTTCTTTCAACCTAAAAGTGCACTTTCTTCAACCTCGAACCTAAATTCCTTAGCAACCAATGTTGCCAAAGTAAAAAAATAAAATAAAACGCACGTTCGAGACACTGATATGAAACGAGTCATACGGAACAAATAACGTATAACGGAGGCTGAAATTAGAGCAATGTGAGTCACAAACTCACGACAGTAGTACTACACATGCAGACGCATAAAATGTATTCTGCATTGATTAAGTGATAATCAAAACCCAGCTTAAGCCGTTAAACCCATGTAGTGAATCGCGAAGCCAATACGCACACACAGTCGAACGAACTGGAACGGTTTACCAAACATACACTCCCAGCATTCATATCTTATATGAATATCTTATATCCCATCATATCTTATATCCCAGCAACATAACATAACTTACTTACCCAAACAATGTGTCCCCGAGTCCACTCATGCACGAATCCATTTCAAAACAGGAACACGCACGTGGCTCTGCTGAGCTCTGACTGAGAGAGGGAAAGACAGACTGCCCTGCCCTCTGCTGGCGCGTGCTGTGCACTACAACCATTGGCGCACAGTATGTGACGTCACGGTATTGAAAATCATACCGACGGGATTTCAAAATATCCTGGTATACCGTAATACCGTCATACCGCCCAAGCCTAAACAGCGTCTTGTGTTTTTACACCGAATGTGAGCCCAAGTACCCCTACGTGCTGGTCTCATGTATGCCTGAAGGTGTCAGTATTTCACAGGGTTCAACGAACGCCAAGGAACTTTCAGAGAAGGGCGTGAAGATCTGGGATGCCAACGGCTCGCGGGAGTTCCTGGACAAGAGCGGTTTCACTGAGCGAGAGGAGGGAGACCTGGGACCAGTGTACGGCTTCCAGTGGAGGCACTTTGGTGCAGAGTACACAGACATGCATGCAGGTACGTCACACCTCACATGACCTATATCTGTCAATGGCTAAAATGTTAAATTTATAAACTTTATTAGTTGATTTGAATGCCCCGTATGTTATTTTAGCCAGTATACAGTTTAAAATATAACTCTACAGGCAGTAGAGAACTTATTCTAAATAACATTTTGTTTGAATTTTGACAAAACAATATCATAAAAAAGGGTGTCACAGATGAGTAGGGTAATGTTAGGGCATTGTTAGGGTACTGTTGGAGCGTTTCAGCATCTACCACAGCCCCAGTGCACAGCCTTTTATAAAGAATCTACCACAGCCCCAGTGCACAGCCTTTTATAAATAATCCACCACAGCCCCAGTGCACAGCCTTTTATAAAGAATCTACCACAGCCCCAGTGCACAGCCTTTTATAAATAATCCACCACAGCCCCAGTGCACAGCCTTTTATAAAGAATCTACCACAGCCCCAGTGCACAGCCTTTTATAAAGAATCTACCACAGCCCCAGTGCACAGCCTTTCTTAAAGTTGAAGTGTAATCTCGGCCTTCTGCCCAATCGGGGAAGTTGTCAGGCAAAGGTCTATACCTCATAGGCTGCTGCGGTTGTCAATCACACTCATGTGAAGGGATAGAAAACAACCATGGTGGATGAGTAACGATGCAGAACAGCATCAAAAAGGAATGAAAACCACTTATTTTGCGGGGACATTTTATAATTTTCTCAGCATAAAAAAAAGGACATAGTTGTGTGCATTTGACCACGATCACAACCTGCTGGCTAGATACCCACAGCAGCTTAATGTAATCAAGACATACAGTATGTTAGTGTAAAGTGCACACTCTGCAGCAGCTCTCTCCATGGAACGGCAGATTTATTGAGAATAATGTGTTTTGGTACAGCCAGGTTGTGTCGAGTGTTTGGGTCCATGTAGTCCAACAGCTAGCCACAACTTAAGCGTGTCTGTCCGTATCAATAGTAAAATATGAACGCTACACGAACATGAACCATTGTTTTTAAATCTTTTAGATAACACTGAGGTAGCTGTATTCCAACGCAACAAATATTTAGTGGTAACGTTAATACCTCCAGTTCCATACTTCCAGCTTCCACTGTTTGTTCTCCTGCTCACACACACACACACACACACACACACACACACACACACACACACACACACACACACACACACACGCCTCACATGATTTTAGAGCGAGACTTCTGTAGTGTCCACACTTGGACTATTAGTAATTATAATAAGCATGCAGGAGTCAGTAGGCTGTGTGGTTATTCCTCCGTCTTTATTCCATCCTCCAAGAACATCAACATCATGCTTGCTTCACTCGCGTACATACACACTGGACACACTTCCTAGTTCTTGCCTATAGCCTATTGTGCCGCCTAACGGTGGCGGTGGTTATAACCTAGTATTAACAATAATGCTAACCATGCAGAACACAACATCTCCCTTTTTCTCATAAGGTTAGTACTCTACTCACAGCAGATGGGAATGGGAATGGGAACGTCTCTCAACCAATTGAATCAAACCAAAATCAAAAACGTAAATTGACAGTCTACTCTACACTGTCGCCTGGCAGACCTACTGGTCTCTGTCCCTAGGCCTGCTCCCCTGAACCATGCACTACATAATCATTAAACCATACCGGGGGGTTTCTATCCCGTGTCGGTCTCCCTGGATCCGGTTCCCTGACGACTGGTGGCTCTTGCCCAACTTCTGCTGGCCACATTGCGTTTTCTGGATAAAGGGTCAGGTGGGAGGCATTCCACTTCTTTCCGTCACTCAGAATGTAAGTGCCAGGCCAGGCCCTATCTGTTTCTAGATGAACAGCGGGTCTGTGAAACGTGCATCAGCCTTGTGCACGTGCATCGGCTTGCGAACGCGGACCCTATCTCCACACTTGAACCGCGGTCTCTCCGCTCCCCTCTTGGCGTCGGCATAGATTTTCATTGCTGTCTGTCTCTCTCTCACGGTCTTCCGGACTTCCTCATGCGCTTCCAACTTCTGGGGTGGCAGGATGGTCAATTTGGTCCGCATCTTCCTTCCTCGGAGTAGCTCGAATGGAGAGACGCCTGTAGTCGCGTGTGGTGTAGCTCTGTAGTTGTGTAGGAAGGAGGTCACCTCTCGTTTCCATGGCAGCTGCCGCTTCTCTGCGCCCTGAATGCATTCCTTAATGCAGCGGTTCACGCGCTCAACGGCGCCGTTTGCGCGAGGATAATAGACACTAGACCTGACATGTTTAATGCCTCGCTCCTCGAGGAATAGCGCGAAAGAGGATGAACAAAACTGGGGCCCATTGTCACTGACCAGGGTAGTAGGATTCCCTTCTCTGGAAAATACAGTAGTGAGAAACGAAATCACGTTATCTGTGGTCACCTGAGACGTAAATGCCACCTCCGGCCACTTGGAAAAGTAATCGACCATTGTTATAGCAAAACGACAGTCGTGTGTACCTCTTTCGAACGGGCCCATAATGTCTATGGCAACCTTTTGGAAGGGCGCGTCTGGCATCTCAACCGGCTACAGCGGAGCAGGGCGGGTCCTGGCAGTTTTATCACTGTTCTGGCAAGCAACACATGACTTTATGATATTACTCACTTCATTGTCCATTGACGGCCACCTAGGGCTGGGCGATATGGCCTAAATATGATATCACAATATTTTCTGACCTTTCGGCGATACACGATACGCATCACGATGTTTTTCTTTTTTTCCCCAAACAATTCATTATGAGGCTTACCAAGACAGTATTTGAGTTTGCAAGCTAACATTAAAGACAAAATAAAATGCATTTAGCATTTTTATATTATATATTAGATTTAGATTATTAGATTATATATTGCATATATTTAGCAATGAGATATTATATGATTTAGATATGAAATATGATTAATTGAAAATGGGGGACCCTGATGTAAACAAGACGAAAGTCTTTCTCTGGTCTGCATCCTCCAGTCCACTGTTGACTGTTGTTGTATTGAGCTGTACTGTATTGTACCCATGCTGCAATCTGTTAATAACGTTTTCATTCATTCAGTCGGCAAACAGAATCATTTTGATTGACAGTCGCGTCTGCCAATTACGTCACATCGCTTGCACCCGCCCTGCTGTTCTTAGCACCAAACGGCAAGCGCGTATTCATTTTTTACTTCCGCCATTGGAGAGCTCAATGACAACAACAATGGCAGCGGTAGCTTGCCGCGGCAGACGTTTAGCTTTTAGCTACGCAGGATGACTAAACGACTGGAGGCATAATGATTTTACTGCAACGGATGTTATAATAAAAGCCTTTCCATACATCTGTCTGATTGAAAACGTTATTAACAGACCGCAGAATGGGCACAACTGAGTCAGCACGGGCTGAGATATGAACGACTAATGCTTGCTATATCTAGGTCGACCTCGGTCGTTGCTATGTAAATACGCTGATGTTATTGAAAGTGTAACTATATAACGTTAATGCCACAAAACGAATGCCTTTGTTATCATAAGTAGTAACTTTTGATGCAGTAGTGTGTGTGGGGCGGCGCTGTTCAAAAGTGTCAACGTGTGGACCAGATTGACGCGACACAAGCCACTTGGGCAAAACATCATGATATCCACGATACGTTTAAAAATATATCGTTAATGAACTGTACCCGATATTTATATAATATCGTCATATCGCCCAGCCCTACGGCCACCAGTACAACTCACGTAGCCGTTGCTTGGTGCGGACAATCCCCTGGTGGCTCTCGTGAGCCAAATAGATCAGTCTGGGCCGCAGGGAGCAGGGCACAACCAAGCGACTTCCCCGCATGACGTATGCGCGCCCATTGTGACTGCGCCCCGCTCAATAGGGCAGAGCTCTGAACAGCAGACTCGAACTGGCATGCTAGTGTAATAGCTGTTTTAAGTGTCAGATTATCCTCCAGCAGAAGCCTGTCCTTAATCACAGTGAGGGTGGCACATTCGATCAGCTGATCACGTATCATCTCGGATTCCATCCCCCCGAACTGGCATGTCGCGGCTAGTTCACGTAATGCAGAAAGATATTGCGTCACACTTTCATCCGGTTTCTGCGCGCGCTGTCTGAATCTATGGCGCGCTGTCACAGTGTTCACTTTAGGGGAAAATTGCCGGTCGAGAGCCGTCATTGCGTGCGCGTAAGTAGTGCCTACTTCTGGTAGCGTGTAAAACAGTCTCTGGCCCTCACTTCCAAGACAGTGTAGCAGTATCGCCAATCTCCTCGCATCCGGCCATGCATCCCCCGTAGCATTAATCACCCTCGGGTAATTCTCGAAGATCCTTTTCCAAGTAGCAAATGGTATTGCAGGCTCCCCCACGTCAGGAAGGAATGGAGCCGGCGCGGGTACCGAAACCGACATCGTCGCCAATTTGTAGTGTCCACACTTGGACTATTAGTAATTATAATAAGCACGCAGGAGTCAGTAGGCTGTGTGGTTATTCCTCCGTCTTTATTCCATCCTCCAAGAACATCAACATCATGCTCGCTTCACTCGCGTACATACACACTGGACACACTTCCTAGTTCTTGCCTATAGTCTCTTGTGCCTATTCTGCCGCCTAACGGTGGCGGTGGTAATAACCTAGTATTAACAATAATGCTAACCATGCAGAACACAACAACTTCTGTTTGAGCAACATTTCTGTTGTGACCAAAAGTAGTAACTTTAGTAGTAGACCAGTACGTTACTTTGTAACCGATTACAAATCTGAGGGAATTATTTTCACAGGACATTATGACCAGAGAGATTTAAATATGTCGGACTTCAACAGATTTTCCCGGTAAATAAAAATAAAATGGTAATTACCGGATAATGGAGACGCTGCTGTCTGTATGTTTGTTCCCACAAAAGCAAACCAATCGGAGCAATTCACTGACATCATATGCTGAGAAGGAGACCAATCAGAGCTCATGATTTTGACTGACCACCTAGCTCTGAGCGCTGGCTGTCAAGCCATGACAAGAACCATGAATGCACGATGAAACATGCGGATTACACCGGACAAGATCCTTCTGACAATAACTCATCTACAGATTACTCAGGACAAGGTGTTGACCAGCTGCAGAAGGTGATTGATACAATCAAGTCCAACCCAGAAGACCGGAGGATCATCATGTGTGCCTGGAACCCTAAAGGTACAGTAGATCCTAAAGGTACAGTAGATCCTAAAGGTACAGTCGTTTCTAAAGGTACAGTAGATCTAAAGGTACAGTAGATCCTAGTAGTTTCTAAATGTACAGTAGATCTAAAGGTACAGTAGATCTAAAGGTACAGTAGATCCTAGTAGTTTCTAAAGGTACAGTAGATCTAAAGGTACAGTAGATCCTAGTAGTTTCTAAAGGTACAGTAGATATAAAGGTACAGTCGATATAAAGGTACAGTAGAGATATAAAGGTACAGTAGATCTCATCATCATGATCATCATTTATTTATTCATACATGGAATTACCACAGTCCAACAGTACATATTAATATAATTCACCAAATTCCATGGCCGAAAGGAACAGGAAGAAGAAAAATTCTTATCTATACCTGCCCCTACACACATACAACACACCGATAGACTTATTGCGTAAAACCAAACAGAATATACCCATCCCGCAAAAATGGAAATATCAACACAACCAAATTAAATCAACATAAATAAACCCATCCTGTGCATCTATCAGTCAAACTACATATTTAGGTTCATTCATTTATACACACACACACATGTATCTAAAGGTACAGTAGATCCTAGTAGTTTCTAAAGGTACAGTAGATCTAAAGGTACAGGAGATCTAAAGGTACAGTAGATCCTAGTAGTTTCTAAAGGTATAGTAGATCTAAAGATACAGTAGATCTAAAGATACAGTAGATCTAAAGGTACAGTAGATCTAAAGGTACAGTCGATCCTAATGGTACAGTAAGTATACCTGGGGCCAGCTGGAGAGGTTGGCTCAGGATCAGGATACTTGTAGAACCCTTGTTGACGGCCTATGCCCCAAACGGGGTAAAAGGCGTAAGTAAGTAAGTAAGTAAGTAAGTACACACATGCACAACATACAGAGATCACCCACTGTCTATGGCAAAGAAAAAAGCCCAACTGTGTTGACAAGTCACTAGCCTACCAAGGACAGCTGATACAATACAGGGTGTGAGAGTGAACCAGTAACTAGTACTAACTAATTTAGTGCGAGTAAAGATCACATCCTCCGACCTCCGCTCCATATAATCTACTCGACTACCAAGATCTGTTGCTTTGACCAACGTCATTTCACTGGTTGCGTGGCTGCGTCAGCAAAGCATGTGAGCTGCAGTGGCTAACAGCAGTCAGTGGCTAACAGCAGTCAGTGGCTAACAACAGTCAGTGGCTAACAACAGTCAGTGGCTAACAATAATCAGTGGCTAACAACAGTCAGTGGCTAACAACAATCAGTGGCTAACAGCAGTCAGTGGCTAACAACAGTCAGTGGCTAACAACAGTCAGTGGCTAACAACAATCAGTGGCTAACAGCAGTCAGTGGCTAACAGCAGTCAGTGGCTAACAGCGGTCGGTGGCTAACAGCGGTCAGTGGCTAACAGCACCCAGTGGCTAACAGCACCCAGTGGCTAACAGCACCCAGTGGCTAACAGCGGTCAGTGGCTAACAGCGGTCAGTGGCTAACAGCGGTCAGTGGCTAACAGTAACAGCGGTCAGTGGCTAACAGCACCCAGTGGCTAACAGCGGTCAGTGGCTAACAGCACCCAGTGGCTAACAGCGGTCAGTGGCTAACAGCGGTCAGTGGCTAACAGCGGTCAGTGGCTAACAGCGGTCAGTGGCTAACAGTAACAGCGGTCAGTGGCTAACAGCAATAGACGCTTGAACGTTTGGTTGAGCTTCACAAAAAAGATGGAAAATTAGTATTTTGTGCAAGCAAGGAAGCACCTCCAATATGACTCCCTATTTGAAACATGTTGCAGTCTCTTGTGTTCTTTATATTACATTTTTACATTTAATATTTCACCACAAAATTAATATTAGAATCGGAACAGAGACTTGAACCAGATTTAATAAGTAGAACCAGAATCGATCAAATCCAAATGATACCCAACCCTACTGAAGATCGGTATGAAATTATTAAAATGGAAAAACACATCATGTGAATTATTAAAATGGCTGCCATTCCCCCCCCTTTTAAATATATACAGTATATATATATTCTTTTGGATCACATTTTATTAATCATTCCACTGTTGTCTGGTGAGCGGCTGTTCATTGTGTGTTTCTTTCAGACCTCCCCCACATGGCTCTGCCTCCCTGCCACGCCCTGTGTCAGTTCTACGTGTGTGACGGGGAGCTGTCCTGTCAGCTGTACCAGCGGTCCGGGGACATGGGCCTGGGAGTGCCCTTCAACATCGCCAGCTACGCCCTGCTCACGTACATGGTGGCTCACATCACGGGACTCAAGGTGAGGGCGGCGCTGGCCTAGAGGTTAGACGAGTGGGGCCTGTGACCAGACAGTCTGACACCCCAGACCAGCAGGAAGAATCTGGGTGAGGAAGTGAATGAATAAGCTCCAAATGGAGCTGTTCAGTGGTCAACAGTGTCAGACTGTGGTTGTACTGGGCAGCTCTTAGTCGTCAACAGTGTCAGACTGTGGTTGTACTGGGCAGCTCCTAGTGCTCAACAGTGTCAAGACTGGTTGTACTGGGCAGCTCCTTGTGGTCAACGGTGTCAGACTGTGGTTGTACTGGGCAGCTCCTAGTGGTCAACGGTGTCAGACTGGTTGTACTGGGCAGCTCCTAGTGGTCAACAGTGTCAGACTGTGGTTGTACTGGGCAGCTCCTAGTGGACAACAGTGTCAAGACTGTGGTTGTACTGGCCATCTCCTAGTGGTCAACGGTGTCAGACTGGTTGTACTGGGCAGCTCCTAGTGGTCAACAGTGTCAGACTGGTACTGGGCAGCTCCTTGTGGTCAACAGTGTCACTGTGGTTGTACTGGGCAGCTCCTAGTGGTCAACGGTGTCAGACTGTGGTTGTACTGGGCAGCTCCTAGTGGTCAACAGTGTCAGACTGTGGTTGTACTGGGCAGCTCCTAGTGGTCAACAGTGTCAGACTGTGGTTGTACTGGGCAGCTCCTAGTGGTCAACAGTGTCAGACTGTGGTTGTACTGGGCAGCTCCTAGTGGTCAACAGTGTCAGAATGTGGTTGTACTGGGCAGCTCCTAGTGGTCAACAGTGTCAGACTGTGGTTGTACTGGGCAGCTCCTAGTGGTCAACAGTGTCAGACTGTGGTTGTACTGGGCAGCTCCTAGTGGTCAACAGTGTCAGACTGTGGTTGTACTGGGCAGCTCCCAGGTATGAATGTATGTAACTATGTGAATGTGAAGCAGTGTGTTGCTGGAAGACTTAAATATAAGGTTAAAAACGTATAAGATGAACTGATTTTCAAAATGAACATTGGACTATTATCTCGATACAGTATAAACTGAGTATTAACACTATAGAAAGTAGTCTAAATATGAATACATTATGGATCATAATTTATATAACCAATGTAGCCAGTGGTTTAAATAATGAGTAGATATGAAATATGTATAGAGAATAGTGGTAATAAATCTGAATACATTATAGGAGATCTAGCCAGTATAGACGGTGTTCTAAATAAAAGGGTTGAGGTGAGAGGTGTCCTTGACAATGCTGCGTCTCGACCTCAGACACCGTTTGTGCTGGACAGGTGACGGATGAGTTGGGCGGTTTTCTCCACCCTCTGCAGTGCTTTCTGGTCCGAGGCAGAGCAGTTGCCATACCAGACTGATGCATATTCAAAACTGCACTCCAGGTTGTTATGATTATACTGTGATTTGAACAGCGCTAAGCTGACCTATGGCAGATGCCCGTTATCGCCGCGGTGACGTGTCTACTGCTTCATTCATAGGTAGAGCAGACACTAATTGTATTCATTTATTAAAGGAACATGCCAACATTATGGGAAATGTGCTTACCATCTCCTCCCCACCATATGTATATATTCTCTCCCCACCGTATGTATATTTCTCTCCCACCCACCCACCCCCTCCTAATGTACAGTCTCCTCCCCATCATATGTATATACTCTCTGTTAGGATCTATGGGTAACAGTATCGTATATGTCACAAATGTAACAGTACTATATACCTGTATGTCATGTATGTCCCTATGCCATAAATGTCATGATGTCATGTATGTGTTGTGTATATGTCATAAATGTCTATGAATTGAAAATGGGGGACCCTGATGTAAACAAGACAAACGTCTTTCTCTGGTCTGCATCCCCTTAACAATTGTGTGTATTGAGCTGTACTGTATTGTACCCATTCTGCAATCTGTTAAATAAAGTTTTCATTCATTCATCTTCTCCAGAGTCAGCAAGAAGATAGATACCAAATTCCTCTCTGTACGTTCAGTAGAAAGCTATCCAGCTGCAAGCTAGTCTAGCTTAGCACAAATCAATGGAAGCCGATTCAGACCACTAGCCTAGCTGTTAGCCAAAAACACCTCTCCCAAACGCGTGAACACTTTAGGCAACCAACATGCGCTTCCGCGTTTCTCTGATTGGCCGAGCGCCTTCCGTGTTTCTCTGATTGGCCGAGCGCGGCTCCCCCTTAAGCTCCAGGAGAGAGGAGAGAGGCTGAAAACCCGCAGTTCTTGCCCGACTGATGGGAGCCGAATCCCGGATCCGATTTTTCTGATGAATACCCCCAAAACATGGAGGTCCCGAACGCATGGAAGTATTGATTGCGCCGTAACGAATCATTAAAAAAATATACCGTTAACTGGAATATGTTGTGCCTTTACACATATGTTGGATTATGTAATTGGTTTGTCATGACAAACTAATAAAAAATCACGATTTACCCGGTGGCTACTACATGTCACTGTGTTGTTGTAGCCACCGGGTAAATCGCGAATTTTTTTTATCTGGGATTCGGCTCCCATCAGTAGGGCAAGAACTGCAGGTTTTCAGCCTCTCTCCTCTCTCCTGGAGCTTAAGGGGGAGCTTAGTATTCCTGCCTCTGAGGAGCGCGTCGTGGCTCATGCGCATGCGCGCGCTCGGCCAATCAGAGCAATTCAGAGCAACGCGGAAACGCATGTTGGTTGCCTAAAGTGTTCACGCCTCCCAAACAGCCAGGCTAGTGGTCTGTATCTGCTTCTATTCATTTGTGCTAAGCTAGGCTAGCTTGCAGCAGGATAGCTTTCTACTGAATGTACAGAGAGGAATTGATATCCATCTTCTTGTTTGTTATCGTCTTGCATTTCCCATAATGTTGGAATGTTACTTTATGTGTCTTTTTTTTAGTTTTTTTTTTTACTTTATTTTTTAGCGTTTATCGCTTTTCTGGTCAAGCATGACCGACAGAAACAGGTTGAAATGGGATGTAGAGCAGGGGAAGACATTCTGAGAAATGACGGCGGGTCCGGGAATCGAACTCGTGTCCCCCAGATCCGTGACAAGCACGGTTTTTCCCCGACGCAGAAATAGCGCCGAGATATGCGGTGAGCTACGGGAGCTCCCCTACTTTATGTGTCTTTACCGGCTTCCAGTATTTGATCCTCTCTTCCTTTCAGCCTGGGGACTTCGTACACACCATGGGAGACGCTCACGTCTACATCAACCACATTGAACCGCTCAAGATACAGGTAGGTGTTTCCCAGTTTCTTTCTCACACTTTCTGTGGTAGCGGAAAGCTGGGATGTGCAGTACATACGCACAGAGCAGAGAAAAGAGCTTTGTGCAGTTTTAATGTGTTATCAGTTTAGGAAATGTATTTGTGCTGGGACTGTGATATTGTCCACCACAAGGAACGCACATAATACCAGGAATGTATCATTTAACCATTCTAACTATTAGACCAAGAATTATCGACCATCCTAACTATTTCTAGACCAGGAATATATAATTGAACCATCCTAACTATTTACATACTGTATACCAGGAATGTATCCGCTCATCCTAACTATTTATATATACCAGGAATGTATCATCTCTCTCATCCTAACTATTTATATATACCAGGAATGTATCCTCTCATCCTAACTATTTATATATACCAGGAATGTATCATCTCTCTCATCCTTTCTTTTTCCCCCGATTTTCTCCCATCCCAATGTTAGTCGTTATGCCAATTCCCAATCCCCTTCCTGGTCGCTGCGCACTTACCCCCCACAGTCGGTCTGGGAGAGTGGAGGCTACCACGTGCTTCCTCCGACACACGTCCAGCCAATCAACCGCTTCTTTTCACCTGGCAGCGCGGATTCTCACTGAGAGGGCGTAGCGTGTGGAAGGATCACACTATCCCACTTAGATCCTATCCGCACTTAGCAGGCGCCCCGACCGAACTGTAGGAGTCGCTGTTTACAACGACCCGGACCCACCCCGCCACCTTCTCCCACCCTCTAATACTGCCAATTGTATTAGTGTGAACGGCCAGCCAAGCTGGTGACGACCCCTCATCTCTCTCATCCTAACTATTTATATATACCAGGAATGTATCATCTCATCCTAACTATTTATATATACCAGGAATGTATCATCTCTCTCATCCTAACTATTTATATATACCAGGAATGTATCCTCTCATCCTAACTATTTATATACCGTATACCAGGAATGTATCATCTCTCTCATCCTTTTTTTTTTATTTTTAATTTTTTTTCTTTTCCCCCCTCCTTTTTCCTCCGATTTTCTCCCATCCCAATGTTAGTCGTTATGCCAATTCCCAATCCCCTTCCTGGTCGCTGTGCACTTACCCCCCCCAGTCTGTCTGGGAGAGTGGAGGCTACCACGTGCTTCCTCCGACACACGTCCAGCCAATCAACCGCTTCTTTTCACCTGGCAGCGCGGATTCTCACTGAGAGGGCGTAGCGTGTGGAAGGATCACACTATCCCACTTAGATCCTATCCGCGCTTAGCAGGCGCCCCGACCGAACTGTAGGAGTCGCTGTTTACAATGACCCGGACCCACCCCGCCAGCTTCTCCCACCCTCTAATACTGCCAATTGTATTAGTGTGAACGGCCAGCCAAGCTGGTGACGACCCCTCATCTCTCTCATCCTAACTATTTATATATACCAGGAATGTATCATCTCATCCTAACTATTTATATATACCAGGAATGTATCATCTCTCTCATCCTAACTATTTATATATACTAGGAATGTATCCTCTCATCCTAACTATTTATATATACCAGGAATGTATCCTCTCATCCTAACTATTTATATATACCAGGAATGTATCATCTCTCTCATCCTTTTTTCTTCTTCTTTTTTTTAAATATTTTTTCCCCTCCTTTTTCCTCCGATTTTCTCCCATCCCAATGTTAGTCGTTATGCCAATTCCCAATCCCCTTCCTGGTCGCTGCGCACTTACCCCCCACAGTCGGTCTGGGAGAGTGGAGGCTACCACGTGCTTCATCCGACACACGTCCAGCCAATCAACCGCTTCTTTTCACCTGGCAGCCCGGATTCTCACTGAGAGGGCGTAGCGTGTGGAAGGATCACACTATCCCACTTAGATCCTATCCGCGCTTAGCAGGCGCCCCGACCGAACTGTAGGAGTCGCTGTTTACAACGACCCGGACAGGGGGCGAAATTTAAGCCCGCCGCCCGCCAGGGGCGCTCAGTTTTTACCTTTGGCGCTTGCCACTGAGAGGTCTGCCCGCCGTGTGGCGTGTAGACGTGTAGTTCATAACGATACTCTTATTTTGAAAATCTGTGCGAGTCTCATTTCCGCCCCAAGCGCAGCTAGAGTCATAATATCGATGGCTCCGGCAGTTAGCAACATTCAGTTCGTATGATATTCTTATTTTGAAAAAAACCGTGGCAACGAGTCGTATCCGCCCAGCCGGGCCAGCCCTGCAGCGGGATACTATTGGCTTCTGCTCGTATCAACACAGAGGCAGTCTGCTCTAGTCTAGATCGGACCTCCATGAGCTACCGTTACTGTTTAAACAATGACCCAGTCAACTATTCACTTTTAGTTTAATACATGACGAGGCATTGTCTAACGGTATCTAGCTGGCTAGCTACTGATATCTGCTGATATCAACAAATGCCCCAGCAATAGTCGACTCGAGTGCATAATACCTCCGTTCCCTCGTTAGCTAGCTCACGTTAGCTAGCTCACGTTAGCTCTATATGTCCCAGTAAACTAAATTGTCTTAACGTTATCTAGCGGGCTAGCAGTAGCTACAGATAGCTCCTGATATCAATGTCTTATAACATTGATTCAATGCGTATTCTAGCTGAGGGCTTGATGAATGTGATTTGACCAAAGAACCGTAACGTTATACCAATAGGGTCCAGCTGCATCGCCGGTGAATCCTTGCATGCTGAATGTAGAGTATTAGTATAGGGTCTAGCTGCATCGCCGGAGAATCCTTGCTGGAGCTGGAGGCTACTCAAGTATACACAGACAGTGGAGCTGTTTGCAGATGGCGAGCATTTTGACTTATTGCGTGGTGGCGATGTCTCGCAGATAATACAACTACAAGTATGATTATATAATATATATTTTATTTAAAAAAAAAAATTATATAAAATATATATATATTTTTTTTAATCAAAAGAAAGAAATATGCTTGGCGGGTAGATTCTTCCCATCTACCCGCCACTGGCCGGTGAGTCAAAAAGTTAATTTCGCTCCCTGGACCCGGACCCACCCCGCCAGCTTCTCCCACCCTCTAATACTGCCAATTGTATTAGTGTGAACGGCCAGCCAAGCTGGTGACAACCCCTCATCTCTCTCATCCTAACTATTTATATACCAGGAATGTATCATCTCATCCTAACTATTTATATATACCAGGAATGTATCATCTCTCTCATCCTAACTATTTATATATACTAGGAATGTATCCTCTCATCCTAACTATTTATATATACCAGGAATGTATCCTCTCATCCTAACTATTTATATATACCAGGAATGTATCCTCTCATCCTAACTATTTATATATACCAGGAATGTATCAACCATCCTAACTATTTATATATACCAGGAATGTATCCTCTCATCCTAACTATTTATATATACTAGGAATGTATCAACCATCCTAACTATTTATATATACCAGGAATGTATCCGCTCATCCTTTTTTTTGATCCACTTTTTCTCCCATTTTCTATATTTTCTCCCATCCCAATTTCATATCATCCAATTCAACCCTCCCCTGTCACGGACGCTGTTTCTTGCCTCCCACAAGCCGGCTGCAATGTGGACTAAGTCATACATAGCACAAGTCCCCTCCGGTACTTGAGGTAACAGCAGTCGCATCTTTTCACCTGCGCAGCTCGATCTCTCAGTGGCGAGGAGTAACGCGTGGGAGGCTCACGCTGCCCCCGACACTTCCTGATTCTACTGCGCAGGCGCACCAACCGACCTGTAGGAGTCGCTGTCCACAACGCCCGATCCCCACCCATCAGTTTCCCACCCCCTAATACGGCCAATGTGTATTAGTACGGACGACCAGCTAAACTGAAAGCAAATGTGGAGCGCTGGGCTCGAACTGACGAGCCCAGCGTCTCCAGCATTTTGTGGCGAGCGCCTTGCCCACTACGCCACGTAGCCGCCTGTATCCGCTCATCCTAACTATTTATATATACCAGGAATGTATCCTCTCATCCTAACTATTTATATATACCAGGAATGTATCCGCTCATCCTAACTATTTATATATACCAGGAATGTATCCTCTCATCCTAACTATTTTTTTTTTTTTTTTTAAATGATTTATTTTACCAGTGGGCAATGGCCACTAGATACATTTTTTGGTACACATAAGTGAGCAGAAGTTGGGGAGGAAAGAGGGGGGGAAGGAGAGAAAGAGGGAAGGGGTGGGGGTGACAAAAAGAGGAGAGAAGAAGAAAACATAAAAGATAAAATACCAGACAAACAAAAATAAGATTCAATAATAAAAACAAGGACAAAATCAAATTTAAATTAAGATTAAAAAGAAAAGAAAAAAAAGGGGGGGGGGGACATCACATAGGGTGAGACATAAGACAGAACATAAAACAATAATACAATATATCAGACAGGCTAGCGGTTGTTCCTGGGGAGGATCCTTTACATTAGATCGTTATTACTTTTAGCAGAAGTCAGATCGTGTGTGTTTGACATATTCTGTCCATTTCGACCAGATCCGGTAGAACTTCTCCTGCTGAATTTGTATTGAAAATGACATCTTTTCCATTATGTAGATGTCATGAGTTACGTCTATCCAATCTTCTACTGTAGGCGCCTCTGGTTTTAACCATCTTCTTGTGATAGCTTTCTTGCTTGCTATCAGAAGTATCATTATCAATTTTTTGTCGTTGAAGTCCCATTTTTCAAAGGGAATATTTCCTAGGTATAGGGTGTCAAATTTGAAGGGGATGTAAATCTCAAAAATCGCTTCTAGGTTCTTGTGTATCTCTTGCCAGTATGGTACCAGGGTTTGGCATTCCCAGAATATATGTGAATGATTGGCTTCGTTTAGCCCACAGGATCGCCAGCATTTTTCCCCGGTCCCCTGATGTTTTTTTTGCCATGGGGTGGGTGATAAAAAACCTTACTAGGTTCTTCCAGCCAAATTCCCTCCAGTTGTTTGAGCCTGTTGTTTCCCATTGTTGTGTACATAATCTGTCCCATACCTCTCCTGAGATTGACATACTGCGTTCTTTTTCCCATTTCTCCTTTATGTACATTGTGTTAATTGATTTTGATTTGGCCTGGCAGAGTCCTCCGTATATTCTGGAGACGATCCTATTACATTTAGATGATTTGACTGCTGATGTAAACACTTCCATGATTTCTTGTTCTCCCGTTCCTATTTCTCCCACTAAATTTTGATTGAAGTAATGTCGTACCTGCAGGTATCAAAAGAAATCTTTTTGCTCCAGTCCGTGTCTTCTCTGTAGTGATTCGAAGCTCTGAAACACCCCTTTGTGGACAAAAGTAGAATAATTTGTTAGGCCTTTATCTGTCCATACTTTGAATCTGCCATCTGATTTATTTGGGGGGAAATTGGAATCGAATGCACACCATCTCAACATTCTGAGCGGACCCTTCACTCCACTCAGCTTGATCGTGTCCTGCCAGATTCTCAGTGCTACATTAATCCAGGGGTTGTTTTTTTCTTTCATGTTGTCTATTAATTTGTTATCTGCCACTATTGCTGCTAGTGGGACCCCGTCTGTCATTTCGCTTTCAATTTCCTTCCATCTTGCTGAGTACGATGGGGCGCACCAGCAAACTATTGGCCTCAGTTGGGCTGCATAGAAGTAGTCCCGTAAGCAGGGTAGGTTTATTCCCCCTTTTTCTTTTCTTGTCTGTAGCGTTTTGTATCTCATTCTGGGTTTTTTCCCCTGCCAGAGGAATCTTGATATTAGTCTATCCCATTCCATGAATTGCTTTGTGGGTATCTCCACTGGGAGTGTCTGGAACAGGTATAGCAGTCTTGGTAAAATGTTCATCTTTATTGAGTCCACCCTGGAGGTTAAACTTAGGAAGGGGATGAGGCTCCATCTTAATATGTCTGACTTTAGTTTTTCATTTAGAGGGCCGTGGTTGAGATAAAATATTTTTGAGATATCCCTTGGCAGGTTCACACCCAGGTATTTTAGTGAGTCTACATCCCATTTCAGATTGTATTTCCCTCTAATATGGTTGGGAGGGTTGTAGTTGAACGTCAGAATTTGAGTCTTCAGGATATTTAATTTATAACCTGAAAGCGTCCCATATACTTCTGGTACGTTCATTAGTTTTGGTATTGTCTGTGTGGGTTGCGTTAGGTACACCATGACATCATCTGCAAAAAGGCTTAGTTTATGTTCTCCGTCTGCCATGCCCACTCCTTTTATGTCAACATTTTGTTGTATCCATTGGCTCAGTGGTTCTATAAAAAGCGCGAACAGTCCTGGAGAAGCCGGACAACCCTGTCTAGTCCCGCGTTCTAGGGTGAAGGATTCAGATAGGTCCCCATTAATTTTGATCCTTGCAGTTGGTTTGTCATATAGGGCTTGAAAGGTTGCTATTATGGACTCATGAAAGCCAAATTTCTCTAATACCTTATAATGAAGGACCACCTTACCGAGTCAAATGCTTTCTCTGCATCTAAACTTATTAGGGCTGCCTCTATTCCCGTTTGGTTGATGTGTCTAATAATGTGTAATGATCTTCTGATGTCTTGTGTCAGCCTCTGTCTAATGAATCCTGTCTGGTCCAGGTGTATAAGGTTGGGTAGGATCTTATCTATTCTTTGTGATATAATAGATGTAAACAGTTTATATTCCAAGTTTAATACACTTACGGGGCGGTAGCTGCCACATTCCAGTTTGTCCTTCCCTTCCTTCGGGATGACTGAGATTATTGCTTCTCTCCAGGAGGGGGGGGATTTTTTTTTTTTCTAGTACCCAATTGAATGCCTTCAATAGAGTTGGGGTCAGTTGGTCTCTGAATGTTTTGTACCATTCTGCGGTGAAGCCATCTGTGCCCGGGGATTTATTTGTTTTTAATCTAGAAATTGCAGTGTGTAAATCCTCTATTGTTATTTCGTTTATCAAATTTTAATTTTGCTCTACTGTGACTTTGGGTAGGTCTAGAGAGGAGAGGAATGTCGCGTTCTGGAAGTTATTGTCTATTTTAGGTTGGGAGTACAGAGTTTTATAGAAGTTTTCGAAGTTCTGTTGGATTTTGTCTTGCCTACATTCAATTGTTCCTGTGACGGGGTTCCTTATTTTATATATTGCATTATCTGCTTGTTGTTTCCTTAATCTGTATGATAGGAGTTTCAGTGATTTCCCACCCACCTCATAGTGTCGTTGTTTTGTGAATAGTAGTTTTTTTTGTATTTCTAGGTTGCTTATTTCATTTATCTCGTTCTTTATGTCTTTCATCTCGTTTCACTCCTTTGTCTAGATTGTGACTATGTTGTCTTTGTAGGTATTTTAATTTGATCTCCAGGTTGTGTAATCTTTGTCCTCTAAGTTTCTTTAAGTGTGATGTAATGGCGATGATTTGACCTCTTAGTACCGCTTTTAGCGCATCCCAGAGTATGGTTGGTGCCACCTCGTCATTATCGTTTATTTCTAGATAAGTTTCAATTTCCGTCTTCAGGGTTTCTTTAGTTCCTGGGTTATTCAGTATTTCTGAGTTCAGCCTCCATAGTGTAGACCTTGGCTTTCTGTTGAGGTGTACCGAAGGCGACATATATATAGGGCTGTGGTCGGAGAGAGCGATCGGGCCTATGTCTCATTTATTTATTCTGTGTAGGTCTTTATTGTAGGTGAAGAAATAATCTATCCTTGAGTATACTGCGTGTGGGGAAGAATAATGTGTGTAGTCCCTGCTGGTTGGATAAAGTTCTCTCCATACATCTATAATTCCCAGTTCTTTCATTAATGCATTTATTTTCCTAATTATTGGTCTTGTCTCTGTGTTGCCACTTGAGGCATCCAGCCGCGGGTTTAAACGTACATTGAAATCCCCACCACAGATTAGTATCCCTTGGGTTTGTGTGGCCATTAAGTCAAATATCTGTCTGTAGAATGTCCAGTCACTACTTGGGGGCGCATATACGTTCAGTAAGCTTACCAGTGTTCCATCTATTTTCCCTATTATCATTATATACCTGCCTTCTCTATCCTTGAACTCTGATACGTGTTCGTATGCCACCGTTTTTGATATTAATATGGCCACCCCCCTTCTGTGCCCCGATCCGTATGAGGATGAATATTCATGTTTATATCCCAGTTTATTCAGTTTAGCATGCTCAGTATCGGTAAGGTGGGTTTCTTGAAGGTATGCAATTTGTATTCCATCTTTTTTTAGTTTTGATAATATCTTCTTTCTTTTTATTGGGTTCAGTAAACCATTGACGTTGAAAGACACAACTTTTACCTCTTGCATTTCAGGTTGTGGTATGTAGTAATTCCGCTATGTACATGAGGATCCTCCCCGTCGCTAGCAAACAAACAATAACACGCATAAAAGAAAAAAACAATACAAAACTATCATCCTAACTATTTATATATACCAGGAATGTATCAACCATCCTAACTATTTATATATACCAGGAATGTATCATCTCGCTCATCCTAACTATTTATATATACCAGGAATGTATCATCTCTCTCATCCTAACTATTTATATATACCAGGAATGTATCCTCTCATCCTAATTATTTATATATACCAGGAATGTATCCTCTCATCCTAACTATTTATATATACCAGGAATGTATCATATCGCTCATCCTAACTATTTATATATACCAGGAATGTATCATCTCTCTCATCCTAACTATTTATATATACCAGGAATGTATCATCTCTCTCATCCTAACTATTTATATATACCAGGAATGTATCCTCTCATCCTAAATATTTATATATACCAGGAATGTATCCTCTCATCCTAACTATGTATGATCAGTGGACAGCCACAGTGGCAGCAGTACAGTATGTAGGATCAGTGGACAGCCACAGTGGCAGCAGTACAGTATGTAGGATCAGTGGACAGCCACAGTGGCAGCAGTACAGTATGTAGGATCAGTGGACAGCCACAGTGGCAGCAGTACAGTATGTAGGATCAGTGGACAGCCACAGTGGCAGCAGTACAGTATGTATGATCAGTGGACAGCCAGTGGCAGCAGTACAGTATGTAGGATCAGTGGACAGCCACAGTGGCAGCAGTACAGTATGTAGGATCAGTGGACAGCCACAGTGGCAGCAGTACAGTATGTAGGATCAGTGGACAGCCACAGTGGCAGCAGTACAGTATGTAGGATCAGTGGACAGCCACAGTGGCAGCAGTACAGTATGTAGGATCAGTGGACAGCCACAGTGGCAGCAGCACAGTATGTAGGATCAGTGGACAGCCACAGTGGCAGCAGTACAGTATGTAGGATCAGTGGACAGCCACAGTGGCAGCAGTACAGTATAACATGCATGTCTTTTATGGTGTGGGGGGGGAATTATTTGAGAAGATCACACGGCACACAAGACAAATAAATATGCTAAGGTGCCAGAAGACCAGAGCAGTACTTAGGTCCATGATGAAAGTTTCTTGACTTAAAAAAAAAAAGCCTAGCTTTCAGTCATAAGATAAGGTTTTGCCCTGATGAGGGTCTTATGACTGAAAGCTTGGCTTTTGTGGAATTAAAGGAACCTCCTTTCCTAATGGTGTGGGAGGAAACCCACATGAGAACAGGGTTCAACTTCCCGCCAGGGTTCAACTTCAAACGGGACCTTTTCGCTGCTGCCTGCTGGACCACAAATGCATCTCTGCATTGGGAACCCCTGTAGCGTGATGTGAGTTGAAGGAGTTCGTGGGAACCCGCGTAGCGTGATGTGTGAGTTGAAGGAGTTCGTGAGAATCTCCAGTAAATACCCACCTGTGTCCCACTTGGCAGCTCCAGAGAGAGATCCGGCCGTTCCCCAAGCTGAGGATCCTCAGGACGGTGGAGCGCATAGACGACTTCCACCCAGAGGACTTTGAGATCTGCGACTACAACCCCCATCCCACCATCAAAATGCAAATGGCTGTTTAAAGCCCTGATCCAAGACCAGTTATTTGATCATTTATGGGTGATTGTGCACATTGTTCTTCAAGGCAAGGGCTCAGGCCCTCAAAATATAGGTTGGTTTCTCCATGTAACTTAGTTAAGAAAGCTTGTACAACAGTATATTTTAAATGAATGTTTCCTTCTATTTATTCTATTTTATCTTTTTTATGCTGATTTTCTTTTTGTCTATTTGGATTATGAGTTGGACCTTTTCAGCACATTAATGCATTTATTGTAAATAGGGATAGCTGTTTTTTTCCCTTCTAACTTCACACATCTATCTATTTTAACCCTGTGTTTATTCAATTCTGTAAATAAAGAAATAGTAACATTTTGTCAAGGTTTATTGATGCACATTCACACATGTACAAATTTGTGGTAAAAGAAAAAGCATAACTTTTTTATTTGACATTTTATGCTGATGATAAATCAAGTTGGTGAATGAGTGAAACCGTTGTTTCTAAAATGTAAGAGCATTTAAGCCTTGCTACGGTAAACGGGTGTAATATGGCTTATTCCTTGGATTGTGCCAGCGATACTTCCTTCTCTTCACGCTAAGTGGACGGCACTGGTGAATTCTTGAAGATGGCATCTTTCTCATTTGTTTAGGAGCTGTTTCCATACTTCTCCCTCAGGGTACTGGTGTGTCTGGACTGAAGCCTCCAGCATCTCACAAGAATAACCTGGGTCCTAAAGAGAACGATGATGATTATTATTACACACAGTGTAGCAAGACAATCATTCCAAGGCCCAGAACTGTTAAAGGGCCAGTTATTGATATGATATTTTCATTTATAATGTGACCCGCAGCCAATTTTTTCATTGGTCCGGGGCGCAGCCCGGGGAGAAAAAATAATAATACGAATAAATGACGGACAGACGGAGAACATAAGAACACCTCAGACACACTACAGCAAAGTAACTCAGTGATCATCCAGAAAGAAAAGGTGGGTTTTAAGCAAGGCCTTGAATGTCTGTACGGTGTTGGCAGACTTGATGTTGAGAGGGAGCGTATTCCAGTGTCGGAGCCATCACTGCAAAGGCCCGGGTAAAGGAGTTTGAATATGGCCAACAGTGATGTCATCAGGGACAATCTTTGTGTTGTGTTAATTACAACTCAAATGAAATGATGGGTACCAGTCCCTATAAGACGAGGTATTGCTATTTTTTATCTACATAATTTCATTGAGCTGTAATTAAGACGGGGATGCAATGTCCCTGATGACATCACTGGTGGCAACTTCATTAACTCAACTAAATGAATGTGTGCAAAACAGTTTTTCAGTGGTATAGTGGTGGGTATACCCAACCCCACCTGCACGCACTTTTAAGCCATAATAGGTTTGTTTACCTTTTGTATTATTTGTAAACATTAACACTTTGATTACCAGCAATGCGGTGCACCTTACCCCTGTTGAATGCCACCACCCACTTCAATGATAGCGTTGTGAACGCATATACTATATCTTAAATTATGGCTATGTGTATAATATGGCCGTCGCTTATCAATGACTTGTTTGCAGTCAACATTGTCGAAACGGATTGTTTTTTTTAATCGGTTCATTTCCGTTTTATACCATTTTGAAAAACCCTTGTTTTCTTGAAAGTTTCAGGAAAATATAAAGATTCTGTGATAAACAGCCTTTACTGGAATATTCTGGAATACACAAAAAACGTAATTTTTTCTTATTTCCTGATCGCACACACATACGGCACACGCTGATATATAGGTGAAAATAGCTGATTATGCCAAGACTGGTAAAATAGATTCCTTACCTCAGATCAGATGTTCTCCAAAAAGATTATTCCAATTCCTGATCGCCATTCCAAATATCGATCGCGTTTATTGATCCAACGCTGGGTACTGGAAACACACATTCTCCGCTGTTCTGGTGGTCAGCGAAGACTTGGATCTCTCCGGATGGCTTGCCGGATAAGTAAAATGAGGAAATTGGATTCCCCCCCCATCAGTATAATCCAATGGGGTGCAGTTACACAGGGAGAGATGATAGGGGGCGGTATTTTCCCAATGGAGCTCAGAGAGAGGTTGCTGGACTAACGTGAGACTAGATTGATGAAATATGAATTCAAATCGCTAATATAAATAAAAAAAAAACTACAAACAAACACTATATGTCGTTGCTGGCATTCAACGGTCGGCATGAACTAACGACATAGCGTCGTTGGCACTCAAAGTGTTAAAGCAAAACTTGTATTTTGAAGTTGCATATTGCACCTTTAAGTTCTACCTCACTGCATGAAATGTGTAAGAAACATTTCTGCATAGGTCTGGAAATCATAGGCATGTTAAGATTTCATGAAATCGATAAGAAACAAAGTCTTACATGATTATGGCCCCTTTCATATAGCTACTGTATATAAAACATGATCTTTCACATAGCTACCATATATAAAACATGATCTTTCATATAGCTACTGCATATAAAACATGATTTTTACAGACCTATAGCATATGGGTGTGCATGTACACGCATACCCATTTTGAAAATTAAAACCATCCTCTAAAAAATGTATCAGTCAGAAGATGCTCACAGCTAAATATCCCACTGTGTCTCTTCCTGGAATCACTGAATAAAGCACAAACTCATAGTAAGATTGTAGTTTTATTATTATTATTAGCAGTAGTATTAGGTACAGGGCTGATATATATAGAGTCAGAATAGGCTACATGTAGCCTATGTAGATTGAATTGAAGACAGACAAGTCAACAACTAAAATTTCTGTAAAAACGAACTAACAAACCATTCACCCCAACATGATTTTCTTTTGTATACATATTATTGACAGTCAAAAAGATAGTAAAAAAAACACAACTTGTATTAAATTAGCTAGCAGTGTAAACTTGGGTTATGCTCAATCAAGATTTTGATCAATAACTAAAGGTGAGCCACAAGGTTCAATTCAGGCTTAACACTGTACTCAATGTGACTGTAAATGAGGGAAACCTCAGTTGCCTTTTTGAGTTTAAATAAAGGTTTGAAATGAAAAGTAGCTTATATAGTAAGTTGGGTAGCTTACTTCATATACCGTAATTCCTCTAATAGTAACCCCGGCTTGTATTTGTTTCAACTGTAGCGGATACCAGGCTTGTATTAGGAGGAGGCATGTATAAGAGAGAGGCCTATATTTCTAATTTTCAAACCGATCATAATGAATAAATCAACATTTTGTGTCAGTTTGAACCCAGTAAAATGTACTGGGTTCATTTATTGAAACCAAGTACTGTATGAAATACGGTAGTAAACAGTGCAATTACAGGTGGTCAAAAAAAGTAAAATAAAGTAAAATAGTGCAATCACAATACTGGTATAATAATAATAATAATAATAATAATAATAATAATAATAATAATAATAATAATAACTTCGTTTTATACAATTCTGAGGTAGGCTTACTCTCTTGGTAAACATTAACACCATACCATTATATGGTATTTACTGCACAGCCAGGCCAGCATATAACAACAATAACAAAATATACCCGGCTTGTATTAGGAGGCCGGCTTATAATTGCTTAGCTCAACAGCGCACCCGGTCATTAATAGAGACCTGGTTTTTAATTGAATACCGGTTACTATTAGAGGAATTACGGTAGTACATTAGGCAGCTTATATAGTAAGTTGGGTAGCTTACTTCATATAGTATATTAGGTAGCTTATATAGTAACTACATGCTATACTATGTTATTTGATACTATCTTGGCTAGCACAGTCTCTGGAGCGTAACAGTAAGAAGCATTTTGTATGAAAGCATTCTGTACTTCTGTATGACAACTATTAAAGAAACTTGAACTTGGGTAGCTTACTTCATATAGTATATTAGTAGCTTATATAGTAACTTGGGTAGCTTACTTCATATAGTATATTAGTAGCTTATATAGTAACTTTGGTAGCTTACTTCATATAGTATATTAGTAGCTTATATAGTAAGTTGGGTAGCTTACTTTATATAGTATATTAGTAGCTTATATAGTAACTTGGGTAGCTTACTTCATATAGTATATTAGTAGCTTATATAGTAACTTGGGTAGCTCACTTCATATAGTATATTAGTAGCTTATATAGTAAGTTGGGTAGCTTACTTCATATTCATATCGTATATTAGGTAGCTTATATAGTAACTTGGGTAGCTTACTTCATATAGTATATTAGGTAGCTTATATAGTAACTTCGGTAGCTTACTTCATATAGTATGTTAGGTAGCTTATATAGTAACTTAGGTCGCTTATTTAGTATCTTATATTCACCATGCTTTTCTTACCTTGGGGGGCATGTAGTGGGCGTCGTGGATCACCACAGGGTAGGTAAAGTGCTCGTGGAGATGGTCTACATATTCACACATTCTTAGACACAATTAATCCATGATTATAAAATGGGTTATTATCTCACAACTGAATTAACTGAATTTAACTGTCCTGGGGCACAGGAAGAACATACCGACTGAACTGCTCTGGGGCACAGGAAGAACATACTGACTGAACTGTCCTGGGGCACATGAAGAACATACTGACTGAACTGTCCTGGGGCACAGGAAGAACATACTGACTGAACTGTCCTGGGGCACACGAACAACATACTGACTGAACTGTCCTGAGACACAGGAGGAACATACTGACTGAACTGTCCTGGGGCACAGGAAGAACATACTGACTGAACTGTTCTGGGGCACAGCAAGAACATACTGACTGAACTGTCCTGGGGCACAGGAAGAACATACTGACTGAACTGTTCTGGGGCACAGGAAGAACATACTGACTGAACTGTCCTGGGGCACAGGAAGAACATACTGACTGAACTGTCCTGGGGCACAGGAAGAACATACTGACTGAACTGTCCTGGGGCACAGGAAGAGCACAGGAAGAGCACAGGAAGAACATACTGACTGAACTGTCCTGGGGCACAGGAAGAACATACTGACTGAACTGTCCTGGGGCACAGGAACAACATACTGACTGAACTGTCCTGAGACACAGGAGGAACATACTGACTGAACTGTCCTGGGGCACAGGAAGAACATACTGACTGAACTGTTCTGGGGCACAGCAAGAACATACTGACTGAACTGTCCTGGGGCACAGGAAGAACATACTGACTGAACTGTTCTGGGGCACAGGAAGAACATACTGACTGAACTGTCCTGGGGCACAGGAAGAACATACTGACTGAACTGTCCTGGGGCACAGGAAGAACATACTGACTGAACTGTCCTGGGGCACAGGAAGAACATACTGACTGAACTGTTCTGGGGCACAGCAAGAACATACTGACTAAACTGTCCTGGGGCACAGGAAGAACATACTGACTGAACTGTTCTGGGGCACAGGAAGAACATACTGACTGAACTGTCCTGGGGCACAGGAAGAACATACTGACTGAACTGTCCTGGGGCACAGGAAGAACATACTGACTGAACTGTCCTGGGGCACAGGAAGAGCACAGGAAGAACATACTGACTGAACTGTCCTGGAGCACAGGAAGAACATACTGACTGAACTGTCCTGGGGCACAGGAACAACATACTGACTGAACTGTCCTGAGACACAGGAGGAACATATTGACTGAACTGTCCTGGGGCACAGGAAGAACATACTGACTGAACTGTTCTGGGGCACAGCAAGAACATACTGACTGAACTGTCCTGGGGCACAGGAAGAACATACTGACTGAACTGTTCTGGGGCACAGGAAGAACATACTGACTGAACTGTCCTGGGGCACAGGAAGAACATACTGACTGAACTGTCCTGGGGCACAGGAAGAACATACTGACTGAACTGTCCTGGGGCACAGGAAGAGCACAGGAAGAACATACTGACTGAACTGTCCTGGGGCACAGGAAGAACATACTGACTGAACTGTCCTGGGGCACAGGAAGAGCATACTGACTGAACTGTCCTGGGGCACAGGAAGAACATACTGACTTAACTGTCCTGGGGCACAGGAAGAACATACTGACTGAACTGTCCTGGGGCACAGGAAGAACATACTGACTGAACTGTCCTGAGGCACAGGAAGAACATACTGGCTGAACTGTCCTGAGGGCAGGCATAGGAAGAACATACTGACTGAACTGTCCTGAGGCACAGGAAGAACATGTGTGAATTATTAAAATGTGTGGCTCCTTTAAATGCTGTTCCACTAACTGGTCTCACCGGTTGCTGAGGTTTGCAGACACAGAGATGAAGTCAAAGAGGATGAGATGTTGAACAAGTTCACACAGACCGACTCCTCCAGCATGAGGACAAACAGGCACTGGAGAAAAACAGATTGTTATTTATTTCAAGTCAAGTCAAGTCAAGTCAAGAGTTTTATTTGTCACGGCATACGAGTATACAATTAAATGCGGGTGGTCTTGCCCGCAACGATGTGCAAATACAATAGTAATAATATATAATAGAATCCAATAGAACGACATTGTGCAATAAAACAATAAAACAAGTAAACAGAGTAGGGCATATCGGTATATGTACATGAGTTATTTACAGAGCATGGTAGGACATGCTAGGTCCTGTGGTAGTGCAATACACTGTTAGCTACGGATGAGGCATTGGGTCTTTATGTACATGCTATATTATACAATCTCAAGTTATACTATAGTACTATACTATTCTTAACACTTTGAGCGCCACTCACGGCTAATCTCGGGTTTACGATCGTGACGTTGAAAGCCACGTCACAGCTTTTCTCAGATTTAATTTTTATTTTTTTTATTAGCGATCTGAAATCATATTGCATCACACGAGCCGACCGTTGGAGATCCAGGGGCCGCCGGCGATCAGATGTGAAAAAAGTGCCCCCTATCGTCTCCCATATGGTAAATCACCCTTTTGGAATGGACTCAATGAAAATGAATGGGGAAAAAAAAGATTCCAGTCCACATTTTACTTCTCACCCATGCAGCCGGAGTTACCAGAGTTCATTCTGGAGCCTCTGAGCCGCGGCGATCATGGGTTATACTAGGGGTGGACGGTATAAACGGTATACGGTATAAACGGTATGAATTTGCTCTACGGTATGGATTTTGACTATACCGTGTAACCGGTAGAGCAGCTCTAAAATAGCAATGACGTCATGTAACCACAGCGTGACTATTTCAATCGCATTTGCCCCTAAAAATAGATAGAATTAGTCATAGATAATAGATATGTGAAAACTGGAAAAAGTTATTTAGGAGGCTTCGCGCAGTGGGCGTGTCAACATGCAATTGTCATTTCATAATAAACACATATCACCGCGGCGCACAGCAAGTTTCAATTTCAGTTCCTGGCATTTTTAACCAGTGGAGAAAGGTAAGAGATTTCCCTATCGTTTTTCTTATATGAATTATTCTACGTTAATAAAACATACCTGGTGATCAACTACAGTTTGCTGTAAACATTATGATATGTGTGTAGTGTTATGATAACGACGGCTGCAGCGGGAGGACGGCTGCAGCAGTGGATTTGCGAATAGCATGCAGCTGCAGAGCCGCAGAGCCAGGGGCGCTTTCAGGTCTGGTCACAGGCCCACCCAACAGCGCCCCCCCACCCAACGGCTGAATTGCCAATGGCTGAATTGGAGTATTGCACAGTGCAATACTCCAATTCAGCCATTGGCAATTCAGCCGTTGGGTGGGGGGGCGCTGTTGAGCGGGCCTGTGACCAGACCTGAAAGTGCCCCTGGCTCTGCGGCTCTGCAGCTACATATGCTTCTAGCAAAATCCAGCATCCAGCCCCGCTGTGTGCAATGGGAGCAGCACGGAGTCTCGACTCTGGACTTATTTTATTTGGAATATAATGACTTTATACGCAAAAGTAGCCTAGTTTTAAGTTAAAATATTATAAATCTACATGCCTTGAGGATGTCATTCTTTATATAGCCTGCCTATCAGGCAAAAAAAAAATTCTAACGGAAACACTGATACCGTGATATATACCGTTACCGTCTATGCTTCAAATTATACCGTGATATAAATTTTAGACCATACCGTCCACCCCTAGGTTATACTGTACACACGTTGGATCAATATACTTATCGATTTTTTTGAATGGTGATCAGGAATTGGAATATACCATTTGGATACCATCTGATGTCAGGTAAGGAATCTATGTTATCAGTGTTAGGATAATCAGACTCGTTTTCATGGATATATAAGCGTTTCCACTATATGTGATATGGCTGTTTCACTGTAAAAGCCATGAGGAAATAATAGCAGCGTTTATCAGCGCACGGCACGAGCGTGCGTACGCACACATATACTATCGACCATCTAGCGTTTATTTGAAAACGATTCATAAATAGACCGACAAATGATAACGTTCTGGAATATTCCAGTAAAAGGCGATTATCATGGAATGTGTTGTTTTTTCTTCGAAACCGAGTGGTTTTCAAAATGCTATAAAAAGGAAATGAAGTGATAAAAACACAATCTGCTTTGCCAATGTTGACTGGAAAATGATTCTTTGATAAGCGATGGGCAGATTAGACACATAGTAGGGGTGGACGGTATGGTCTAAAATTTATATCACGGTATAATTTGAAGCATAGACGGTAACGGTATATATCACGGTATCATCGTTTTTGATAAAAAATTATTAAATTAAATTTTATATAATTTTTTTTTTATAAAATATATATATTATATAATTAGACTTGTACTTGTATTATCTGCAAGACATCGCCACCACGCAACAAGCTCCACTGTCTGTGTGTACTCTAGTAGCCTCCAGCTACGGCCAGGATTCTCCGGAGCTGCACCTGGACCTATACTCGAGTAGCCTCGAGCAGAGCTACGGCCAGGATTCTCCGGCGCTGCACCTGGACCTATTGTATTGGTATAACGTTACTTAACTGTGCCCTCAGCTCGAATACGCATAGAATCAGTGTTATAAGACATTGATATCAGGAGCTATCTGTAGCTACTGCTAGCCGGATATATAACGTTAATACAACGCCTCAGTGAATTATTTAGTTCAATGGGACATTTCGTTTTGAACGGTGAACTAACTTGCGTTAACGTGAGCTAACAGCTAACAGGTAGCACACACGTCTCTACTAGACTTTGTGGAGTGTTTGTTGATGTCAGGAGCTATCGGTAGCTGGCCGACTAGATACCGTTCGGTTAGACAATGCCTCATCATGTATTAAACTAAAAGTGAATAGTTGACTGGGTCATTTTGTAACGGTAGCTAAGCTAACGTTAGCTCAGGGAGACGCCGCCGTCCCGTCCCACTAGACTACTAGACCCGTGTTTACATGCGTGCGGTAGGGGCTGGCACGCCCACTGCGCGAAGCCTCCTAAATAACTTTTTCCAGTTCGCACATATCTATTATCTATGACTAATTCTATCTATTTTTAGGGGCAAATGCGAGTGAAATAGTCGCGCTGTGGTTACATGACGTCATTGCTATTTTATAGCTGCACTACCGGTTACACGGTATAGTCAAAATCCATACCGTAGAGCAAATTCATACCGTTTATACCGTATACCGTTTATACCGTCCACCCCTAACACATAGCATAATTTAAAACATAGATTAGGCGATATTAACGTTACATGGGCCGTGGACCGTGGCATCAATGGGGTAAAAAGGAAAACACGGCCCGGCACTGAAAGTGTTAAAGTGACCTTTCCTTTTGTAAAGTGGCCATAAGTGTGAGTGTGTGCAGCATGAGTGTGTGCTTGCTCATGTTAAAGTGGCTGCTAGTGTGTGAGCTAGTACAGTGTGTGTGTCGTGTGTGTGCTCATGTGTGCTTGTGTATTTCATGGCCATTGTTTAAAGGGACCTATTGTGAAAATGTCCTTTGCCTGTGTGTTGCATTGTTTTTACAGAATGAGGAGTTGTCTCAACACTAAGAAAATGTTAAATATGTACATTGTGCCTTTTCTGCAGTTCAGCTGTGACAAGAACCCTCCCTCTTGAAACGAGCCATTCAGAATTGCAGCCACAATTGCCAGTTACTAACAAGCATGAAGATATCTTGATACAAATGTGTGTATACAAGATGGCATGTAAATCATCTCTTTTCTACCTAAAGTTGAACCTAAAATATGTTTCTGACAACATTATTATCAAATTTGTACGATAAAAGCAGCCCGCTCGTTACAGGCAGAAACAGCCCATTGAAAACATGACTGAAACAGAGGGGTATAGGGAGGTGTAGTCTGATGTCACTTTGGACCGCCCGCGAGGTCCACCCGTTTAGGGATTTATAATTGGGAAGATGGATTATCGGCTATTGTAACAATTCTGCCTCATGAACATTGGCAAGCTTTCCATTTTTGCACAAAATGAGTTCCCTTCTATCACTATATATAGCATTATTGTTTAAGCATTTTTGGTTGAAATAAAATTTGACGTAATTATTTTACGATTAATTGCAAATATTTTCATGTTGAGCTATAGATTGTGGATGAATACACACAGAAAGGTACACCATGCAAATGTTCATGCTTTATTTGTTTTAAAACGAGACGATTTAGAAATGGGCAATGGGGAAATACGTTGCAATTTCAAGCAAGGTGGACCGGCCGGAAACAGCAATGACGTAACCACTACATCTACCTATAGAGGCTGCTAAGGATGCATAATCTGAGTGGAAGACATGTTTAGGGGACCTGAAAGACCCATATTAACTTGTTGAACATTTATAAAATGTCCTCTTTAAAATACAGTGTATTACTCTTTGGCTTCTGTGCTCCTGATGGTGGAATGCCCTACAGGGTAGATTTAAATGAGCTGCACTAGTGTCCATGGGTCGATTTAGAGCACTGGTGACCAGTGGCGGACTGGGACCATAATTCCTACCGGGAATTTGACTCAGGCAGGCCAGGCCAGGCCCATGACAAGTTAACTAATTCCTGCCTGCTTGCCTGAACTTATATAGAGAGCACATCTCCGCGCAAATAGAAACATGTATATGCTGACCTGGCCTGCTTCGGAGTTCAGTGGCCTGACTGCGGGCACAAACAAATAAAAATTTTTTTATTAAAAAAGCATTTTCCAGTCTGTCAGGGCAGCCAGGCCATGCCAGTCTGCCAGGCCACCGGGAAAACTCCCGGTGCTCCCAATGGCCAGTCCGCTAGTGCTGGTGACCAAGCAGGTCACCACAAACTAAAAATTGTTTTTAAATCGTGTTTTGAGTGTGTAACATTTTAAAATTATTCTATTCTTCTATTCTTATAGAACAGTTTTACTTATTTTTTATTACAATCGTTTTTAGTTTTCTCTTTCTTTGTGTATTAATTGATGACTATTTATGATGACTATGTGCACCCGACAACACTGTAAATCCCTTCAGTGTAGATTTTGAGTCAAAATAAATATTGAATGATGATCCACGTCCATCTTCAGACTGAAGAAGAGCAGTAGCTCCAAACTATCTGGGGGCGACAGTGGCTCAGGAGGTACAGTAGAGCGATCGTCTGGTAATATGAAGGTTCCTGGTTAAATTCCGGCTCCTCCCGGCAGCGTGTCGAAGTGTCCTTGAGCAAAACAGTTAACCCCTAACTGCTCCTGATGAACAGGTTGGCACCTTGCATGGCTGCCTCCGCCATCAGTGTGTGAATGTGTGAGTGAAATGTGTGAATGTGAGGCACAAGTTGTAAAGCGCTTTGGATAAAAGCTGTTATATAAATGCAGTCCAGCAATAGCAACCCCTCCCCCTATCCCCACTCAACTCCACCCACACATCAGACCAAAACAAAAAATTAAAACAAAGTACAATACCAAGAGGGGCTTTTCCCCCCCCTAGAGGTCGCTGTTTGACAGCACTACAGATTCTATTTTTAATGATGTCATAACTATATGTTGTGTATATAACCTAGTTATATGAGTACTGGCTGAGCGTCTTGCTCTTCGCCATCGAGATGTACCTCATCTCCAGTACCTACTGTACTTCATTAACGAAAAAACAAATGCACCCAGCATCTGACCAGGCCCCGCCCCAGTGCCGTACTATAAGGCAGCAGGCGTGGTCACCACTCGCCCTTCCTCGGAAAAAGTTTCCATCAGAAAAGTTTCCCAAGGGACCTCAGGGCGCGCTAAGAGCAAGACGCTCGTTAATGCCTAGTGGCGCAGATCCTACCTGAGTGTGAGGTAGCTCAATAGCTACACATCACACGCCGTCCCTCTGTCTGCTGTCAACAAGACGAGGAGACCCCAGTACAGACTCGACGCGGAGATGCATCAAAATGCATCCAGCTGCAGAGTCGCAGAACCCATACGAGCGCCGTCGGAACATGCCGAAGATTCCAGGGGTTGGCAAATCTCCGGCGAATACTCAACATTGCGCAATTTCTCTATACTTTTCATAACGCTAGTTCACAGGGTGCAAGCATCCGCCATGATGGAAACGAAATAGAGGAAGGGCGAGTGGTGACCACGCCTGCTGCCTTATAGTACGGCACTGAGGCGGGGCCTGGTCAGATTCTGGGTGCATTTGTTTTTTCGTTAATGAAGTACAGTAGGTACTGGAGATGAGGTACATCTCGATGGCGAAGAGCAAGACGCGATTCGCCAGTACGAATATATAACAATAGAATTCAGAATTGCAATGAAACATTCCAGAGATTGTCCATCTGAAAAGGTTAACTGGTCCAAGTTGATCTCTCTCACCCCGGAACTTGTGGGCCATCAGCAGCACGGCCAGGTTCTCATTCACGCTGCCCAGTCTGCAGCTATCGATCTGCACGAACTGCAGCGCAGACGCCTGAAGGAACTGCTTAAACATAACCCTGTTGTGACACTGGAGGCAATGGCAACATAGGACTGATTACTGACTAGTAATATGGATGGAACACATCTCTGTACTGATTACTGACTAGTAATATGGATGGAACACATCTCTGTACTGATTACTGACTAGTAATATGGATGGAACACATCTCTGTACTGATTACTGACTAGTAATATGGATGGAACACATCTCAGTATTGATTACTGACTAGTAATATATAGATAGAACACATCTCGGTACCGATTACTGACTAGTAATATGGATGGAACACATCTCAGTACTGATTACTGACTAGTAATATATAGATAGAACACATCTCGGTACTGATTACTGACTAGTAATATGGATGGAACACATCTCAGTACTGATTACTGACTAGTAATATAGACGGTAGGCATATGTGTGAGATACATCTGAACTGTGCTATATAAATAAAAACTGATTTGAAACAAAGCTGTAGTGTAGCATCAGCCCTGACCTGTTCCCCTGTCGCCACTCCTATCCCCAGTGGAGCCAGGGCCTGCAACACCAGAACCATGAGTTAGTACAGAGCACAGAGAGGGATGCAAAGAGGACCTTCTCAACCGCTTGTTCAGAACACATATTTTCATTTAGAGGTCTGCAGCTGTCTCATTTATATATCTGCAGCTGTCTCATTTATATATCTGCAGCTGTCTCCTTTAGATGTCTGCAGCTGTCTCATTTATATATCTGCAGCTGTCTCCTTTAGATGTCTGAGGCTGTCTCCTTTAGAGGTCTGCAGCTGTCTCATTTATATATCTGCAGCTGTCTCATTTATATATCTGCAGCCGTCTCCTTTAGATGTATGCAGCTGTCTCATTTATATATCTGCAGCTGTCTGCTTTAGATGTCTGAGGCTGTCTCATTTATATATCTGCAGCTGTCTCCTTTAGATGTCTGAGGCTGTCTCCTTTAGAGGTCTGCAGCTGTCTCATTTATATATCGGCAGCTGTCTCATTTATATATCTGCAGCTGTCTCCTTTAGAGGTCTGCAGCTGTCTCATTTATATATCTGCAGCTGTCTCCTTTAGATGTCTGTAGCTGTCTCATTTATATATCTGCAGCTGTCTCATTTATATATATGCAGCTGTCTCCTTTAGAGGTCTGCAGCTGTCTCATTTATATATCTGCAGCTGTCTCCTTCAGAGGTCTGCAGCTGTCTCATTTATATATCTGCAGCTGTCTCCTTTAGATGTCTGCAGCTGTCTCATTTATATATCTGCAGCTGTCTCCTTCAGAGGTCTGCAGCTATCTCATTTATATGTCTGCAGCTGTCTCATTTATATATCTGCAGCTGTCTCCTTTAGATGTCTGCAGCTGTCTCATTTATATATCTGCAGCTGTCTCCTTTAGATGTCTGCAGCTGTCTCATTTATATATCTGCAGCTGTCTCATTTATATATCTGCAGCTGTCTCATTTATATATCTGCAGCTGTCTCCTTTAGATGTCTGCAGCTGTCTCATTTATATATCTGCAGCTGTCTCCTTTAGATGTCTGCAGCTGTCTCATTTATATATCTTCAGCTGTCTCATTTATATATCTGCAGCTGTCTCCTTTAGATGTCTGCAGCTGTCTCATTTATATATCTGCAGCTGTCTCATTTATATATCTGCAGCTGTCTCATTTATATATCTGCAGCTGTCTCCTTTAGATGTCTGCAGCTGTCTCCTTTAGATGTCTGCAGCTGTCTCCTTTAGATGTCTGCAGCTGTCTCATTTATATATCTGCAGCTGTCTCCTTTAGAGGTCTGCAGCTGTCTCATTTAGAGGTCTGCAGCTATCTCCTCTAGAGGTCTGCAGCTGTCTCCTCTAGAGGTCTGCAGCTGTCTCATTTAGAGGTCTGCAGCTGTCTCATTTAGAAGTCTGCAGCTGTCTCATTTAGAGGTCTGCAGCTGTCTCCTCTAGAGGTCTGCATCTGTCTCCTCTAGAGGTCTGCAGCTGTCTCATTTAGAGGTCTGCAGCTGTCTCATTTAGAGGTCTGCAGCTGTCTCATTTAGAGGTCTGCAGCTGTCTCCTCTAGAGGTCTGCACCTGTCTCATTTAGAGGTCTGCAGCTGTCTCCTCTAGAGGTCTGCAGCTGTCTCATTTAGAAGTCTGCAGCTGTCTCATTTAGAGGTCTGCAGCTGTCTCATTTAGAGGTCTGCAGCTGTCTCCTCTCGAGGTCTGCAGCCGTCTCATTTAGAGGTATGCAGCTGTCTCCTCTAGAGGTCTGCAGCTGTCTCATTTAGAGGTCTGCAGCTGTCTCATTTAGAAGTCTGCAGCTGTCTCATTTAGAGGTCTGCAGCTGTCTCATTTAGAGGTCTGCAGCTGTCTACTCTAGAGGTCTGCAGCTGTCTCATTTAGAGGTCTGCAGCTGTCTCCTCTAGAGGTCTGCAGCTGTCTCATTTAGAGGTCTGCAGCTGTCTCAGTTAGAGGTCTGCAGCTGTCTCCTCTAGAGGTCTGCAGCTGTCTCCTCTAGAGGTCTGCAGCTGTCTCATTTATATATCTGCAGCTGTCTCCTTTAGATGTCTGCAGCTGTCTCATTTATACTGTATATCTGCAGCTGTCTCCTTTAGATGTCTGCATCTGTCTCATTTATATATCTGCAGCTGTCTCATTTATATATCTGCAGCTGTCTCCTTTAGATGTCTGCAGCTGTCTCATTTATATATCTGTAGCTGTCTCCTTTAGATGTCTGCAGCTGTCTCATTTATATATCTGCAGCTGTCTCCTTTAGATGTCTGAGGCTGTCTCCTTTAGAGGTCTGCAGCTGTCTCATTTATATATCTGCAGCTGTCTCCTTTAGAGGTCTGCAGCTGTCTCATTTATATATCTGCAGCTGTCTCCTTTAGATGTCTGCAGCTGTCTCATTTATATATCTGCAGCTATCTCATTTATATATATGCAGCTGTCTCCTTTAGAGGTCTGCAGCTGTCTCATTTATATATCTGCAGCTGTCTCCTTCAGAGGTCTGCAGCTATCTCATTTATATATCTGCAGCTGTCTCCTTCAGAGGTCTGCGACTATCTCATTTATATGTCTGCAGCTGTCTCATTTATATATCTGCAGCTGTCTCCTTTAAATGTCTGCAGCTGTCTCATTTATATATCTGCAGCTGTCTCCTTTAGATGTCTGCAGCTGTCTCATTTATATATCTGCAGCTGTCTCATTTATATATCTGCAGCTGTCTCCTTTAGATGTCTGCAGCTGTCTCATTTATATATCTGCAGCTGTCTCCTTTAGATGTCTGCAGCTGTCTCATTTATACTGTATATCTGCAGCTGTCTCATTTATATATCTGCAGCTGTCTCCTTTAGATGTCTGCATCTGTCTCATTTATATATCTGCAGCTGTCTCATTTATATATCTGCAGCTGTCTCCTTTAGATGTCTGCAGCTGTCTCATTTATATATCTGCAGCTGTCTCCTTTAGATGTCTGCAGCTGTCTCATTTATATATCTGCAGCCGTCTCCTTTAGATGTCTGAGGCTGTCTCCTTTAGAGGTCTGCAGCTGTCTCATTTATATATCTGCAGCTGTCTCATTTATATATCTGCAGCTGTCTCCTTTAGATGTCTGCAGCTGTCTCATTTATATATCTGCAGCTGTCTCCTTTAGATGTCTGAGGCTGTCTCCTTTAGAGGTCTGCAGCTGTCTCATTTATATATCTGCAGCTGTCTCATTTAGAGGTCTGCAGCTGTCTCATTTATATATCTGCAGCTGTCTCCTTCAGAGGTCTGCAGCTATCTCATTTATATATCTGCAGCTGTCTCATTTATATATCTGCAGCTGTCTCCTTTAGATGTCTGCAGCTGTCTCATTTATATATCTGCAGCTGTCTCCTTTAGATGTCTGCAGCTGTCTCATTTATATATCTTCAGCTGTCTCATTTATATATCTGCAGCTGTCTCCTTTAGATGTCTGCAGCTGTCTCATTTATATATCTGCAGCTGTCTCATTTATATATCTGCAGCTGTCTCATTTATATATCTGCAGCTGTCTCCTTTAGATGTCTGCAGCTGTCTCCTTTAGATGTCTGCAGCTGTCTCCTTTAGATGTCTGCAGCTGTCTCATTTATATATCTGCAGCTGTCTCCTTTAGAGGTCTGCAGCTGTCTCATTTAGAGGTCTGCAGCTATCTCCTCTAGAGGTCTGCAGCTGTCTCCTCTAGAGGTCTGCAGCTGTCTCCTCTAGAGGTCTGCAGCTGTCTCATTTAGAGGTCTGCAGCTGTCTCATTTAGAAGTCTGCAGCTGTCTCATTTAGAGGTCTGCAGCTGTCTCCTCTAGAGGTCTGCAGCTGTCTCCTCTAGAGGTCTGCAGCTGTCTCATTTAGAGGTCTGCAGCTGTCTCATTTAGAGGTCTGCAGCTGTCTCATTTAGAGGTCTGCAGCTGTCTCCTCTAGAGGTCTGCACCTGTCTCATTTAGAGGTCTGCAGCTGTCTCCTCTAGAGGTCTGCAGCTGTCTCATTTAGAAGTCTGCAGCTGTCTCATTTAGAGGTCTGCAGCTGTCTCATTTAGAGGTCTGCAGCTGTCTCCTCTCGAGGTCTGCAGCTGTCTCGTTTAGAGGTATGCAGCTGTCTCCTCTAGAGGTCTGCAGCTGTCTCATTTAGAGGTCTGCAGCTGTCTCATTTAGAAGTCTGCAGCTGTCTCATTTAGAGGTCTGCAGCTGTCTCATTTAGAGGTCTGCAGCTGTCTACTCTAGAGGTCTGCAGCTGTCTCATTTAGAGGTCTGCAGCTGTCTCCTCTAGAGGTCTGCAGCTGTCTCATTTAGAGGTCTGCAGCTGTCTCAGTTAGAGGTCTGCAGCTGTCTCCTCTAGAGGTCTGCAGCTGTCTCCTCTAGAGGTCTGCAGCTGTCTCATTTAGAGGTATGCAGCTGTCTCATTTAGAGGTCTGCAGCTGTCTCATTTAGAGGTCTGCAGCTGTCTCCTCTAGAGGTCTGCAGCTGTCTCATTTAGAGGTATGCAGCTGTCTCCTCTAGAGGTCTGCAGCTGTCTCATTTAGAGGTCTGCAGCTGTCTCATTTAGAAGTCTGCAGCTGTCTCATTTAGAGGTCTGCAGCTGTCTCATTTAGAGGTCTGCAGCTGTCTACTCTAGAGGTCTGCAGCTGTCTCATTTAGAGGTCTGCAGCTGTCTCCTCTAGAGGTCTGCAGCTGTCTCATTTAGAGGTCTGCAGCTGTCTCAGTTAGAGGTCTGCAGCTGTCTCAGTTAAAGGTCTGCAGCTGTCTCATTTAGAGGTCTGCAGCTGTCTCAGTTAGAGGTCTGCAGCTGTCTCAGTTAAAGGTCTGCAGCTGTCTCATTTAGAGGTCTGCAGCTGTCTCATTTAGAGGTCTGCAGCTGTCTCATTTAGAGGTCTGCAGCTGTCTCATTTAGAGGTCTGCAGCTGTCTCATTTAGAGGTCTGCAGCTGTGTGCAGCTGTCTCATTTATATATCTGCAGCTGTCTCATTTATATATCTGCAGCTGTCTCATTTATATATCTGCAGCTGTCTCCTTTAGATGTCTGCAGCTGTCTCCTTTAGATGTCTGCAGCTGTCTCCTTTAGATGTCTGCAGCTGTCTCATTTATATATCTGCAGCTGTCTCCTTTAGAGGTCTGCAGCTGTCTCCTCTAGAGGTCTGCAGCTGTCTCATTTAGAGGTCTGCAGCTGTCTCCTCTAGAGGTCTGCAGCTGTCTCCTCTAGAGGTCTGCAGCTGTCTCATCTAGAGGTCTGCAGCTGTCTCATCTAGAGGTCTGCAGCTGTCTCCTCTAGAGGTCTGCAGCTGTCTCCTCTAGAGGTCTGCAGCTGTCTCATTTAGAGGTCTGCAGCTGTCTCATTTAGAAGTATGCAGCAGTCTCATTTAGAGGTCTGCAGCTGTCTCATTTAGAGGTCTGCAGCTGTCTCCTCTAGAGGTCTGCAGCTGTCTCCTCTAGAGGTCTGCAGCTGTCTCATTTAGAGGTCTGCAGCTGTCTCATTTAGAGGTCTGCAGCTGTCTCATTTAGAGGTCTGCAGCTGTGTGCAGCTGTCTCATTTATATATCTGCAGCTGTCTCATTTATATATCTGCAGCTGTCTCATTTATATATCTGCAGCTGTCTCCTTTAGATGTCTGCAGCTGTCTCCTTTAGATGTCTGCAGCTGTCTCCTTTAGATGTCTGCAGCTGTCTCATTTATATATCTGCAGCTGTCTCCTTTAGAGGTCTGCAGCTGTCTCCTCTAGAGGTCTGCAGCTGTCTCATTTAGAGGTCTGCAGCTGTCTCCTCTAGAGGTCTGCAGCTGTCTCCTCTAGAGGTCTGCAGCTGTCTCATCTAGAGGTCTGCAGCTGTCTCATCTAGAGGTCTGCAGCTGTCTCCTCTAGAGGTCTGCAGCTGTCTCCTCTAGAGGTCTGCAGCTGTCTCATTTAGAGGTCTGCAGCTGTCTCATTTAGAAGTATGCAGCAGTCTCATTTAGAGGTCTGCAGCTGTCTCATTTAGAGGTCTGCAGCTGTCTCCTCTAGAGGTCTGCAGCTGTCTCCTCTAGAGGTCTGCAGCTGTCTCATTTATAGGTCTGCAGCTGTCTCATTTAGAAGTCTGCAGCTGTCTCATTTAGAGGTCTGCAGCTGTCTCATTTAGAGGTCTGCAGCTGTCTCCTCTAGAGGTCTGCAGCTGTCTCATTTAGAGGTATGCAGCTGTCTCATTTAGAGGTCTGCAGCTGTCTCATTTAGAGGTCTGCAGCTGTCTACTCTAGAGGTCTGCAGCTGTCTCATTTAGTGGTCTGCAGCTGTCTCATTTAGAGGTCTGCAGCTGTCTCATTTAGCGGTCTGCAGCTGTCTCATTTAGAGGTCTGCAGCTGTCTCATTTAGAGGTCTGCAGCTGTCTCATTTAGAGGTCTGCAGCTGTCTCATTTAGTGGTCTGCAGCTGTCTCATTTAGAGGTCTGCAGCTGTCTCATTTAGAGGTCTGCAGCTGTCTCATTTAGAGGTCTGCAGCTGTGTGCAGCTGTCTCATTTAGAGGTCTGCAGCTGTCTCATTTAGAGGTCTGCAGCTGTCTCAGTTAGAGGTCTGCAGCTGTCTCAGTTAGAGGTCTGCAGCTGTCTCATTTAGAGGTCTGCAGCTGTCTCATTTAGAGGTCTGCAGCTGTCTCCTCTAGAGGTCTGCAGCTGTCTCATTTAGAAGTCTGCAGCTGTCTCATTTAGAGGTCTGCAGCTGTCTCATTTAGAGGTCTGCAGCTGTCTCCTCTAGAGGTCTGCAGCTGTCCCATTTAGAGGTCTGCAGCTGTCTCATTTAGAAGTCTGCAGCTGTCTACTCTAGAGGTCTGCAGCTGTCTCATTTAGAGGTCTGCAGCTGTCTCCTCTAGAGGTCTGCAGCTGTCTCATTTAGAGGTCTGCAGCTGTCTCAGTTAGAGGTCTGCAGCTGTCTCAGTTAGAGGTCTGCAGCTGTCTCATTTAGAGGTCTGCAGCTGTCTCATTTAGAGGTCTGCAGCTGTCTCATTTAGAGGTCTGCAGCTGTCTCATTTAGAGGTCTGCAGCTGTCTCATTTAGAGGTCTGCAGCTGTGTGCAGCTGTCTCATTTATAAATGTCTCCTCTTCACTCACCCTGGAGATGGTAGCGTGTCCCAGGATGTCGTCGGGACAGGTGGGCTCCTCGATCCACAGAGGCTTGAACTCCGCCAGGCTGGTCACCCAGGAGATGGCCTCCTCCACATCCCACCTCTGGTTGGCATCGATCATCTGATGGTAAAATGAATGACCATACGTCATCTAAGTAGAGCTGTCCCTGAAAGCCTGTTTTTGGGATTCGAACTTCGCCAGGGTTTTTCGAAGGGACGTTCGAACAATCGTTTTTAATCACGCAAAGAATTTGCTCCTAAATAAAGTTTACTGGTTCAGTACTGTCAAGTCTTGACTTTAGGCACATATAACGTAGCGCATATGTGCATATTGTTGTGGTTATTAAGAGAAGTAGTACCTACTTACTGGTCACGGGAGGCTTCAATAACGTTTGGATGATAATACATTTTGTGAATACATTTGTTGAAACAACATCTTTGTTGGCCGACGGCTCCTGCTATCTTAACGTTAGCAAGCTAAACGTGTTAGTCTGACTTAATTAACGTGCATAACATACCTGTGTAACGTAAAGTAACTTGTGTTCCACTGGGAAAGTTCAGCATCACTGCATACACTTGGTTTAATCCAAACATCCATTCGGAAACGTTGTATTATGAAATAAGACGGGTGAGTGTGAGTCACTCAACTATTTTTTTTTTGCATGATTGATTCATTTCCTGATAACGTATGACGGTGACCCCTCCTCATCTGACTAGACTGTGTTGTTGTGTCTGTGTTCGTGTGTGACTTTTGAATTATTGTAAACACAACATAGTACTGTGATATTCTGATATATATTCTTCTATTCTTCAACACTCCTCGCCCCTCGGGCAGAGGGGGTGGAATAGCCTCGGTGTTCAAATCCACGTTCCACTGCCGCCTGTCACAGCCGGCAGCGAAGTACACTAGTTTCGAAGTTCAATCTTTTGAACTAAACTTGTCATCCGTCGTGTTCTGTGCCGTCATATACCGCCCGCCTAAATACAACAAGGACTTTTTAAATGACTTCATGGACTTCCTCTCCGGACTGATGGTTAGATACGATCACATTCTCCTATACGGCGATTTTAATATCCATGTGTGTTGCGAATCACATCCCCTGTCGCGAGATTTCCTAAATCTCATTGACTCTCTCAATCTGTCACAGTACCAACGCATGAAAAAGGACACACACTTGATCTCGTTCTGTCATTTGGGCTATCTGTCAATATAATTGACATATGTGCTGCTGCTTTTTCTGACCACTCACCTATTGTTTTCTCCATTAAAATCTCCTGCTCTGCTATTTCCCCTCATGTACCTACAAAACAATCCCGCACGTTTACCTCTGACACTGCTGCCCACTTTTCTGAAGCCTTCTCCAGCTCCCCAATTTGTGTCCTAAATGCAAACAGTGTCCCAAATATCGATGACTATCTCTCCATGTTCAATGAGTCATGCACCGATATTTTAAATACTGTAGCACCTTTTAAAACTAAACGCATAAAACCCCTCCCCACACCCTGGCTAAATGAATCCACGCGTACTCTCAGATGTGCATGTAGACGTGCCGAGAGGAAGTGGAGGAAGGACAGGTTGCATGTATCCCTCCAAATCCTACACAGCGCTCTGTCCATCTACCAAACGGCTGTCAAAACTGCAAAAACAGCTTACATTTCCAACTTAGTCATAGCAAATTCAAACAAACCCCAGGCCCTGTTCAAAGTCCTAAACTCCCTCACCAACCCCCTGTGCCACCCCCTGTCGTACCTTCATTAGCTCTATGCGAAGGCTTCCAACACTTCTTCATCAGCAAAGTCTCTGCCCTTAGATCTCTCTCCCCCTTGCCCCCCTTGTCCCCCCTACCCCCCCTCCTCCCCCCCCACCCACTGCCTGCTGTTTTTGACCAGTTTGCCAATTTTAGACCCATCTCACAACTACCATTTTTATCAAAAATCCTGGAGCGCATAGTCTACATACAGCTACAATCATTCCTTGAACACAACAACATCCATGACAAATTCCAATCTGGCTTTAAACCACGACATAGCACTGAAACGGCTCTCCTCCGTGTCTTAAACGACCTGATTACAGCTGCTGATGCAGAAACTCATCCCTACTATTACTCCTTGACCTCTCAGCCGCCTTTGACACGGTAGACCACCACATCCTTATAGCTCGCCTCGAGCATTACGTAGGCCTTAGGGGCCCCGTCTTAGACTGGTTCCGGTCCTACCTGAGTAATAGGACCTTCTCTGTCCAACTCGGTGATCTCACTTCCTCTGTGGCCCCCCTCACCTGCGGGGTGCCCCAAGGCTCGATATTGGGTCCCACTCTCTTCCTCCTATACATACTCCCCCTAGGCCAGATCTTGGCAAAACACAATATCTCATTCCACTGCTTCGCCGATGACGTGCAGGTTTACCTCCCCTTAAAGCCCACCCAAGGGAAGACGTCAATAGAACCACTGCTTGACTGCCTGGCAGAAATCAAGTGCTGGATGTCCGAAAACTCCCTGACATTGAACGAAGGGAAAACCGAGGTCATTGTTTTTAATAGTGCCCCCCCGCCCCCCCTCATTGACGCACTTGGTCCCCTGGGCCTAAACCTCTCCACCTCTGTCAGGAACCTCGGGGTCATCTTCGACAGCAATTTTTTATTCGATAGACAGGTCAGCGCCGTAGTTAAAAACAGCTTTTACCACCTTAGACTCCTGGCGAAGACAAAGGCATACCTCTCCCAAAGTAACCTAGAGACGGTGATACATGCCTTTGTCACCACCCGCCTCGACTACTGCAATGCTCTGTACACGGGCATCGACAAGTCCCTCCTCCGCCGCCTACAACTGGTGCAGAACGCAGCCGCGCGCCTCCTCACCAAAACAAGAAAACACGAACACATCAGCCCAGTTTTGGCCTCGCTCCACTGGCTGCCTGTTAGCTTCAGGATCGATTTAAAATTAGCACTAAATGTTTTTAAATCATTAAATGGCACGGCTCCCTCCTATCTGTCCGAGCTCCTGCACCGTCACACCCCCCACCGATCCCTCAGATCAGCTGACCAGATGCTATTGGTGGTACCCAGAACCAGGGTCAAGACTAGGGGAGACAGAGCTTTCTCCACCGCAGCGCCTAGATTGTGGAACAGCCTCCCCCTCAGCGTACGGACTGCCCAGACCGTACAGGCTTTTAAATCACTCTTGAAAACCTACCTGTTCTCCTTGGCCTTCCCCCCTACTTAACCACCACTAGACCCCTGGCCCTTCTATCCTCTTTGTTTTACTGTGTCCTACCAGTTTTTATTACTTTCATTGCTTTATTATGTTTTTAATCCTATATCTTGCACCATATTGTTTTGTTTTTGTTGCTTTCATTGCTTTGCTATGTTTTTTTTTCTTTCTTTTAATCTTATACCTTGCCTCACACTATTTTGTTTTTATCAACTTGCTTGTGAAGCACTTTGGTGTCAGCTGCCGCTGCCTGGAAATGTGCTATACAAATAAAACTGACTTGACTTGACTATATATGACATTCTGATATATATATATATATTTTGTGTAAAATAAAAAAAAATTGTTTTAAACGATTTTCTTTTAAATTAAAATAAATACAAAAGCGGAGGTTCGAACCCATTAATTAATTCAAATGTGTGAATGGTTAACCCTCTGTAGTGTTGTAGTGAAAGGTTAACCTTCTGTAGTGTGGTTGTGAAAGGGCTAACATTACTCCAGACAAGTCAGGGTTGTAAAACATTTATCAGATGTGTCATTTTGGATGGTTGTGGGACGGTAAACAGGTGTAACTGTGCCTTTTATCGTCGGTGAGCCTGTGGTCTGCCGTTTTTAAGCACGTTACATAAACATATATTCATCAATGGAGTTCATAGCTACATGATCAGCCAGTGCAAAGTTTACTAGCAGTAGTAGAGCAACAAACATCTCATCTCTAGTCAACAATCTGCTATAGTAAGAGATTGATCTGATAGTTATAAGATACCCAACGTTAGTTACAGTCGGTTGCATTTGCTAATGGGCTAGATATAGCCTCAATTCAACAAGTGGGCTTATGTTAACAGGAGGAGTTCCCAACAACCTGTTATCTAACATAACGTTTCTGCACGTGTGTGTCTCTCTCCCTCTGTGTGTATTGATTGTGTGTGTGCCAAGCCAACTTGCCAACAAATGTTTTAGGGAACGAATGTTCATGGGCTTCTAGCTAACATAACATTTCTGCACTGGTGTGTGCGTGTCTCTCTCCTTCTACACGCACCTGTGTGACAATCCCATCCCTCTCCTACAGGTGGACTCAGGGATATACCTGGGTATCTGTATTAACATGTCTGTCATTCACAGCCTGGCAATCAGACACACCTATTCAAGTGTGTCAGGAGGAGGAGGCACACCTGTGTAAAAGGACTGGGCCCTCATGCATCAACGTGTTCTACGCACAGATCTGTGCGTAACCCGTGCGTACGATCATTTCTAAGCAAAGAGTGGGATTCATCAATTTCGATTTGAACTTGACTTCGTGCGTACATCTACGCACATTTCAGACCTGGCGTACCTAGCTCCCAGTGGTAGAATATCGTTACTACGCATAAGCACTCCTCAGTCCTGCATTAGTTCCAAGGCGGAAATAAAGTCACTGGCGCGTGTTCTGTATGACCCCCGTGATTCATCATAGTTCATTGTGAAACAGCGATATTAGTGTAATTATGGTCAAAACCCTATAAATAGCATTTGGAATAATAGATCTTTCTCTCAGAATGAATGCAGCATGTCATATATGTTACGATGAATTGAAAATGGGGGACCCTGATGTAAACAAGACGAAAGTCTTTCTCTGGTCTGCATCCCCTTAACAATTGTATGTATTGAGCTGTACTGTACTGTACCCATTCTGCAATCTGTTAATAAAGTTCTCATTCATTCATTCATTCATGGTTTATATAGCGTTATCGGAATATACGGGGTGTATGCTACTGACTGACTGCGCTCCGCGTAGCTTGATTGATTGATTGATTGAAAAGTTTATTAACAGATTGCAGAATGGGTACAGTACAGTACAGCTCAGTACATACAATTGTTAATTGGGGATGCAGACCAACTTTCGTCCTGTTTACATCAGGGTCCCCCATTTTCAATTCATCATAAATCATAAAGCTCAACTCGTTATTATTTTGCGCACAGACCGCCGAAACACGGGAACGTTTTGATTATATTTAAAAGGCTTTACGTTAAACGAAACAAGTGGAATTTCGAAGCTGTAAGCAGAATAAGTCATATGAATATAGTGTTCTTCCCCCTTTTTACTGTACAAGAAAGAATAGAAAACGCATTGCAATGACACCATGCAGATAGTGGACAGACTATATGATGGAATTCAAGTTCATGTATTGAAAGGCAGGATACATCATACATGCAGTGAGATTCATTGTTCTTGTATATGCTCTCGTATTATATTGTTTATATAGGCTACCCAATACTGACATCAAAATAGATTGTAGTAGTATGCCTCTAGAAATCATGCAGCAGGTAGAAAATTGACGGGAGATCCATCGCGATTTGGAATAGAATTGAGGAGAACTTTAATCCGTGGGTATTAATCAAACAACACGGGAAAAGGCAGTCATATTCCAGCGCGGTCTTTATTAGCCGACAACAAAATAGATGCCTCTAAAAATCATATAGCCAATCGAACACAACTAATAAAGGCATTCATATTGTACAGCACGGTTATAATGACACACAACACAACCAACGCCAAACAGTGGTCAACGAACGGTCTTTATTAGTATTTTGAGCTGTCCAGGCAGAATTGCAGCAATGGTCTTAGGGAGCCGTTGATATCTGACATCACCGTTTACAAATCCGCCTTTTATTTATCCACCTCCGTTACGAGGACCTCCACCTCGGTGTCTGTGTAGTTTCTCTTTTTCGTTCGCTTTGCCATCCTCCAACATTCCACGCACAGGGATTCCCTCATGGTATTTGAAGGGGAGGGCCTGACCATATTTGGTTGGTCGGGGCGGTTTTGGTATGCAAATACGTGAAAGCGTGCACGAGCTGCGGCGCAGGGCCAAGGTGGGATTCATCATGACAGGTGTGCGTAGAGCCTGCTTACGCACGTGTGATGAATGCCGACTTCCCTGTGCGTGCGCTAGTTCTAAATTCCGTGCTTACGTGTGGAAGTAGGTCAAGGTCAAAGTCCACGTTGATGAATGAGGGCCCTGGCTTCTCCATTTTGGCTGTCTCTCTCCTCCAAGCTGGTCATGACATTTTTGTTTTGTTTGGTTTGTTTGTTTCTCGTCTTATCACTTACACGCACCACACACTGACTCCTCCATGCACTCACTAAATTACTGATCCACTCATTCTTTAATTACTTTGTTTGTAAATAGTTTATTAGCATAATTAAATAACTTTTCTTTAAAAAAATCCTCAAGTACTTGTGTGGTCTCCCTTGTTTTGTCTGTACCCTGAGTTTGGTTCATGACACCTGTGTGTCTCATAGTCAGCTTTAGTGAACTGGATATGGTGTTTACATGCGCCAACTCATAGACGAAATACGCAAGTACGGTATTATTCACAGTATCACAGTATTATTGTACATGTAAACGCTTGCATTGACCCAAACAAAAACAATATCTTGAGGGATAAGACATACCAAGGTGTTATTGGGTCCAATCATCTGCCTTATGAGGCGGCACCTGCGTGTGTCATCCTGAAGGTCAGCCCCGACCTTCACCTTAAACCTGGTCCACCCACTGTTCAGAGCATCTGTACACAGCTTCAACACACACACACACACACACACACACACACACACACACACACACACACACACACACACACACACACACACACACACACACAAACAGTTTTTTATGCCTTTATCTGTCAATCAAAGCCATTAAGTATTAGCATGCTAACGCTAACAAACACACAAACGAAAAACTGACTGACAGACACACTGACCACTCTCCAATTATAGTTATTAGCATTAGCATGCTAACGCTAGATGGTAATAGGAACCAAAGGAAGGGTGATAGAAAGGATCTTAGAAAGCATAGGAAGCATGTTAGGAAGCATGTTAGGAAGCATAGGAAGGATGTTAATTAAAAAAATGTCCCCTTATTTTTCTCCCATCCCAATTTCGCCTCGCCAATTCTCCCTTCAATTCTCCCCTCCCCTGTCTCGAACGTTGCTAGACTATGCCTCCCACTGGTCGGCTGCAGTGAGGACCAAGCCTTGCATCACATGTCCGCCCCGCGTGAACACTTAAGGCAACCAACTTGCACTTCCGCGTTTCTCTGATTGGCCGAGCGTGCGCATGCGCATGAGCCGCGACGCGCTCCTCAGAGGCAGGAATACTAAGCTCCCCCTTAAGCTCCAGGAGAGAGGAGGAGAGAGGCTGAAAACCCGCAGTTCTTGCCCGACTGATGGGAGCCGAATCCCGGATCCGATTTGTCTGATGAATACCCCCAAAACATGGAGGTCCCGAATGCGTGTAGCTTAATCCCAGCGGAAGAGTCGCAGAACGCTTCCGCATTCTTCGCCGCACGCCAGTACGGTAATGCGCATTTCCTTTTCCTTCGCCCAGGCGAATGAGATCCCCGCTTGGTTCGCCGCTTTGGTTCATATTAATCACATATTAACACGCTTTGGTTCATATTAATCACATATTAACACGCTTTGGTTCATACTAACGCGCCATATTAGCACACATATATACACGTGATGGACGCAGCAGGCGATCATATTAATCACATATTAACATGCTTTGGTTCATATTAATCACATATTAACGCTAACGCGCCATATTAGCACACATATATACACGCGATGGACGCAGGCGATCACTGCTACTGTTATTCAGCCGCGCCGAGGTACATGATTGATTGATATGTACTTTACATATTATCCAAACGAGGACAACGCAGCTGTCAACTGTACTTTACATATTATGGAATACATGTATATTATCGCGACGCGATTCACTCGCTGTCAACTATACTTTACATATTATGGAATACATGTATATTATCGCAACGCGATTCACTCGCAACGCCATAATGTTATTTCCCTGTACATTGTAACGATAACACAACGCAGCTGTCAACTTTACTTTGTAACATTGTTCTTTCGGTCATTCATAAAATTGATTGAATGAAATTGATTGAATGAAAATAACAGATTGCAGAATGGGTACAATACAGTACGGCTCAATACACACAATTGTTAAGGGGATGCAGACCAGAGAAGTGAATTTCCTGTGAAAAAACATTTATTTTTTACAGTAAGTTACACACACAAATGCTACATTATGACACATTTGACAAAGAAAGTATATTTAGATTCAAAGACTATTTTAATAGCTTTCTTTGAATACACGGTTTCTCTCCTGTGACGTACAAATGCATGTACCTCGGCGCGGCTGAATAACAGTAGCAGTGATCGCCTGCTGCGTCCATTGCGTGTATGTGATTAATATGATTAATATGAACCAAAGAATATGAACCAAAGCGTGATTAATATGAACCAAAGCGTGTTAATATGTGTCGAACCAAGCGGGGATCTCATGCGCATGCGCGCGCGAGCACCTCGCGAGCACCTGGGCGAAGGAAAAGGAAATGCGCATTACCGTACTGGCGTGCGGCGAAGAATGCGGAAGCGTTCTGCGACTCTTCCGCTGGGATTAAGCTACACGCGTCCCGAATGCATGGAAGTATTGATTGCGCCGTAACGAATCATTAAAAAAAGATACCGTTAACTGGAATATGTTGTGCCTTTACAGTGACTACATGCATGTAGTCACTGTGTGTTGTTGTAGCCACTGGGTAAATCGTGATTTTTTTATTTGTTTGTCATGACAAACCAATTACATAATCCAACATATGTGTAAAGACACAACATATTCCAGTTAATGGTATCTTTTTTTAATGATTCGTTACGGCGCAATCAATACTTCCATGCGTTCGGGACCTCCATGTTTTGCGGGTATTCATCAGACAAATCGGATCCGGGATTGGGCTCCCATCAGTCGGGCAAGAACGGCGGGTTTTCAGCCTCTCTCCTCTCTCCTGGAGCTTAGCGCTCGGCCAATCAGAGAAACGCGGAAGGCGCTCGGCCAATCAGAGAAACGCGGAAGTGCAAGTTGGTTGCCTTAAGTGTTCACGTGTCCCCTCCGGTACACGAGGAGGCAGCTGTCGCATCTTTTCACCTGAACAGCGCGATCTCTCAGTGGCGAGGAGTAACGCGTGGGAGGCTCACGCTGCCCCCGATACTTCCTGATTCTGCTGTACAGGCGCACCAACCGACCTGTAGGAGTCGCTGTCCACAACGTCCAATCCCCACCCACCGGCTTTCCCACCCCTAACACTGCCAATTGTGTTAGTATGAACGACCAGCCAAGCCGGTAGCAACAGCGAGAGCTGGGCTCGAACCCAGCATCTCCTGCGTTAGTGGCGAGCACCTTACCCACTGCGCCACTTAGCCGCCCACAAGTATATTTTCTGAAAGTATATATATATATATATATATATATATATATATTAGAGCTGGGCCGTTAACGCTATACTAGTATCGCGCGATAATATAGTTAACGCAGTAATCAAAAAAAAAAACAAAAAAAAAAAAAATACATTTTTTTCTTTTTTTTACATTTTTTTACCCAGGGTAGGTTCGCTGAGCACAGATGCTCTTTTTCAGGAACGCCCTGCTTCACATTCACACAGTTCCATTCACACCTGGGAGCTGCCCAGTACAACCACAGTTGACACCATTGGCCACTGAGCAACTCCACTGGAGCAGTTGATTCAAGCCATGTCACATAGTTCAAGTTTGAAATGATTCTTTCTGTTTTGCTCCTGAGAGTGCTAGATACTGTACTGTACTGGTAATATTATTTATTTGTGTTAACTTCTGAATAAAACAACTTATTAAACACAAGTACATCTTATTGAACATTATTTTGATATTTCATTACCAATTATCATAGCAAACAGCTTTTTCAAACAGTCTGTAATGCATTTTGGAAACGGGAGATGGGCTCATGGTGTAATGGGCCACCTGGCCTGAGAAACATAAGGAGGAAAGAAAAAGTAAGGACTTACTTCTGGTCATTATTTGGGTAGAACACACATATTTTGAATGCCTTCGGCAGGTTTTTTTTTCTTTCTTTTTGAGCCATTTTAATCTAGATTAATCTAGATTAAATCCAGGATTGCAGATAGATTAATCTAGATTAAAAAAATTAATCTATGCCCACCTCTAATATATATATATATATATATTTTTTTTTTATTGATCTTTTTCCCCCTCCTTTTTCCTCCGATTTTCTCCCATCCCAATGTTAGTCGTTATGCCAATTCCCAATCCCCTTCCTGGTCGCTGCGCACTTACCCCCCACAGTCGGTCTGGGAGAGTGGAGGCTACCACGTGCTTCCTCCGACACACGTCCAGCCAATCAACCGCTTCTTTTCACCTGGCAGCGCGGATTCTCACTGAGAGGGCGTAGCGTGTGGAAGGATCACACTATCCCACTTAGATCCTATCCGCGCTTAGCAGGCGCCCCGACCGAACTGTAGGAGTCGCTGTTTACAATGACCCGGACCCACCCCGCCGGGTTCTCCCACCCTCTAATACTAACCCCGGAGCTGTGAGCTGGATTCGAACAGGGGAATCCAGCCGCTCCGGGGTTGTTGACGAACGCAATCTCCGTTACGCCACCTGACCGCCTGAAAGTATATTTTGTATACTTTTTATGTATTTAGAAAATATACTAAAATTATGAATAGATGTATTTAGAAAATATACTAAAGTTATGAATAGAAACCACTTAAGTTGTACTTAGTGTGTTAAAAATTATACTTAAGATGTGTTTAAAATATATTTAAATTATACTTTTGATGTATTTTTGGTTACTTTTGCTAACCAAAATAGTACACTTTTATAAGTTTACTAAAGTACAACTTAAAGGGGCACATTGCCAATGTTCAACTTGATCCTATTGTTCTGTTGTGAGGAGGACATGTGATAATAAACTCATTCTCTGTCTTGTCAGCTGAATCTGTACCCCGAGAAATTCCTCCGGGTGACGTCACAGAAAGTTCACTAGAGGTCTGCTCTCCTCTCTGTGACATCATCCGGAGGAATTTCTCAGGTTTTTCTCGGGTTTGGCGCCCAACGTTCGGCGAGTTAACCCGACTTATCTCGGGTCTGGTGTCCAATGTGTTAATATATAATATACTTAATATACACTTAATAATATACTTAATATTTGACTGGTTGGTTCTTAGGTTTCCTGGAGTTTGATCTGAACTAGGAAAAACAGCCTTTTCCTTTGATGCTTCCAACTCCTGGAATGCCCTCCAACTGACTCTGAAGCTGAAGCTTCTTCCTTATTTTGCTGCATTTAAAAGTATGATCTCTGACCTATGTGTGTCGACTTGTCTTAGCTGATTTTATTTTCTTATTTATTGTGCCTATATGTATGAATTTGTTGATAAACTGTGTCTTATAAAAAAATATTTGATTGTAAATCACAAGAGACCTGTGTGAGTTGCTGGTCTGAGTATCCCAGCCAGGCACAGGACGTGGTGTAGGCAGGATAGCCTTCTGTCAGCATCTGTTCCTCTGGAAGAGAGCGGAACAGAGGCCACACACACTACAACCTCATCACCTCAATCTGGATTCAAAAGGCAAGGAACCATTTCAGCAACAAAATCACACTCGGTTAAATGTCTCCCTCTAGGGGGCTCACCTCTCTGCCGCTTTCCCTCCTGAGCACTAGTGAGTATGTCTGAGAGAGAGACAGAGAGAGAGAGAGAGAGAGAGAGAGATAGAGAGAGAGAGAGAGAGAGAGAGAGAGAGAGTCAGAGAGAGAGAGAGAAAGACAGAGAGTCAGAGAGAGAGAGAGAGACAGAGAGAGTCAGACATAGCTATATAGAGACAGCCAGATTGATTGATTGATTGAAAACTTTAATTAACAGATTGCAGAATGGGTACAGTACAGTACAACTCAATACACACAATTGTTAAGGGGATGCAGACCAGATACATATATATATATAGATGAACAGATATTACATTTATTTTATAATAATAATAATAATAATAATAATAATAATAATAGTTTACATCATTGGTATATAATTTCATTATTTATTTTTTTTCCATTTGACACCGGAAATGCCACTCTGAAAGAATTAAAAAGGTCCACGCACGAATAACATGCACGCGCGAATCAAAAAAGCTTATCAAAGGCCGACGTCACAACAGGTGCATATTAATGAGCCGAATCTAAAAGCTTATCAGACGCTAGCACGGCCGTGACGTCACTTCAGGAAACGTATGCCTTATGTCCGTCCGAGTCATAGATCAATGGTGGCCCACTCGGTGCATCACAGTTAGCCTATAGCTCCGCCGTCCCTGCTACAGTCGGGACCACTACACTGACGTTAGCCTATAGCCCGCCGTCCCTGCGGGTGGTTCTCTCCTCTTTGTGTGCCCCCGTCCCCGCGGGTGTCCCGCGGAGGAGCTTGTGGACGCGACAACAGCGGCGGCCGCAGGGCGCCCGAGCCCGCAGCGCTAGTTAGCTCATAGCTATCGTGTACCACTAGCCTTTACGGGCTCGAGCACCCTACGGCTGCCGCCGCCGTTGCGTCCATGGGCCCCCCGGCAGGGCACCCGTGGGGACGGGGTGTACAGAGAGGAGAGAACCATTTTGGGTCGGCCGTTCATGCCGGCCAGCGAGCCGGATGTCGGGATATGTTGTTAGCACAATAGCTACCAAGCTAAGCTATGTTAGCTACTAACGTTATAAACACAATATGTGTACAACGACACAATGATTTACATTATTACAAATATGGTAACGTGGTTGTGGCTTTTACAAATAGTGGTTAGCTTTAGAGATGGATGGCTATAATCACGGAGCAATAGTGTTAGGTGAAACAGATACATTTTCATTCGGCTAGTAGTAGCAAGCATATATCTATGGTAGCAAGGCTCTCTGCCTGCAGTGCCTGCCACTAGCTGTGTGTGACTCTCAGCGCCCCCTGGTGAGCCCCCTGGTGCCCTGCACCTGTTGTGACGAGATCATTTCGATTACACACGCACGTTATGAACCATTGATTAAAATATCCACGTGCGTGGTGATTGTGTTGGGCAGACAAAATGTTTGTTAAAAACGCTAAAACTGGGTCAATTTCAATACTTTTTTTTCCCTTCTTCATGAAAGTCACCGTTGGCCTAGTCCACATTGTTTATTGAACAAAAATACAACGTGAAGGTTGGCCTTTAAGAGTAGTAGAGCTTCCTGCTCCGTCAGAGGTCTACTGAGCTACAGGACCATACATTACCTAGAGCTTCCTGCTCTGTCAGAGCATCAGTGATGTATCTGAAGTCAATACAAGAGATGATCTTCTTTGGATCCTGAGACAGTCACACAGAAAGAACACGGGAAATGTTACCCTAAAAGGACAGGGTGATGTGGCTAAAATATTATGAGAATTATTTTCTTATTTTTCATGGCATAACAAAATGTGAATTTTATAAAACAAACTACACCGTGATTGTCTGGTCTAGTCCCACCCAGTTTCCATTACAATTTATTTAGTGCAATGTGCAATTTTTACCCTTAAAAGATAAGCATACAAAAAATGTAGGTAAATGAGAAGAATGAATAAAATCATGTATGATGCAATAAACAAATAAATATTCTTGTCTGACTCTGGAGAAGATGATAAGCTAATTTCCCATAATGTTGGCGTGTTCCTGAGTTAATCTTGTGAACCTACTTCAGTGAAAACTGTATAAACACTTGAGTCATCAATAAAACTCTGAAACTCACCATGTCAACAAGCAGTTTCCACAGCGGCTGGAGTAAAACAAGTATAGATGATTATGAGTCATGCTACACATTATGATTATGAGTCATGCTATATTATGATTATGAGTCATGCTATTATTATGATTATGAGTTATGCTATATTATGATTATGAGTCATGCTATATTATGATTATGAGTCATGCTACATTCTGATTATGAGTCATACTATATTAGGATTGAGTCATGCTATTATGATTATGAGTTACCGGTATGCTATAATGCCCTCCACCAGCACACTCCATCCCGGAACCTACGATCCTCTGATCTGGGTCTCCTCTCCATCCCTTGCACCAGGTTGCGGACTTTCGGTGACAGAGCCTTCAGCGTGGTGTCCCCTACCCTCTGGAACTCTCTCCCCCCTGAAATCCGCAATGCCCCAACCCTGGACACCTTCAAAACTGCTCTCAAAACACACCTTTTCACCAAGGCTTTCCCCATTAGTTAGTTGATTAGATTAGGTTCATTATCCCTTACCTGCCCTCACCCCCCCCCCCCCCCCCCCATTTTTTCCCTTATTGCCCCCCTTTCCCTAGCCCTCTTGATTGTGAAGCGACCTTGGGTTTCCTGAAAGGCGCTATAGAAATTTTATTTATTATTATTATTATTATATTATGATTATGAGTCATGCTATATTATGAGTTATGCTATATTATGATTATGAGTCATAGTATATTCTGATTATTCTGATTATGAGTCATGCTATATTATGATTATGAGTCATTTTGCAATTCTGCTTCATCTATTGAAGCCTGTCTCCTCAAGTAAAATGTCGTCCCACCTTGCCCTCCTCTCTGGCCCAGAGGTCCCAGATGGCATTCAGGACTGCAGCAGTGGCCAACTGGATCACTCCTTTCTCTGGACCGATCTGTTTTCAGAGAAGGAGACACAAATATTCTCTTCATACTCAGCTGAAAGAATTCAGGAGCAGTAAAGGAGTCTCCGTTTGGATCATATATGCCACCGCTATCCTGACAGTGGAGGTCTGTCAGCTAATCAATCAGAGGGCCCCCAGAAGTCGAAGAGAAGGCTGTGGGTAGAACCTTATAATAGAGGCCTTGCACAGAATGTTTTGTGTAGTTATCTTTCTTCCAACATGGCTGCGTGTACATTTACATTTAGTGATTTAGCCTATGCTTTTATCCAAAGCGACTTACAAGTCAGCAGGAAGGTTACAACTCTGGCAGCTAAGGGTAAGTAAGATTGTTCGTCAAACAGTGTTGAACTTGAGTGCTACAGTCTTAATTTTTAAGTGCATAGTAGTATAGACTATTAGCATAGTAGAGTAATATAGGCAAGGTAGATTCCTTAGTAGCAAAGTGCATAGTAGTTTTCTCTTCTTCATTTCAGTAACCGTTAGTAACCACTTAAAAGAAAATGCAAAATGTATGTGCAGTCGGTAGAGTAGCCACAACACTTGAAAAGCATATTATTGTTCCATTGTGACATTCAAATCAAATCAAACCGCCGTTTCTTCCAACATGGAGGACAAATGGGCATTCTAAATATTCTGTGAGAGGCCTCTACTTCGAGGTTACGTCATGTCACTGCTAGTGTGTGTGTATGTATGTGTATCATGTATGTGTATGTGTATGTGTGTGTGTGTGTATGTGTGTGTATGTATGTGTATGAATGTGTGTGTGCGTGTATGTATTGTGTATGTATGTGCACTGACCCATCGCATCTGGCCATCGCTGGTCAGGAGGCGGTAGAATCCACGGAAGTCACCCACAATCTCCTCTAAGGTCTTCCCCAAGACGAGTCCGGACAGCGCCTCCACCGCGCAGACCACTGTCATCAAGACCAGACAACCATGACAGCCATCATCTGACTCACTCACATGCATGATGCAGTAACCTATCATTGGGAATTCGTCCCTGGATGGATGCATCAAATGGATGCACCATTACCTGTGTATTATACTTGTATCAATGTACATAATAAATACTGTACATGCATATATATATATTCCATTTAATCACTTGTTACAGTGTTGTTACCTTGCACTCTGGTTACCAGTGTATTATACTTGGATCAATGTACATAATAATAATATGCATTCCATTGAATCACTTGTTACAGTGTATATGGTTACCTTGCACTCTGGTTATACGCCAACTTACTTTCGTTATATTGTACTAACTAACTAACCCAACCCCCTCCAATGTACAGTCATTTACCTAGTATGGTTTTGTCAATAGTCCAATGTACAATTTTGTTTGTTTGTACAGAGTCTCCCCCCCCTCAATGTACAGTTTTGCTTGCTTATACAGTGTGCCCCCCCCCCCCCCCAACCACCTCCAATGTAAATTACCCAGTATGGTTGTCAATATCCCAGTGTACCCAACCCCCCCCCACCCAACCTCCTCCAATGTACAGTTTCTACGTCAAATGTATATACTCCCTTTTCTTGACTCCTTCTGTATCACAAACAGTACTGTATTTGCAAATCTGGTATGTCATAAATGTATAGATGTAGCAGTACTGACTATCTGTATGTCATGTATGTCATATATGTCCTGATGAATTGAAAATGGGGGACCCTGGTGGAAACAAGACGAAAGTCTTTCTCTGGTCTGCATCCCCTTAACAATTGTGTGTATTGAGCTGTACTGTATTGTACCCATTCTGCAATCTGTTAATAAAGTTTTCAATCAATCAATCAATCATCTAAATAAATGGATTGTTATGGCACTGCATTAAAGGATATTACCACAAGGTGGCGCTAAATGGTACAAATGTGCCCAACAGGCATTTTTTTTTAAATAATATAAAAGGCTTAGCAGGTTGCATAACTGAGTAATTAACTATCTTACCAATCTCAGTGCCTCTTCCCACAGTGAATGTCAGACCGTAGCCTCTCGAGCCTCGTTCAGTTTCAATAACAACATATGCAGCTGAATAGTCTGGATCTGTATGCTGTAGAAAGTTGCAGAACCAGTACAGACGTCTTGTCGTCAGAAAACAAAACGTGCATATTATGGCTACAATGTGTCCACACGTGCATAGGTTTCTTACCATCGCATCTGAACCGTGTTGCTCCAAAGACGTTGGAAATCTCACATCTCTAACCGTCAGTTTAGTAATTTTCTGAACCATTTTTGCACGAAAGCAGTGTGTCTTATGTCAACTAGGAAGTAACCCGCTGGCAGGTGACCAACGAGTATCACCCGATGTAAACACATACGTCACTGCTACCCTAACCTCGTTCCCAGTTTTATCTCACCCTACAGCTGAACACAAGTTGGTTGCCTTTAATATTCACGCCGCATCCCGCCGCTAGCGTCTATATTAATCCCAGCCGAAGAGAAGAGTGCAAGAGCGCTTCCGCATTTTGCCCTGATTGGCCCCGTAACGCCCTCCAAATGCGCATTTTCTTTTTCGCCGCTCAGACGCCGAAATGAAACGGAATACATTTATCACGACGCGGACCAGATTCACTCGCAACGCCATAACGTTATTTCCCTGTACATTGCAACGTTAACAACGGAATCAACTAGGATGCAGTAAAAAACTTAAAACCAGATTCTCAAACATAAACATAAAAACGGACAACACGCTCATCACAGACAAGCTGGATGTAGCCAATTACTTAAACATTTTCTTCACAAACATAGCCACAACACTGGTAAACAAACTACCCTCCCACTCAGGGCTTTATGGGGTAGAACACATAGTAGCTTACTACAAAAACCTAGGGGTCCGCAAGGACGACTTCAAGCTGGAAATGGTAACAACAGATGAGGTACTCAATAAACTGAGCGCCCTCCAACCTAACAAGGCCACTGGCCATGACAACATCCCCTCCAGAGACTCAGCAGCCGCCATCACCCCAATCATCACACACATAATAAACCTCTCCATAAAACAGGGACACGTCCCCAAGGACTTCAAAATTGCGAGGGTGACCCCTCTGCACAAAAAGGGCAGCAAATTAGACCCAGGCAACTACCGCCCTGTTTCTATTCTCACCTCCATCTCGAAAGTCATGGAAAAAATTGTCTACGAACAGGTCGAAAAGTACCTAGCGGAAAAAAATCTAATCTACGAATTCCAATCTGGCTTCAGAACATCCCACTCCACTGACACATGCCTTCTCTATTTGAATGACCACATCAAACAAGAGGTGGACGCAGGCAAATACTGCGGCATGGTCATGCTGGACCTACAAAAGGCCTTTGACACGGTCAATCACTCCATTCTGATTGACAAGCTAAAAGCAATTGGTTTTGATAGTCTATCAGTGAGCTGGATGCAATCCTACCTTGAGGGGAGGGAACAGATGGTGGAGGTAAACGGTACCCTATCCCCCCCCCTCACAGTGAGCTGTGGTGTTCCACAAGGAAGCATACTAGGACCGCTACTGTTCCTAATTTATGCAAATGACATGTCGTCAGCTTGTGACTGCAACTTGTTCCTGTTTGCGGACGACTCAGCCCTGCTGGTCTCTGACAAGAACAAGTTACAGGTTGAAAAAACCCTCAGCTCGGAACTAGGCAGAATCTGCATATGGCTCGCTGATAACAAACTATCATTACACATGGGCAAAACAGAGTCCATTCTCTTCGGTTCAAATAACAAACTCAGCAAGACCGACGGCTTCTCAGTTACAATGGGTGACAATATTGTCACAAGGAAAGATGAAATTACCTACCTGGGTTCCATCCTAGAGGCTAATCTCTCCTGTGACAAAATGGCATCCAATGTAATAAAAAAAGTCAACCAACGAACTCGATTCTTGTACCGGATCTCCTCTCTGGTAAACAAGAACACCCTGAAGACTCTGGCAGGAGCACTCATTCAGGGGTACTACGACTATGCTTGCACCTCATGGTACCAAAGCACCTCAAAGGCGCTAAAAACAAAATTACAAACATCTCAAAACAAACTGGTCAGACTACTGCTTGACCTTACTCCTAGAACCCACCTCACCCCTGCCCACTTTGACAACCTAGGATGGCTTAGAGTAGACGACAGAGTACAACAACTTGCAATGGGCCTGGTCTACAAGATACACTACACGACCAAGGTACCCATGTACATGTCAAAATACTTCCCAAAGGTCAGTGAATACCACGATCACAACACCAGAGGGAGCTCCACAAATCATGTTAAACCCAGATTCGGCTCAAATAAGGGACTAAACACGTTTCGCAATTATGCCACATCAATGTGGAACGCCCTACCCAAAGCTGTAAAGGAATGTGGATCACTACCCACTTTCAAAACCTCTCTCAAGGGACACCTACGGGAGACTGCAATTCAACACTGGCCCCTGTAAATATCCTAACCCAACCCCCTCCAATGTACAGTCATTTACCTAGTATGGTTTTGTCAATAGTTCAATGTACAATTTTGTTTGTTTGTACAGTGTCTCCTCCCCCCCCCCCCTCAATGTACAGTATTACTTGTTTATACAGTGTGCCCCCCGGCCCCCCCCCCCCAACCACCTCCAATGTAAATTACCCAGTATGGTTGTCAATATCCCAATGTACCCAACCCCCCCCCACACAACCTCCTCCAATGTACAGTTTCTACGTCAAATGTATATACTCCCTTTTCTTGACTCCTTCTGTATCACAAACAGTACTGTATTTGCAAATCTGTTATGTCATAAATGTATAGATGTAGCAGTACTGACTATCTGTATGTCATGTATGTCATATATGTCCTGATGAATTGAAAATGGGGGACCCTGATGTAAACAAGACGAAAGTCTTTCTCTGGTCTGCATCCCCTTAACAATTGTGTGTATTGAGCTGTACTGTATTGTACCCATTCTACAATCTGTTAATAAAGTTTTCAATCAATCAATCAATCAATCAATCAATTAATAACACAACCCCCTCCAATGTACAGTAAATTACCATGGTCTTGTCAATATTCCAATGTACAGTTTTGTTTGTACAGTGTCCCCCCCCACCCCTCCTACCCAACCCCCCCCCCCCACTCCTACCCAACCCCCACCCACCCAACCACCTCCAATGTACAGACCCCCCCCCCCACCTACCCAATCCAATGTACAGTTTCTACGGCAAATGTATATACTTTTTTTTTTCTGGGCTCTCTTTGTATCACAAACAGTACTGTATTTACAAATATGGTATGTCATAAATATATAGATGTAGCAGTACTGTCTATCTGTATGTCATGTATGTCATATATGTTACGATGAATTGAAAATGGGGGACCCTGATGTAAACAAGACGAAAGTCTTTCTCTGGTCTGCATCCCCTTAACAATTGTATGTATTGAGCTGTACTGTACTGTACCCATTCTGCAATCTGTTAATAAAGTTTTCAATCAATCAATCAATCAACACAACGCAGCTGTCAACTGTACTTTACATATTATCCAAACGAGGACCACATAACGCCATAACACACCATGAATGAATGAATGAATGAATGAATGAATGAAAACTTTATTTAACAGATTGCAGAATGGGTACAATACAGTACGGCTCAATACATACAATTGTTAAGGGGATGCAGACCTGAGAAAGACGTTTGTCTTGTTTCCATCAGGGTCCCCCATTTTCAATTCATATAGACATTTATGACATACACAACATACATGACATTTATGGCATAGGGACATATAGGTATTTAGTACTGATACATTTGTGACATAAACGGTATTCAAATATACAGTACTGTTACCCCTAGATCCTGACAGAGTATATACATATGATGGGGAGGGGACTGTACATTAGGAGGGGGTGGGTGGGTGGGAGAGAAATATACATACGGTGGGGAGGGAATATATACATGCGGTGGGGAGTAGAGGAGACTGTCTATTAGGAGGTGGTGGGGGTTTTGGGCAATGCGTTCCACATTGTTGTGGCATAATTGCGAAACGTGTTTAGTCCCTTGTTTGAGCCGAATCTGGGTTTAACATGATTTGTTGAGCTTCCTCTGGTGTAGTGGTTGTGGTATTCACTGACCTTTGGGAAGTATTTTGACATGTACATGGGCACCCCGGTCGTATAGTGTATCTTGTAGACCAGGCCCATTGCAAGTTGCTGTACTCTGTCGTCTACTCTAAGCCATCCTAGGTTGTCAAAGTGGGCAGGGGTGAGGTGGGTTCTGGGGTTCAGGTCAAGTAGTAGTCTGACCAGTTTGTTTTGTGATGTTTGTAATTTTGTTTTAAGCGCCTTTGAGGTGCTTTGGTACCATGAGGTGCATGCATAGTCATAGTACCCTTGAATGAGTGCTCCTGCCAGAGTCTTCAGGGTATTCTTGTTTACTAGAGAGGAGATCCGGTACAAGAATCTAGTTCGTTGGTTGACTTTTTTTATTACATTGGATGCCATCTCGTCACAGGAAAAATTTGCCTCTAGGATGGAACCCAGGTAAGTAATTTCGTCTTTCCTTGTGACAATATTGTCACCCACTGCAACTGAGAAGCCGTCGGTCTTGCTGAGTTTGTTATTTGAACCGAAGAGAATGGACTCTGTTTTGCCCATGTGTAATGATAGTTTGTTATCAGCGAGCCATATGCAGATTTTGCCTAGTTCCGAGCTGAGGGTTATTTCCCTGTACATTGTAACGTTAACACAACGCAGCTGTCAACTGTACTTTACATATTATCCAAACGAGGACCTGTTGCTCGTTCCACCACTGCCAAGCAGTTCAATGCATGCTCTAGTTCACCAATATGAACCAAAGGCTTTAATATGGCGCGTTCTGGCATCTGTGATTAACCGTGTTGAATGGGGGTCTGAACCAAGTGAGGACCTCATGCGCGTGCGCGGCGAGCACCTGGGCGAAGGAAAAGGAAATGCGCATTGCTTACCGGCGAATGGGGAAGAATGCGGAAGCGCTCTTGCACTCTTAGGCTGGGATTAATATAGACGCATCCCGCGTGGGCAGGGGGAGGCTTATTTGATTGAGCAATAATATATTTACCTGTTTATGGTCTTAGAACTCGTAATGTCATTCAGCGGATCTTTTTAAAAAAGGGATTTTTGTTGTATTTTGGGTATTTGGACGATTTACAGACAACGAGGTTAATTAAACTATGCTAGATTTTACATTAGATTGAGAACATAATTTTTTTATTTACAATGTTCAAATGGGCATTCCTGATAAAGCAGAAACTGCTAGTGATAAGAGACTCCGCCTCTTTCCCTGGCTGCTGGTCCACCGGAAAACAACCAGAAGAGTCTCATTTTCTCACAGCTTTTTCTTCCAGTTGTATGAGGATATCTTGCATTTTTTCAATTATTTTGAACAATGCAATACAAATATAGAATAACAATTCCATTTAAACAATTATATAGATAAACAAATTAAACATACACACATAGAAATAAAAAGACAAACTAACAAATAAAAAAAGAAACACAAAACATGCCAGGAGTCAAGATAAATAAAAAATAAACAACATGAAAACATTGATTGATTGAAAACTTTATTAATAGCATTTTGCTGAAGTTATTGTATTCATATTAATAATATATAGCTCCATTTATTTCTGAAAAACATGAAAGTGACGTTCAGCAAATTTACACAATGAATCATACATTGTGTTGATCCCTGTGTTGAACCCAACATTTTACAATAAAAACTCAAAATTACAAATAATAATATCTAGATAAATCTATAAATATCTTGCCACAATTTACAGGTATTTATACATTTCCAGAACAGATGGTCAACAGTGTCAGTATGGGAATAGCAGAAGGCGAAGTCTAAACTGATATCACTTTTGATGATCTACGGCAGGGCTGTCGACATGGCCAGATTATACCATTAGGGGGCCGTGGTGCAAAAATGACATTTATGGGGCTCCCCTGTCTCTGAGGGGCGTTATTTTTAAACCTAGCCGCATTTTGCGGAGACGCTCTCTGATTGGCCACTGACTGACGCTCTCTGATTGGCCACTGACATGTTTGCCCAATCGCGTGACGAGCTGTGTCTTTGCCCATTTCCGGGTCTAACAGCAGCAAACTACCTAATGCGTAGTTTATCACTGGTTAAGCTTAGGCGACTCTTTCGAAGTTGGTTAAGGTTAGAGTTTGGAATCAGAGCTGGTGTTCTATCGCCCTGCTCTAAGACAAACTCTAACCGTAACCAACTTCGAAAGAGTGCCTAAGCTTAACCAGTGTAGAAACAGGCGTCGGCCTAGGTTTAAAAATAACGCCTCTGAGGTCTCGCGTCTATATTTTCTACAACGGAGTTCGGCGATTTGCGAATCTGATTGGCCACTGACGTTTCTGGTCATGTGACATGTGCGCCCAATAGCGTGACGAGCAGGGGCGGATTTAGGATTGTAGGAGATCCGGGGCTTAGCCCAGGATTTTTTTAACTTCGACACCACAACCTTTAACTTATACCACCACCTTAAAGCGGACAAAAGGCACTAGAGAACAATTAAATTCACACCCTTTAATTAATGAAGCAAACTATAATAATAATAATAATAATAATAATAATAATAATAATAATAATAATAATACACTGTTTGTATAGCACCTTTCATACAAGAATTGCAGCTCAAAGTGCTTTACAGCAGTACAAAAAGACAGGCATAAAATGAGCACAACATTGGCAGATCAAGAGCAATGCATAAAGTGCAGACAAAGCATAAAATAGATAGCAGTAAAATAGACAAAGTCAAGGTAAGACATAGAACATTAAATCACATCGTTTTTCATATTAGGATCTAAGATCTAGGGTTAACTCGCCGAACGTTGAGCGCCAGGACCCCCGAAAACCAGAGTATAGTCGGGTTTTCATCGTTGTTTCTTTTATTCGATATTTCCATTCATAAAGACATGCCGGCAGCCTGTGTTATCACTGGGGATGGGTCTGAGATCTCAAAAGTCCAATACCGCCTCCTAACACCTTGCGGCCGCTATTGCACTCCATTTGAAACGATGTGGCTTGGTGTCTGTCATTTTGGAAATGACACCAGACCACCCTGAAACTACACTCATATTCACGACGGTATAAAACGGAAATGTATGGATGGAAAAATTATCTGTTTTTTGCATCTTGACCGGAAGAAACTCAATGACAATCGACTATATTATTAGATCCATAGCTATAATATATAATATAGCTTTAGGCCTGCAAACACAGCCACGTATCCCCATGTTAAAAGGCGCTGGCCTTTCAACAGTAACAGTAAACAGCGTCATCTGGTGCTGAAAGTGTTAATATGAGTCTTTGTTTGCGGTTTGATTATCACTGATACAAAGTAAAATAGTGCAGTGCAATAAAATAGTTAGTAAAATATAATAAAATAATGCAATAGTGCATTGCAATAAAATAGTTATCGTATTTTTTCGGGAGGCCAGTAAGGAGTGCATTACAGTAGTCGAGTCGGCTTGAGATAAAGGCATGGATCTGGTTTTCAGCGTCCTTTTGATTTATAAATGGCCGTACTTTAGCTATGTTTCTAAGGTGGAAGAATTAGGTTTTTGTCAACTTGTTGATTGTGATGAGGTCGCTTTCACACAGGGGCTGTTTGGTCCGGACTTTCGGACCAGAATTCGATAGTCTGGTTTTTCGGGTTTGGAAATTAGCTTCTGCTAAATCTGGTGCAAACATATTTTCATGTAACAATGATTCATTAAAAAAAAAAAAAAAAAAAAAAAAAAAATTGTTTGTTTTGGAAAATAGATTCAGGGCTTTTCAGAAAACATTCGGGGCTGTGTCTTTGCCCATTTCCGCGTCGAACAGCCTGCAAAGCACCTGGCGTTCTATCGCCATGCTCTAAGACAAACTCTAACCTTAACCAACTTCGAAAGAGTGCCTAAGCTTAACCGTCGGAATCAGGGCAGGCGTTCTATCGCCATGCTCTAAGACAAACTCTAACCTTAACCGACTTCGAACGAGCGCCTAAGCCTAACCAGTGTAGAAACTTGCGGTCCCACGATTGGGCGTACATGTCACATGACCAGAAATGACACTGGCCAATCAGATTCGCAAATCGCCAAACTCCGTTGTAGAAAAATAACAGGCGTCTCGCAGGGGTGTTATTTTTAAACCGGGCGTCTATATTTTCTACAATGGAGTTCGGCGATTTGCAAATCTGATTGGCCACTGACGTTTCTGGTCATGTGACATGTGCGCCCAATAGCGTGACGAGCTGTGTCTTTGCCCATTTCCGCGTCGAAAAGCCTGCAAAGCACCTGGCGTTCTATCGCCATGCTCTGAGACAAACTCTAACCTTAACCAACTTCGAAAGAGTGCCTAAGCTTAACCGTCGGAATCAGGGCAGGCGTTCTATCGCCATGCTCTAAGACAAACTCTAACCTTAACCGACTTCGAACAAGCGCCTAAGCCTAACCAGTGTAGAAACTTGCGGTCCCACGATGACCAGAAATGACACTGGCCAATCAGATTCGCAAATCGCCGAACTCCGTTGTAGAAAAATAACAGGCGAGGGGCGTGACATAACTAGGGCAGTCCAGGGGCATGCTGGGAAGATTTAAAGGTGCTATAACATTCAGCCACTAACGTGAGCACCGGCGTGTCATTTGTCCAATCAAGTGCATTCCATGTGAGGAAAAAAATTTAATAAAATCTAACCCTAACTAACCTTACTGTCATGCACTTGTCCTAATAAACTATTTGTTTTGAATGATTAATTAGACATGTTTGACAATTTAAAAGTATAATTGTCAGCTAGCTAACATTACTTTATAGCATCAAAAGCTATCAATAATGTTAGCTAACTTGCGCGTCAATCAACTTTCTTGACTTGCAAAATTATCTTTTAATTTAAATTGACAAAACGTCATGTGTTTTAATTCAAAATGATTTGTCTCTCACCGTACTATACATATTATTTCTGAAATAGGGTCCCATGGTGGTTAGTGGAAGGGGAGGGACTTCCACTCTATATTCGAAAATTATCTTTGGTGTACTTATGTAGAGAAACAACACAAACGTATACAATCTTTTTTTTACATTTTTAATTTATTGTACAAATTCTTCAGGTTAGCATCTAACCATATTTTTCTTCTCTTTTCCAACCAAACATATCTTGGCACCTTGGTCTTTTCCTTTATCATTTTTATAAAATGAGGATTTTACAACTTTGTACAAAGCCCTTCTAAGGGGACATACCATGGAAAATGGATTTAGCCTAATCTCTGTACGGATTTGGCTTCAGTCTGAAATGTTATTTAGGCGGGGGAGAAGACATATGTAGCCTACTCCATGCTGTCTGGCCAGAAGGTACGATCAGTAGAGCGCTATACGGCTGCAAGCTAGCCTAGCTTAGCACAAATTAATGGAAGCGGATACAGACCACTAGCCTACCTTAAAACACCAGGAACTGTGTTTTTGGCCAACAGCTTGGCTAGCTGGTCCGTATCGGCTTCCATTAATTTGTGCTAAACTAGGCTAGCTTGCAACCGGATAGCTTTCTACTGAACGCACAAAGAGGAAATTGGTATCAATCTTCTTGTCTGACTCTGGAGAAGATGGTGAGCGCATTTCCCATAATGCTGGAGTGTTCCTTTAAACCCTTAACATTTTCTATATTGAATACTTTGTATAAATGTTTTCTCCACCAAACCGTTCAATAAACTACTGAAAATGGCTTAGCAGCATCTCTATACCTTCACCCTCAGATGCAAGGCTCTATGAATATGCTAATTGGCAATAAGCACCCATTGACATTAACGAGGAATTCCAAGTCTGCAGCACACACATTATTCTCCCACATGTCAGTACATTTCTGCTGATGCTCAGGTTACAGAGAAGCTCTCCCTCTCAATTCCAAGAGGAATTAACCGTACAAAAACATGTTTTTGAGTGAAGGGGATCTTTAACAAGTTTGTATTGCCCTTGGTGGTGACACAAGGGGGGCACAAGCAATTCATTAGCTTTGATGAATCAGTTAGCTGTGCTTTTTGGAGCCAGGAACTGCCTACCTAATGTACTGCCCTGTTTGTAAACGTTTTTTTTTCTTCTTTTTTTTAACTCTTGTGTGTGTGTGTGTGTGTGTGTGTGTGTGTGTGTGTGTGTGTGTGTGTGTGTGGGGGGCAACGAGGCAAGGAAGAAAATCATTTAAAATGTGGTGCAATTTGGGTCCAAACAGCCACAACATACGGCTTGTTCAGAACAGGGGAAGAAAGGGTGCTCGGAAATAAATAATAACAATTAGACGCTACTTAGACTACTTTCTGCAAAAAGAAAATTACAAAAATGTTCCACAAATTCAAGGAAGTCGTATACAATTCTTTGAAAGATACATAATATGTCTTCTTTAAAAGATACATAATATGTCCTCTTTAAAAGATACATATCCTTAAAAGATACAGAATATGTATTTAAAGGCTCAGTCATCATTCAACATGTTATTAACATTATAATACTGTTCTGATGAATTCATACAGAAAACAATGTAAAAATGTTTGTTAGCATCCAGACAGACTGAGCATGAAGAGGGTATCTCATCTTAGCTTGCCTGAATTCGGTTATTAGGACCATTTGGTGAATCTGTTCCCATTTCTTTCCACATGCAAAAATGACAAGCATTAAAAGAAACTAAAACAAAAAAACAACCTTAGATCGGCTTCAGATTCCTTGGTTACATAGTGGTTTTGATATTAGTTGGATTATTCTGTATTGACAATAAGCCGTGGAGTCTGACCCTTGACCTCTACTCTCCCGTTTAACGTGGGTTTCTGTTGCGTTTCTGACCCTTGACCTATAGTCCCCTGTATAACGTGGGTTTGTGTTCCTAACCCTTGACCTCTAGTCTCTTGTTTAACGTGGGTGTGTTGTGTTCCTGACCATTGACCTGCAGTGATCACAATGGGAGGTACTGTAAGAGGTCAGCAGGGCTCATAGTCGTTGAAAAGGATTCTGTGTTGCAAATATTACCACAAAAAAAGAAGGATTCCGTGTTGCAGGGTTTCTGGCTGAATGACTGACATGGGGGGAAACCTTCAAATCAAGGGATGAAACCGGGTCCATGATATGAACACATTCAAATCAACAGCAGGAGCTTAACAGAGGAGGTGTGTGGTGTTACAGATCATGTGTCAGTCTAGGTCCACGCCGCTGAAGTGAGTTCCCAAACTTTTTTGGCCGTGCACGTGCACCCCCTATCACCTCCCGACCTAGCTGACGCACCCCCCAATGGGTTTCTGTTAGAAAAAATTGTTGCTGGTCTCCGTGCACAGATTAAATTTTTTATTTGATCTCTTCCCACGGCGACTATGGATAGGGAATTTCTTTATTTAATTAAAATGTTCACGACAACATGGATGCATGTACTCTGCCAGCATGTTTAATATCCATAATACTAAATGTTTGACTAAGATTTTTATGAAATTGTATTGTTTAAAAAAATAACCACAGGGGGTGCACGCACCACAGTTTGGGAACCACTGAGTAGACAAAATAAATGAAAATTGTAAATTTTTGCAACCGAAATGTAAATGAGGTTAACCGTGAAGGATTTTCTCGACATATATCACTGTTCAAAGAATAGTGATTATGACCATCAATGCTGTATTCTATTCATAGTACTCAATTGTATTACAGTATCATGGCAGAAAACTCTGTTAGACGACAAGTATATCACAATATTATACTAATATATCTGCATTTTTTTTTAATATACTTAAAATGATACATATATATATGTATATATTGTGGATGACTGTATAGTAATAATCCATAACTTTGCATGCATCCATGATGGTATACCTTCATATTTGGTAGACCTCCCAGCCTTCATTTGTGGTATGTAATTAAGTAACACATTGAATTGACCACCATGGCCTGTGAGCGGTGTTGACAGCCCTGCTGCTGCGAATAGACTCTCTGCTCTCCATCAGCATGTTTAATAACCCTCGTCTGCCTCGGAATCATAATTTAACATTCCACAGAAAAAGGATTTAGTTCTGATGCAAATAGAGCCTAATAACTCCCAAGATGAAGCATTCCATTTAGCCGTCTTCCTTTTTTCCCTTGCATTAGAATGCATAATCATATTAAATTTCACAGAAATATATAATTTTACAGAGAAAATCCTGCACGTAGCATCTTTTAAAAGTAGAATCTGTAAATGCGGTCAAACAGTGACCTCTAGGCAAAAGAGCCCCGCTTGGTATCGCACTTTGTCTACATGTTGGAGTTGAGTGGGGATGGGTGGGGTTGAGTGGGGAGGGGAGGGGTCGCTATAGGTCTTCAATAAGGCCTTGTCCAGACTAAAACGATTTTGATCTTTTTCGTTTTCATTTCGTTTTAAGGTTTCCATAAAAACGAAAACGTCTCAAGATAATAAGTGCGTGCCACAAATTTACAAAAGAAATGTCTTTCCTGTTTTAGACGTCGCTCTTTTATTTTGAAAACCCCCGACCGGAAGTGTTATAGTGTCTGTTGCTAGCAGCTTAACTTGTGTCGGCCGGTTCTGTGCTTTTCGAGCTAACGTAACATTAGTTTCCAAAGGAGAGGAGAGAAAGACTGCGGCTCACATGCAGCTCAAACTACCTGTTGGAATAAATTAATTGATTGATGTTTAACTTGTCCCTGTGTGTGTCCAGTAATTTCGACTAGCAAACGTTGTCTGTATTTAACGTTACCTCAGGATACCACTGTCTATTGTATTTAGTTGGTTAGCTATTTAGCTAATGTGGATAACATTTTGAATAGCATCAATGCTAGCTGGCTGGCTAGAGCTTTATTTACTAAATTATGGAGGCTTTTTAATCGTCAAGGTAAGAGAGGATTTGTCATGATCAAATGAAGGCGTATGCTATGGAACAATATGTGCTTGGGTTTTCAGAAAAAGGCCAGCTATGTGACTCTAATCTCTAGTTAGTATCGTGTATTATACAACGGCATGCAAATTTCTCGATTCTGATTGGCTGAAACAGTCCATTTACACGTCTTTATTGGCAACAATCCACGGTCCTGGGCTCAGGACCCGCCCACAACCGAATCACATATCACTCCGCCGGCTCACTCCGGGAGAAAACAAGATCGCGGACAACAAATGGATATGTTGATAGCGCCATAACGACTAAATATGAAGCGATTCTGTCACTGCGAATGTGTTAGTCCTTTAAACAATGTTGGATGATGTAATTGATGGGTCTTGAGTCATTCTAGAACAAAAGAAAAATCGCGATTTGATTGATTGATTAATTTGCATTTTTTTTTCAATTTCTTTTTCCTTCTCTCTGACTGTCAGCGCTAGCTCTAGTCTCCACCCACCGCCACACACCCCCCCCCCACACACACACACACACACTCCTGTCTGCAACGCGGGGGATAGTCAGACTGAGAGAGAGATGGGTGCTGCGCTGTTCTAAGTGAGCATGGCCTATTGAGTTGATTGATTGCTAATTTTATTACTGTACGCTTGGTTTCCAACTGGTTAAGTTTAGGCCCTCTACAGTAGGTTTAAAAAAATAAATAAAAAAATAGGGCGAAGAAAAAGTTTTTTTCCTATAGGGCAAAGAAAACTTTTTAATTTGTTTTACCTACTTTCTATAGAAGCATCTAAGAATGAAGTTCTATGGAAAGTAGGTCTGCATTCCCTTAACAATTGTGTGTATTGAGCCGTACTGTATTGTACCCATTCTGCATCTGGTAATAAAATTTTCAATCAATCATTCCAATAATACACAGTTGGACGTGTTAGTTGGTTGGATGCACTTCAAGCTGCTTCCACATGAGGCAACTTCTCTCAATCATTCCAATAATACACAGTTGGATGTGTTAGTTGGTTGGATGCACTTCCGATCTGCTTCCACATGGAGGCAAATTGTCTTTTTTGTAGTTGTGGGAACAACTTTTTCTGGCGGATGGTTTTTTCAATAAATCTTCGTTTAATGTGTGTTTATTGTATAGAAATAAGGTTGGATGAATGTGGCAGTTGTATAAAAGCTTTACACCACTTGCAGTCGTGATTTGTGAACAATAAACCATGCCTAGGGGGGTCTAACAACCCTCGGCTGCGCCTCGGGCCTAACGACCACCCCTAGGCATGGTTTATTGTTCACAAACCACTCCTGCGCGTGATGTAATGCTTAATTGCATCACAGTAGCCTCCCGATCAAGCTCAATAGCTTCTGTAACACGAACGCAACTACTCTGATGCCATTGTTGTTTAATAATAACTCCCGTTGTTGAATAAACACTTCTAGCCAGGACATATAAGACATGTATCATGTTTTTTTTTTTTTTTTGGGTTTGCATGCAGATTAAGGGAGATGCGTGTGAGCATGTGTGTGTGCGTCTCGGTCGGGAGTGTGTGTAAGCACAGCAGAGCCTCGCTCCGCTTCAGACAGATAGAGAGAGTACAGCGCGTGTGTGAGCATGTGTGCGCAACTCGGTCGGGAGTGTGTGTAAGCATAGCAGAGCCCCGCTCCGCTTCAGACAGATAGAGAGAGAACAGCATATGTAAAGCTGTAAAATCCCGATCAAGCTCAATAGCTGTACATGCCATTGTTGTTGTGATGTTTTCACACGCGGGGTAAGGGAGAGGTGGGCTATTGCGTCATCGGTTCAGGAGAAGACGCATATCGCTTGTAAAGATGGTGACGCAATGGGGGGCGTCTTCAGAATTGCGCACTCTGGGAGCTGGCATCAGAAAGTAGCGTCTTCAGGCTGCCAGAACGCAGTTCCGTGTGGCTGAAAGGTGCAAACGATCAAATACTTTGCCTGATAGGACCGAAATCGTTTTAGTCTGGACATGGTCTAAGCATTCTGAACGTCTTCACTGCACTCAGCTGATTGAGTCTAGAATTGGTCTGACACATTTTTTTTGGGGAACCAATAAAGACCCCCTTCATCGACTCCTCTGGCTGGACGATGGAAATCACCTATTGTTTGGACACAAACTCCTCCTTGTGTCTGAAGGGAAAGTAGGATTCAACCCTGAGAACGGAGAGTCATTGTGAAATGCATCGCATGCCCGTGCCTCAGCGTTTTAACTGACCATTCTGGCCATTTCTCTAGGAAGTTTTTGTAACAGACTTTGGTCCCTGCCGCCGCGGGTCACGAGCAGTCCAATAGGCGAAGCAAGACGCTTTGCCAGTATTAATATAACTATTATAGTACCTACTGTAACCTTTGTTATTAAACTCCAATGTACACATCGAACCAAAACAAAATTTCTTTAAATAACGCAATACCGGGGCGGCCAGGAGGTGCAGTGGGCAAGGCACTCACCACCAATGCTGGAGACGCTGGGTTCGCGTGTTCGATCCCAGCTCTCCACATTGTTTTCAGTTTGGCTGGTCGTCCGTACTAATACAATTGGCAGTATTAGAGGGTGGGAAAGCTGATGGGTGGGTCCTGGGCATTGTAAACAGAAAAATACTCCTACAGTTCGGTCGGGGCGCCTGCTCAGCGAAGGAAGGATCTGGAGGGAGGTAGTGTGACCTTCCACACGTTACACTCTCCCAGTGAGAATCTGAGCTGCCAGGCTGGCTGCCGGCTGGCTGCGCATGTGTCGGAGGATAGCATGTGATAGTCTCCGACCTCCCGGACCAACAGTAGGGGGGGTGCGCAACAACCAGGAAGGGAGTTGGGAATTGGCATAACGACTAACAGTGGGATGGGAGAAAAATCGGAAAAAGAGGAGGGGGAAAAAAGATAGTAAAAAAAATATATATATAAAATAAAAAATAACGCAATACCAAGAGCAGGGCTCTTTAGCCTAGAGGTTGCCGTTTGCTGGCATTACAGATTGTACATTTAACTGAACCAAACTGAACCCAAACCTGCTCCAACGTGTCCGTTACTAGTCCAACCCCGACCTCCCCCTGACCGAACACACACTGTAAAAGGCTGATGACTAGTGTTAATCAGAGTTCAACAACAACAACATCAAATCCCTTTGTACATGGTGATAAAACTCACATAAAAAAGACAAATTAACACAACTATTACCTGTAGTAGGCTTACCAGAAAACCAACCAACAAACCAAAAAAAAAAACAGAACTGAAAAGAACAAACTGGTAAAAAAGAAAGTAGTGTTTTGTGCAACTGACCACCGACTTCCAAACAAAAACAACCCCCCCCCCCCGGCACAGTGGTGGTCAGGCTCTGCTCTAGGACTATAGGTTATCTCCCGGCTGGTACTGTGGTTCTGTGGCGGTGAAATAGTCCTCCAGGAACGACTGGATGTACTCGAACGTGGGTCTCTCGTCAGGCTCCTTCTTCCAGCACATCTTCATCATGATGTCGTGGAGGGACTCCGGGCAACCGTGGGGGCAGGGCATGCGGTACCCGCGCTCCACCTGCTCCAGGACCTCCCGGTTCACCATGCCTGGAGGAGGGAGGCAACAGTACATCACACCAAGCCTTTTGCAGAACAATTCTGGAAATTACCAATATCTCCCAAGAGTATGCCTTCGAGAGGACAGAAGTCAAATACACTACATCTAGTGGAGAATCTTCGGTAATTATGGTAGGTGGCTGCTAGGACCATATTTAGACAGTGGAAAACACCCACATCTCCAGAATTAAGGAGTGGGCCAAAACTATGACAAAAACAGCTTCATACGAGTTTATGCTCAAGTGGATGAATAACAGAAACAAGATTAAGGCACCAGTTTGGGTGACAGTTTGACTTTTTCTGGACTATCACATTGACTGATAAGCCTGTCTGATATGTCTTCTGATGTCCTCTCTACCAACTTTAAACCACACTCAACTCTATCAAGCAAGCAATGTGATTCATGCAGACAGTGCTGCCGAGTCTGCTGAGTGTTGTAAACAGTGACTGAGTATTATGACTGAGTTACATGTAAACAGTGACTGAGTATTATGATGACTGAGTTACATGTAAACAATGACTGAGTATTATGACTGAGTTACTGTACATGTAAACAATGACTGAGTGTTATGACTGAGTTACATGTAAACAGTGACTGAGTATTATGACTGAGTTACATGTAAACAGTGACTGAGTATTATGATGACTGAGTTACATGTAAACAATGACTGAGTATTATGACTGAGTTACTGTACATGTAAACAGTGACTGAGTATTATGACTGAGTTACTGTACATGTAAACAGTGACTGAGTATTATAACCGAGTTACATGTAAACAATGACAATGAGTATTACGACTCTTAATCTCTTCTCCTAGTGGTCAACAGTGTCAGACTGGTTGCACACACTCTCATGACCAGCCCTCACCTGGATAAGGCACTCTGCCTTTGGTGACAAGCTCAGTGAGCAAAATGCCAAACGACCAGACGTCTGACTTGATGGTGAAGCGTCCGTACAGGGCAGCCTCCGGAGCCGTCCACTTGATGGGGAATTTAGCTCCTGAAAACCAGAACATAGGACATGACTGAAGAGTAGTGGTGTGAGGAGCCAGAGAGGAGAGAGGAGAGGGTTGAGAAGAGAGGGTTGAGAAGAGAGAAGAGAAGAGCACTTTACAATGCAATGCAACTCAAATACCACTAGGGGGCACCAAGAGACACAGAAATCAAACCTTTACTTGATTCAATGAACTATTTTGGGCTCAATTTAATAAAAAAGGATTACATCATACAGGACCAACACATTTCGATAGAAAAACAAAGCAAACAACAATATACATGATTCATGTGTTTAAACTGAAGAAGCAGCAGGTTGACAGAGTTTATTAAGCGCAACTAATGAGCATCTGCTTTCCACCATTAACTTAATGTACCATGATAGGAAACATCTATAGCAGTCAGGCCATTGTTCCAATCCCCTTTTTAACCATCTCTGCCCAAGTAAAACATATATTTAAGTATCTTTTCCACTTTAGTATATTTTCTATGTATTCAGAAAGTATACTCAACCACTTAAGTGTGTTAAAAGATGTGCTTAAATATATTGAAATGATACTTACCAAAATAGTACACTTAATAAAGTATAACTTAAGTTTGTACTTAAGATTACATTTAAAGCATATTAATGACTATCATACTAAATATGTGCTTTGAATTAGTACATGAAGGCACATAAGTATTCAAAATACATACATGCAAATATACCCTCAAAAAGGTATGTATGGATAGAATATACTTTTAACACACTTTATATACCTTCAGTATGGTAAAATATAAAATGTTTCGACTTGGTTAGAAATATACTTTAACACACTTGATATACAAAAAAATTTACTTTCATTATGTAAAAACAAACCAATGTGTGACTCTGACCCAGGCTGCCTGGCTTCTGGATCAGCTTTGTGTTAAAGGGGTTTTATTGTGGACCCATGTTAAGAGGCCTGGAGCAGGTGCACCAGTGTGATGTTACAACCAGCAATTAAAAGGGTGCTGTTCATATTTGATTCAATAGATCTATTCTCCATAGAGGGCTTTTACAGGATGTTTAAATGCCCATTTCAGTCTCAAGTCTTTGGTCGCAAGTCCAAGTCAAGTCTCAAGTCTTTTGTCACAAGTCCAAGTCAAGTCTTTTTTTTAATCCACTTTTTCTCCCATTTTCAATTTTTTCTCCCATCCCAATTTCGTATCATCCAATTTAACCCTCCCCTGTCTTTGAACGCTGTTTCATGCCTCCCACAAGCCGGCTGCAATGTGGACTAAGTCATACATAGCACGAGTCCCCTCCGATACTCGAGGTAACAGCAGTCGCATCTTTCCACCTGCGCGGCTCGATCTTTCAGCGTCGGGGGTCTGGGCTTTGGAGGGGCCCCGCCCCCGTCGCTTCCTGATTCTACTGCGCAGGCGCACCAACCGACCTGTAGGAGTCGCTGTCCACAACGCCCGATCCCCACCCATCAGTTTCCCTCCCCCTAATACTGCCAATGTGTATTAGTGCGGACGACCAGCTAAACTGAAAGCAATGTGGAGCGCTGGGCTCGAACAGGGAGATGATCTGTTTGAGCCCAGCCTCCAGTATTCGTGGTGAGCGCCTTGCCCACTGCACCACGTAGCCGCCCCTAGTCAAAGTCAAGTCTCAAGTCTCTCTACGCTCTAATACATTGATATTTTTGTCTGAATATAGAGAGGGTGAGGAACATATTGATATAGACTAACGTTACTCAAGGTAACAGGAACATATTGATATAGACTAACGTTATTCAGGGTGAGGAACATATTGATATAGACTAACATTGTGTCATGCCACATTAGCTAGCATGACACATAAGCCTTCCACAAAAGCGACAGTGGCTCAGGAGGTAGAGTCGTCTGGTAATCTGACGGTTCACGGTTAGATGCCGGCTCCTCCCGGCAGTGTGTCGAAGTGTCCTTGAGCAAGACACTCCCCTAACTGCTCCCGATGAGCAGGTCGGCACCTTGCATGGTTGCCTCTGCTGTCGGTGTGTGAATGTGTGAGTGAATGGGTGAATGTGAGGCATGAGTTGTAAAGCGCTTTGGATAAAAGCACTATATAAATGCAGTCCCTAGTCCAGTAAATCTGGGGCAAAACTCCATCTCGTAAGAGAAGACAGTGTCCTTCTCACACACTCCTTTCTTCCTTGTGTGACTTCAGATTCACCTTCTTTATGGTCAGGTCAGTATATACCTTTTTTTACAGCAAACAAATAAATGGTAAATGGTGCATTTATATAGCAGCTTTTATCCAAAGCGCTTTACAATTTTGTTTGTGGTTCCTTGGCCATGCAGCAGCAACATCAATAAGATATGAACACACGAATAGGATATAATAGGATAAAAAGATCCCAGCATTAAAATAGTATGAAGTAGTAGCAGAAGACAATGTTGAAGTAGCTCTAAATACAGTACAGTGATTACAGAATGGTGTAGTGTGTGCAATGTGTGTGCCACAGTAAATGTGCATGTAGATTGTTTACCTGTTGTGTGTTGTGTACGTCCGTGTGGGTGTGCGAGTGGTGTGTGGGCAGGCAGCAGGCTGTTAGTGGTCTTTGTTCATGGGCCTGATTGCTTGGCGGGAAACTGTTCAGGAGCCTGCTGGTTCGGGCTTTGTGGCTGCAGAATCGTTTGACAGACTGCATCAGCTGAAACAGTGTGTGGCTGGAGTCTTTGATGATCTTGCGGGCCTTGCTGAGACACCCGTCTGTTGTATATCCTAGATGGAGGGAAGTTCACATCCACTGATGTTCTGGGCTGTCCTTCCTCACAACCCTCTGTAGCGCTTTGCGGTTGATGACGGAGTACTTGAGGACACAGTGGCCTGTCATTCCTCCGTGGAGTTTGGGAGTGGGGTTCGCTGGTATCCTCGTGGTGGCAAGGTCGCCGGGACCGGTGGAGATGGAGCAGCCCACGGGGGTGTCATCCCTGTCACCGTGCATGGCGATGTGAGTGGCACGCGGGCTGTTTGTGTTTTCCTTCGGTCATGGCACGCTTTATCGGGGGGGGTGTCTTGGATGGGGATGTGGTGGGGATTGATGTGTGGGGTGTTTGGGGGACTGACTGTTCCAGGGGGGTTCACATGCCCTTGAGCAACACTGTACTTATTGTACTTGTTTTATGCCTATTCTTATGTCTGCACGTTCTACATTGCACTACTTTTATCGTCTTTTATACCTATTCTTATGTCTGCATTTTATACATTGTTTTTATTCTGTCGACTGTATACTGATTTTATGCCTATGTACATTTTGTGCTACTTGCTGTGGGGCACGTTGGGCTGCGGTCCATGTGTGAAGGGTGCTATATAGATAGATAGTTGTTATTATTTGTTAAATTATTATTGTATATATATAAAAAAAAAAGTATGCATTGAAATGTCTAAGTCTCGACGACTTGTGAGGGTGACTTCGATTGTCTTTTTCGAGAATAAATAAAGGTTTGAGTTTCCATACCAGGCGGTGATGCATCCAATCAGGAGACTCTCATTTTGCCTCTGTAGAAGCCTGTAGGATCATAGGTCCCATGCCGATCATCTTCAGCCACCTGAGGTGGAAGAGGCTGCTGTGTGGCTGGAGCGCTCGTCCCAGGTGAGGTCCTCTTATCCAAGTGGCTGGAGCGCTCGTCCCAGGTGAGGTCCTCTTATCCATGTGGCTGGAGCGCTCGTCCCAGGTGAGGTCCTCTTCTTCACTATGTGGCTGGAGCGCTCGTCCCAGGTGAGGTCCTCTTATCCACATGGCTGGAGTGCTCGTCCCAGGTGAGGTCCTCTTATCCATGTGGCTGGAGCGCTCGTCCCAGGTGAGGTCCTCTTCTTCACTACGTGGCTGGAGCGCTCGTCCCAGGTGAGGTCCTCTTATCCATGTGGCTGGAGCGCTCGTCCCAGGTGAGGTCCTCTTATCCAAGTGGCTGGAGCGCTCGTCCCAGGTGAGGTCCTCTTATCCATGTGGCTGGAGCGCCTGTCCCAGGTGAGGTCCTCTTATCCACGTGGCTGGAGCGCTCGTCCCAGGTGAGGTCCTCTTATCCATGTGGCTGGAGCGTGTCCCAGGTGAGGTCCTCTTCACCACGTGGCTGGAGCGCCTGTCCCAGGTGAGGTCCTCTTCACCACGTGGCTGGAGCGGCGAGCGCCTGTCCCAGGTGAGGTCCTCTTCTTCACCAGGTGGCTGGATCGCTCGTCCCAGGTGAGGTCCTCTTCTTCACTGCGTGGCTGGAGTGCTCGTCCCAGGTGAGAGAGAGAGGTTGTTCTCTTGGCACCACTTTGCCAGGTTGGTGATCTCCCTCTTCTAGGCCGTCTCGTTGTGGAGATCAGGCCTTGCACTGTTGGGAAACTGAATCACCATGTTGGAGCTGCAGTAGGCTGAGGTCCTTCATACTCTGATCACGTGTGTCATAGCATCCATTTTGATGTCCAATTCAAAGCAATCAGATGAAAAAATTTACAATTCCCGCACTCACTTTTTCTCTGCTTTTATTGTCGTCAACGTTTCGGCTATTCAGCCTTCATCAGGCGGTGTACTCGTTGTCCTCACTATAATGTTTAAACAGGGGTGTGTGTGTGTAAACCTACCCTGCCTGGTGGTGTACTCGTTGTCCTCACTATAATGTTTAAACGGGGTGTTTGTGTACCTACCCTGCCTGGTGGTGTACTCGTTGTCCTCACTATAATGTTTAAACGGGGTGTTTGTGTACCTACCCTGCCTCGTGGTGTACTCGTTGTCCTCACTATAATGTTTAAACAGGGGTGTGTGTGTAAACCTACCTTGCCTGGCGGTGTACTCATTGTCCTCACTATAATGTTTAAACAGAGGTGTGTGTGTAAACCTACCTTGCCAAGTTTCAAGTTCAAGTTTCTTTAATAGTTGTCATACAGAAGTACAGAATACTTTTATACAAAATGCTTCTTACTGTTACGCTCCAGAGACTGTGCTAGACAAGATAAGTATCAAATAACATAGTATAGCATGTAAATTAGAAGTAGAAAATGAGGTCACAGTGTTCAGTATAGACATATGTACAATGTTCGATGCAGAATAGACGTAACTGAGTTACCATATAATATACAATACTATGCAGTGTACTAATATACAATACTATATAGTGCAAGGCAGAAATGGGATGAGGTACAATTTAGGTACAATTTACAGTAAGGTGTACGAGTCGAGTTGTAGTGCAATCCTTTATCAATAAATATAAAGTGTGGGGAGTGGGTGCTACAGTGTGTTTGTTTAAAGTGAGTGTGTGCGTGTGGATGTGTGTGCGTGTGGATGTGTGTGCTATGTGCGTTTGATGGTTGTTGTGTAGCGTTCATTGTTCGTTGAGCAGCCTGATGGCCTGGGGATAGAAGCTTCTTCTGAGTCTTTCTGTGCTCGCCTTGAGACTCCGGTATCGCTTGCCTGACCGCAGCAGTTCAAAGAGGCAGTTGTTCGGGTGACTGGAGTCCTTAATGATTCTCTTAGCCTTGCCCCTGCACCGCTTGTTGTAAATGTTCTGGAGGGTGGGGAGCCCCCCTCCAATTGTGCGTTCGGCTGAACGTGTCACTCTTTGTAGTCTGCTTCGGTCTTGTGCAGTGCTATTCCCAAACCAGGAGGTGATGTTGCCAGTCAGGATGCTCTCTATTGTACATGAGTAGAAGTTCTTAAGGATCTTCTGACTGACTTGGAACTTCCTTAGGCGCCTGAGGAAGTAGAGGCGTTGTCGTGCCTTCTTCACAACACTGTCAATGTGTGTGGTCCATGTCAAGTCCTCGGATATGTAGGCTCCGAGGTACTTAAAGCTGTTCACTCTCTCAACCGGTGCCCCGTCGATGCTGAGGGGGCTGTAGTCCTTGACCCCCGACCTCCTGAAGTCCACAATCATCTCCTTTGTTTTGCTGACGTTCAGGGAGAGGCTGTTTTCCTGGCACCATCCCGCCAGGACCTTGACCTCTTCCAGGTAGGCCCTCTCGTCGTTTGCAGAGATCAGGCCCACCACCACTGTGTCGTCAGCAAATTTGATGATTGTGTTGCTACTCCGCTGAGCCACACAGTCGTGTGTGTACAGGGAGTAGAGGAGGGGACTCGGAACACAGCCCTGGGGGGCCCCTATGTTGAGGGTGATGGATGAGGAGGTGCAGTTGCCTGCTCTCACCACCTGGGGTCTGCCCGTCAGGAAGTCCAAGACCCACTGGCAGAGGTCATAGTTCAAGCCCAGGTCCCTGAGCTTGGCTATGAGCCTGGCGGTGTACTCGTTGTCCTCACTATAATGTTTAAACAGGGGTGTGTGTGTAAACCTACCTTGCCTGGCGGTGTACTCGTTGTCCTCACTATAATGTTTAAACGGGGTGTTTGTGTATCTACCCTGCCTGGTGGTGTACTCGTTGTCCTCACTATAATGTTTAAACGGGGTGTTTGTGTACCTACCCTGCCTGGTGGTGTACTTGTTGTCCTCACTATAATGTTTAAACAGGGGTGTGTGTGTAAACCTACCTTGCCTGGCGATGTACTCTTTGTCCTCACTATAATGTTTAAACGGGTGTGTGTGTAAACCTACCTTGCCTGGCGGTGTACTCATTGTCCTCACTATAATGTTTAAACAGGGGTGTGTGTGTAAACCTACCTTGCCTGGCAGTGTACTCATTGTCCTCACTATAATGTTTAAACAGAGGTGTGTGTGTAAACCTACCTTGCCTGGCGGTGTACTCGTTGTCCTCTATCAGCCTGGCCAGGCCAAAGTCAGCGATCTTGCACACCATATTGTCGCCTACGAGGATGTTAGCGGCTCGCAAGTCCCTGTGGATGTAGTTCATCCTCTCGATGAAAGCCATACCGTCTGCGATCTGAGAACACAAACACATCTCATCATCACAGACGCCAGAGGAAATTTATTTATAACTTTTATCCACTCCGAACGTCAAGCCTCTCTGTCAAGCACAGAGAGAAGAGTGGAGAGCGAGGATGAAAGACGATGGCAGAGTGTTAGATCTGGAAGCATCCAGCCTGTGTCCCGAGGAGCCAGACGACCCTGAGGTCCTTGTTCTTTTAAAGATCCAACGGTAAAAATACGACTCTAAAAATAGCAACAATATCCACAGATTTTAATAAAAGGCATCAACAAAACCTACTCAAATTTTTTAGAAATGTATTATTATTATCCTCAAGGAATCCTAGAGATTTTACTGATCAATTAGATGATACAGAAAACGGTGACACTCATTTCACCAGACAGGCGCTAAGTGGTGACCTGGTACTTCCTCGACCTAGGATTAATACATTTAAATCCACAGTGCGCTATAAAGCCATATTCAACTGGAACAAGCTACCAGGATCCACAAGGCAAATAAAGAATAAGCAAAAAAGAATAAATATGGTTTTAAAAGACATTCAAAAAAGACAATGTAATTCTATTTGATTGTATTCGTCTTTAAAAATATATATATCAATGGAGTTACTTTTTCAGATATATATTTTTTCTTTTGTATCTTCAATGTCGAGTATGAATTTTAGATTTCCTTTACGCATCTGTATTTGTATTCTGTTGTATTATTTTCTTGTGAGGACCCCAGGAAGACTAGCGCTCATTAATTTCACAGCTAATGGGGATCCTAATAAAACATCAACATAAACCTAGTCAACAGAAACATAAATGTCCCATGAGGCTCTGCTCACCTGGGCAGCCATGTCCACCAGCAACGGCAACTTCAGGAATTTACCATCGCCCTCTTTGAGGAAGTCCAGCAAGCTTCCTACAACAACAACAACAACACAATTATAAATGGACTGTATTTATACAGCTTTTATCCAAAGCGATTTACAAGTTATGCCTCACATTCACCCATTCACTCGATACCGATACCAGCCTAAGTATCACATTACAGATAATAAAACGATACCACGGCAAAAACCTAAAATATCAGGAAAAGTAATGGAATATATTATTATATGACAAAACATGGAAAATTCTTTATAAAATTCTTTAATTATTTATAATTAAAATTATAATTAATATGTTGACGCTATCGAAACGTAAATACCGGTAATCAAAAATAATAAAACATCCCCAGAACATGGCTGAGAGACAGAGAGAGAATAATAATAATAATGGCTTGGATTTATATAGTGCCTTTCACATACCCAAGGCACTTTACAATAAAAGGGGGAAGGGGGGAGAGGATAACGGTGGCCTAAAACTGAGAAACAAATGACAAAAACAGAACAGAGCAAACAGAACAGAACAACAACAGAACAAAACAAAATAGAACAAACGGAATGGAATAGGATGGTAAGGAGCATCAGAGACCATATGACTGGTTTTTCAGCAGGTTTTTAAAGTGGGCGAGAGAGTTCGCATTCCAGATGTTCATGGGGAGGGAGTTCCAAAGGGTAGGGGCAGCGACACTAAAAGCCCTGTCCCCAATGGTCCGCAACCTGGCTTGTGGTATGGTGAGTAAGCCTGTGTCAGAGGAGCGGAGATTCCGGGAGGGGGTGTAGGTGTGGAGAAGGTCAGATAGGTATTGAGGGGCAGTGGTGTGTAGGGATTTATTTGTGAGCAGGAGGATCTTGAAGGGGACACAAGATTTTACGGGAAGCCAGTGAAGGTGTATGAGGGTGGGGATGATGTGCTGCCGGGGTTTGGTGCGGGTGAGAACCCTGGCGGGAGAGTTCTGAACCTACTGGAGCCTATCCAGGATTTTGGGGGTCACCCCGGATGCCTGAATGCCTTCTACAACAGAACTGCATTTCCGCGTCTCTGATTGGCCAGGTCATTTCTGGTCATGTGACATGTATTGTACGCCCAATCGCGGGACCGCAAGTTTCTACACTGGTTAGGCTTAGGCGCTCGTTCGAAGTTGGTTAAGGTTAGAGTTTGTCTTAGAGCATGGCGATAGAACGCCAGGTAGTTTGCAGGCTGTTAGACCCGGAAATAGGCGCATAACTTGCTGTCCCACGATTGGTGCACATGTCACATGACCTGGCCAATCAGAGCGCAAAACTCGAACGCGGAAATGCAGTTCCGTCGTCGAAGGCATACACGCACCCCGGATAGGACTCCATTACAATAGTCCAAACAGGAGGTGATGAAGGCGTGGATGAGGGTCTCAGCCAGGGGCCGGAGTCTTGAAAATGTTCTTGAGGTGAAAAAAGGCTGATTTAGTGGCAGATTTGATATGGGGGATAAATGAGAGTGTGGAGTCCAGAATGACACCTAGGTTGCGGACTTCTGAGGAGGGGAGAATGGAGCAGCCATCGATGGTGAGGACTAGATCCCCAACCTTCCTGAGCAGTACCTTGGAACCCACAACCATGAGAGAGAGAGGAGGGGGGTCTCGGCCCCTCCCCTCCCATTCCTCACTGTAGGAGAAAGAAACCTCTCCGCTCCCATAGAGACGCTGCTGAGCGGCTCCAGGACTAGTTGTAACTGTTTTGGGACCAGCTTGGCTGACATTAGCAGTTAACATTAGTTTAGGTCATGGAACTCTCACATGTGCTCCTGGGGAGGGAGTTACAATTTGCATTGTCGAGTCTGGGTTTAAGGCAGAATCACGATATATTTGCGCACATAGCGTAGCAAATTCTGCAGTCACAAAATGGTTAGGAAAAGTTAGATGTACGTAGTAGCTACTTAACACATTGAGTGCCACGGACGCGTTTTGTCGTTAGTTCATACCGACCTTTGAGTGCCCCCGACGCTATATAGCGGTTTATTTATTTTTTGGCGATTTGAATTCATATTTCATCAATCGAGCCTCGGGTTAGTGCTGCAGAGTCTCTCTGAGCTCAATCGGGAAGATACCGCCCCCTATCGTCTCTCCCTGTGTAACTGCACCCCATTACTTTACACTGCTGAAGGGGGGGGTGGCCAGTTTGCTCATTTTACTTTTCCCTCAAGCCAACTGAAGGATCGATTGTGCTCGCTGGCCCGGAAAACGTGTGGATTATGTATTTACAGGACCCAACACTGTAATCAATAAGCGTGATCGATATTTGGAATGGCGATCAGGAATTGGAATAATCTTTTTGGATAACATCTGATCTCAGGTAAGGAATTTATTTTACCAGTCTTAGGATAATCAGAGCTGTTTTCACAGAGATATAAGCGTTTGCCCTATGCGTGTGTGTGTCTGTGTGTGCGCGATCAGGAAATGAGAGAATCGATAAAAATTACAACGTTTTTGTGTATGCTAGAATATTCCAGTAAATGCCTTTTATCACGGAATCTATATATTTTCCTGAAAAACGAGGGCTTTTCAAAATGCTATAAAACGAAAATGAACAGATTAAAAAACAATCCGTTTCGACAATGTTGACTGCAAACAAGTCATTGATAAGTGACAGGCAGATTAGACACAGCCATAATTTAAGACCAAGATAATGCGTTCACAACGCTATCATTGAAGTGGGTCCTGGCATTTAACCATGTTTCCCATGTTAATGGCCGGCACTGAAAGTGTTAATGGTCACAGGAATCTTCAATAATGTTTGAATAGTAATACATTTTGTGAATACATTTGTTGAAACAACATCTTTGTTGGCAGACGACTCCTTATCAACACTGCTATCTAACGTTAGAAAGCTAAGTGTGTAACGTTAAGCAACTTGTGTTCCGCTGGGAAAGACCGTTCATCACAGCATACAACTTGGTTTAATCCAAAACGTCCATTCAAAAACGTTGTATTATAAAATAAGACATTTGGGGATGTCTGTGACTATTTTCCCTATGCTCATTTGAGACTGTTGACACGCCCACTACACACACAACTCATAGAAGATATGCATCAGGCTATTATTCTAAAAGTATCGATACTAATAAAATAGAGTATTGAACCGTTATTTTAATAGCTGGGTACGATACTTTTCTAGTATCTGTGGTTCTTAAAGACCTCTAGTCAAGAGTTTGAGTTGAAGGAACATTCTCTTAGATCCCCTCCAGATCTTTTTAAACCTTAAAAATTCCAAAATGGTCAACAAACTACTGAAAATGGCAGCATCTCTACACATGTACCCTCATTGAGAATGCAAGGATCTATGCACAGTGGCAACAAAGCACCCATTGATATTTACCAGCAAATCCAAGTCAGCAGCTTATATTATATAAACTTATATTATTATATACAAGACATGTCTATACCTACTCAGCTTTCTGTGTAGCTGAAGCTAAAAGGTGTCGAGTTACCACATTTGACCATGATAGGTTAGACCAGTGGTTCTCAAACTACGGGTCGCGACTCGCAACCCAAATTGGGGTCACAGGTAGGTGACAGCGCATTGGCAAGTAAAAGAAAAGATAAAAAAATATATATATATTTGTTCTGCAAACATATTTTGGCTAAATATGCTTATTTTTATAAATGTGTATTGATAACATAGTGCTGTAATTAAATGTTCTAATAAATATGCATGATCAAGTTCAACAATGTGTGCTTTTATTTTGATATTTCCTTAATTCCATGTTGAAATTACGCGATACATGTGTGGGGTGCCCAAAAGAAATCCTAAATAAAATGGGGTCACGGTATGAAAAAGTTTGAGGACCCCTGGGTTAGACCCATCACACATGCAACTCAGATTTCAAGGAAGTACAAAGAAGCTCTCCCTCTCCAGGGTAAGAATGTGGAAAAGGCGCTCTGGTGACAAGTTGTGCACAAATAATCTGTATAGTCAAAGTAAAGTTCAAGTTTCAAGTTTCTTTATTAGTTGTCATACAAAAATACAGAATACTTTTATATGAAATGCTGCTTTCTGTTTTGCTCCTGAGAGTGTGCTAGATAAAAATAGATATGTATAAAATAAGTATAAAATAGAAAATCAAGTACGTAAAGTGTTCAATATACATATACAATATACAATGCAGAGTAGAGAAAAAGTAACAATACACAATACAATATACAGTACAAGGCAGAAATGGGATGAGGTACAACTTAGGGTAAGGTGCAATGAGGTATGAGTTGTAGTGCAAATCTCTTTACCAATAAATATAAAGTGTGTTAAAGTGTCTAAAGTGGGTGCTACAGTGAGTTGTTTATTTAAAGTGAGTGTGTACGTGTGGATGTGTGTGCTGCGAGTGTATTTGATGGTTTGTTACAGTGTTATTGTCGTTGAGCATCCTGATGGCCTGGGGATAGAAGCTCCTTCTGAGTCTCTCTGTGCTTGCCATGAGACTCCGGTATCGCTTGCCTGACCGCAGCAGTTCAAAGAGGCAGTTGTTTGGGTGGCTAGAGTCTTTGATTATTCTCTTAGCCTTACCCCTGCAACGCTTGTTGTAAATGTCTTGGGGAGTGGGAACTTGGAAGCCCACCTTCGGCTGAACGGGCCACTCTCTGTAGTCTGCTACGGTCTTGTGCGGTGCTATTCCCAAACCAGGAGGTGATATTGCCAGTCAGGATGCTCTCTATTGTGCATGAGTAGAAGTTCTTAACCCTTTAATCGCCAATGATGTTTTACAGCGTCTTTGAGATCAATATTTCAATCTGTCATGGTAATCATATTTCACAGACGGATCCTTGACTGGTGCTGGGGATCTCCACTCAACTCTCCAACGGTTCAATATCGCCACCTGGTGGCCGATCGCCAAACCGGAAGTGGGTACGTGGGGCCGGAAGTGCTTGGTGTCCCCCCTATTCCGTCCGCCACTCGCGATCGCTCCCGGGACTCCATCTTGACACACTGGATAATCGATCGGTTGCCATAGCTCAATAAACAACGTTATTTGGACGTATATATTATTATACAACCCGGAAATGGTTCATCTAGATCAGGGGTGGCCAACCCGCGGCTCGCGAGCCGCATGCGGCTCTTTGCCCGTCAATGTGCGGCTCTTTCTTCCATAATGGTCACTCATTCCATAAGGACATAGAATAAACATACATTTTTTTTTTTTAAATGGTCCATTTGCGTGTTCTTGGTATCTGAATCTAGGGACATATGGATCAGTGTCAGAAATAGTGTGTCTGTTACTAGGCTTGAGTAAATTGTAATGAACCAAAGGAGAATATCAATTCTATTAAAAAAATAAAAATTATCTTTGACTGTGAATAACACCATGCTAAAATTGACCAGACCTGAAAAATCTAAGCAAATGAATAAAGGGAAGATGATTAAACAGAAGGTTTTGTAGATACAGTACTGAATTCTGCCATCTTTTTTATAATGTAAATTTCTCCACCATTTTTGCAAGACGTTCACAGAAAGGTAGAGAAACTAATTGCGTTCTGTTTTATGGCAATAACGTTCAGGTTTGTGGGAGATAATCCCAAAAAATAAGAGAAATAAAAAAGTTTATCCAGAAGTCAGATGATTGACAGGGGCTGGTGTGAGCTGGGTAGGGTCGTTTTTCGAAATTCGAAAGCCCTGAGTCTCTTCCTTCAAAAGACTACACTCACTTTTGGCTGTGCCACTTCCTCATGTCAATATGCGCCGGTTTCCGACTCAATGCCCTGAGATTTCTATAATCTTATATTTCACTAATAACAATTAAAAGCATTGGTAAACAAACGTAATGCTGAAAATATACACTTTTACTGTATATCTCGGGCTTAAGAGGTTAACCCTGGGCCCAAATTAAAAAGACATTAGCAACTTCAGAGGCCAGAGGGTGGGACATATAAACACATTTACTATCAAATAGCATTGTGAGGCTGAACAACAGGACCAATTGACTATACATGTGCTTAACATTTTTTAAATAAACATTCTTTTTTTAAATGGCTAAAAGTGATTTTGTAATTTTGCAACCGTGGGTCTCACAGGGTACTTTTAACCCTGTGAGGCCCAAATAAAAAAGACATTAGCAACTTCAGAGGCCAGAGGGTGAGACCTAAACATGAAGGGTGCCGTGACTGAAAAATAAAAGTTGAGAAACGCTGGTATATGTGGCTCTTTGTGGTACCACAGTAATTTTTGTGGCTCTTAGTCTCTGACTGGTTGGCCACCCCTGATCTAGATCAACATCCCATAGCGAACTTTTTGCTCCAGTATCATCCCCCATCGCTACGAGGAAGCTGCGGTGAGTTTCAGCATTTTTGATTATTATTATCCATACAAACTGCTATGATCAATATATCACCCATACTACATGATTCATTTAACGTCGGTCATTGCATTATAAACGACCCCCCCCCCCCTCCGGTCACCAGCAGATGATGAGTTATGACGTTTAGGACCTTGTACAATTGAAATTTTTTATCTGACGTCAATCGCTAGCAAACTGCATTTGATGATGTAATATATGCATAAATGGCTATATCTCACGTTCTAGGAATTACTGCAGAAAACGATAAAAACATATTTATACTCTAGACCAGGGGTAGGCAACCCTAGGCACGCGTGCCTGCATAGGCACGCGGGGGCATTTTCTTAGGCACAGGGGGCAACATTAAAATTTTTTTTTTTTTTTTTTTGCTTTGAAATATTATAGTGAAATATTTTGCACTGTTGTCACATTTATCTAGTTGAAATCCTCCCACAGGTTATTTTTACTACCACATATTTAATTGAGACCCTTTATTTGTTTATTATTTCAATTTAGCTGGAAATACATTGCTACATCATTCAGTAACATTTGCAGAGCCTTATAACAAAAACATTATTACGGTCACCATTGTGACCAGTGGGATTAATCAACACATTTTATTATTTATTTTTCTATTTCATTGAACATTGCACATGTTAAAAGCAATTTTTTTACTCAAAATGTGAGTATTACCAAGTCAACTTGTGTTCTTAAAACAATGACAATAAACATAGTTTTATTAGGTTGAAATAATGTGGTTGTGTACTTATTTTTCTGTTGACTTATTATGGATTGAAAACTGAAAACCTTAATGCACAGTAACTAAACTCAATATTTTTAAGTTCTGGTAACTTATTATTATTTATTTTTTTACAGTGTAGTCTTGCGATCAATCAAAACGTATTTACACGATATACCTCACATTCACCCTCCATTCACATCCTGGTGTTCTCCTGGTGTTCTCCATTAGGCCTGTAGGTGGAGCTATGACAGCACACGTAGTACACACACCGATGGTGTGTGATGTGTCCAAAAATGAATGGGCAAATGTGAGTGAAATGGTTGCACTGTATGCAGCTGTTTGTCTGCATTGCATCCCCCCCCCCCCCCACCCCAACTCAGATTTAGGGTTGATACAACCATCATAATAATATTGTTAATAATAACAATAACAATAATGATGTAATAATGTAAAAACTATCATTAAAAAAGACCTGATTATGAGAGAAAAAAAATTACGATGCATGGAATATTGTTGAGGCACACTAGTTACAACTATATTTCAAACAGGCACTCCATGTCAAAAAGGTTGCTGACCCCTGCTCTAGACAGTATTTTTATATGAATGTGTGAATGAAAAAGTAAAACGTTCCTACACCCTGAACAATAGCTAATCGATGTTGAATGGGCCATAGTAATGTCAATTTAGCAATACAATTTAAAAAGTTATAGCCCTGCAAAGTAGGTGAACATCTCCATAGACAAATAGAGCTGGCAGTGATCAAACATTGATGGATATAAGCGTGGCAGAGAAAGGGTTAAGGATCTTCTGGCTCACTTTGGCGCTGCCGTGCCTTCTTGACTACACTGTCAATGTGTGTGGTCCATGTTAAGTCCTCGGATATGTGGACTCCGAGGTACTTAAAACTGTTCACTCTCTCGACCGGTGCCCCGTCGATGCTGAGGGGCACGCCTCCAAGAGGAGTTAACCATAAAAGAAAACATGTTTTTAGAGTGTGGGGATCTTTAAATTGACCCCTCTATGAAGATCCAGCACCCAGTGGAACATGGCAGACACACCAACACATAAACACATCATTGACTTAACATTAGCATTGATTGATTGAATTGATTGATTGAAAACTTTATTAACAGATTGCAGAATGGGTACAATACAGTACAGCTCAATACACACAATTGTTAAGGGGATGCAGACCAGAGAAAGACTTTCGTCTTGTTTACATCAGGGTCCCCCATTTTCAATTCATCAGGAATTGCACATAAAGACAAGTCAAATCACTAATGAAAAAGCCATCTGAAGGGGTTGAAGTGGCAGGGATCAGAATCAGAATCAGAATCATGGCCACGGGCAAGGACAAAGGCAGGCTGCAGCGTGTCATCCACTCTGCTGAGAAGGTGATTGGCTGCAATCTGCCCTGCCATCCCTCCAGGCCCTGTACGCCTCCAGGACCCTGAATCGTGCAAACCTCACGCCACAAGAACAGTTTCTGCAGTGAGCCTCATCAACAAGGCTCGGGCCCCTCACTGACACAATGGTCTGAAATCATACGTTTAAACATACCAAGGGAAGGGAGAACCTCCAACTTCAGAGAGAGTTGGAGGACATTCCACGAGTTAGAGGCATCAAAAGGAAAAAGCTTCCCTAGATCAGAACAAACTTGAGGGACCCTAAGAACCATCCAGTCATTTGATCGAGTTGAATAGGTTCCAATATTCCAATCTAACAGTGAAGAGATATAAACAGGTTGTTTACCAATGTGTGTGTGTGTGTGTGTGTGTGTGTGTGTGTGTATGTGTGTGTGTGTCTACACAGGAACATACCTTTGACCATGTACTCGGTGACGATGTAGATGGGCTCCTCTGACACCACGGCGTACAGCGGCACCAGCTTGTCGTGCCGGAGCTTCTTCATGATCTGGGCCTCCTGGAGGAAGGCCTCTGGAGACATGGTGCCTGGCTTCAGGGTCTTGATGGCCACCTTGGTCGTACCATTCCATGTACCTGGTTAGAGAGGGGGGGGAGAGGGGGAGGAGGGAGGGTAAGAGAGAAAGGGGGGGAGAAAGAGAGAGGGGAGAGAGAAGGGGGGGAGAAGGGGGGGAGGGAGAGAAAGGGGAGGGAGAGAAAGGGGGAGGGGGGAGTGACAGAGGGGGAGAGAGAGGGGTAAGGAGAGAGAGGGAGGGAGAGAGAAGGGGGAGGGAAGGAAGAGGAGAGGGAAGGAGATGGGGAAAAGAGGAAAGGGGAGGGAGAGAGGGAGGAGGGAAAGTGCATGTGAGAGAGAGGGCAAGGGAGGGAGAGAAAGATAGAGAGTGTGTGTGGGAGGGAGGGGGGGATGGAGGGAGAGAGGGGGGAGAGAAAGAGAGAGACGGACAGAGTGAGAATGGGAGAAGAGTGAGGTCACAATGCTGTCTCTTAACAGCAGAAACACCATGACCAGATTGTAAACGGGACACTAAGTCTATGAATTCTGTGTATAAAAAAAGAAATAAATACAATAAAATAAAAACTGGACGTGACGGGACGTGTCCAGAGATGGTTATGGAGCTTACGACCCCTGTTGTACCACATGTAACCCTGCTGGCCTGAGATCAAATCCCTACATTTTCCCCGGCCCACTCTCGTCTCTCTCTCTCGGACCTCCCTACTGGCTCAATACAGCCATCTCTTCACCTTTAGTAGAAGAAGAAAAAAAACATCATGACTGATAACAGCACAGTGACTTGGACGAGGGTTTAAAAATCTGAGATTAATCTGAGATTAAAGAGAAACAACAAACACGTCAGGTTGAAGTTCTTCTACTGAAGGACGAGGAGGAGACTACTGGACTTCCTGTGAAGATAAAGAAAATACCACAGAGGAAGCATCTGCAGGAAGCCGATTCCCCAGCCTCCACAAAAATAGCCCTTCGTAAATATAAGTTGTTTGGTGTTGCATCTGTGTGCATAAGAACTATTTTTGGATTTACATGTATAGATATTTAGATAAGATTCTTTATTGTCATTGCATGTTAAACACAACAGAATTTGGTTTGGCAGCAATCCACTCCACTTAGCAGCATACAGTATATGAATATAGAAAAGACAGAGTTGCTAAATAAACACATCTGTGCTTGCAATTGATTGAATGCTAATCCATTGTTCTTCCTTAGCAAGCAATGATTTGACAGTCTGACTGTCTACTGTCTATGTGTGTCTGTCTGTGGCTGGTTAGTGGCTTGTGGGCCTGCATATGGCAAGATTTTGTTGGATCTCCACTGTTAATTAGAGTTCCACTGCCAAGCATTATTTTACTGTATTTTGGCCAATGACTCATCTATACATTCATAATTGTGTATCTATTTTAGCATATAGACTTTCCAAGCCAACTGCTACTGGGACACAACAAATGGCACCAATTGGCCCATAGGAGGCGCTATAATAAGCACTTTCAGTCTAAGGCTAATTGCTGCCACGCAATTGGTCGTAGAGAAGTGAAACCTGGTAGACTTGTGTAGCTGGAAATTCGGAACAATTCTGCAACTGGAATCTATAATGTCCGCCTATCTCTTCCCCCCCCCCCCCCCCCTCAGAATGACAGGAAATTTGCAGGGCAGGTCCATGGGATACACCTGCAGTTTTGCAAGCATGACACGGAAATATATACCCAGTCACACACATGATGGTAAACATGTTTACTAAGTGCCATGGTGATATCTTGATATTTGAAGAAAATATGGCACTTTCAAAAACCAGCACACTCCATTTACCATAATGCAGTGTGTGTTGCATGGGCAAACATTTAAGTCACTTGTGTAGAGTAAAGCCAAAAACATGAAACCATGAATGGATACAAAACTACAACACTGCTTGGTCCATAGGGAGCGCTATAATAAATACTCCAAGAGTAAATATGCATCTAGGACCTGTGTCTTCAGGTCATTCATAAAGTATTACAAGTGTGTTTGTCTGTGTGAGTAAGAGAGATAGGTGAGTGAGTGAGAGATAGAGTGAGAGAGAGAAAGTGAGAGAGATAGGAGAGTGAGTGAATAAGAGAGAGTGAAAGTGAGAGATAACGACAGTAAGAGAGATGGAGAGTGATAGAGAGGAGAGAGAGAAACAGAAGTGGAGAGTAAATGAGAGCGGAAAGTGAGTGAGTGAGAGAGAGTGGGTAAAAGGAGAGTGAGTGAGAGAGGGTGAGTGAGTGAGCAAGTATGCATGTGTGTGTGTGTGCATGTGTGTCTGTGTGTGTGTGCGTGTGTGCTCCTCTCTTACCCATCCACACCTCTCCAAAGCAGCCCTGGCCCAGTTTGAGCTCCAGGCGCAGGGACTCGCGGGGGATCTCCCAGGCATCCTTGGCCAGGCCCTGGGTCTGAGGCTTCACCGTGGGGCACACCGTGGTCAGCCTGTGGCAAAGACCGTCTGCATGCTCTGACACACAGAGACACACACCTCAGCACCACGTTACACTCAAACAGTGGGACACAAATATATACCTTTATGTAAATCAGTCCATTAAGTCTTAGACCAAACAGACTTTGTTTGTAAATTAACCTTTATTTTCTTACATCCACACTGATTATTGTATTGTAAATTAGAGCTATTTTATTGATGTATCAAACAGGGAAGAAAGACCGTCAGGTTTTAAACTGTGGGGGTATCAAACAGGAAGAAAGCTTCGCTCTCGTGGCTGCGGGCGAATCACAGCGTGGCAATATTCATGACATCCCACTGGCTTCCGAGTGTATTATTGCTTAATTAGATTAGAAACACATTCTAAGCATTTGGAGGTCATTATTCTAGAAGTCAGAATTGATATGTTAAAAGTCAATGGACGTTTAACACACACACACACACAGTTTAATAGTATTGCCAATAGTTGACCGCTCCTACCAAGTGTCATGGAGAGGGACCCTGTCGGCCACCCGCCCCCTGCGGACGGGTGTCCCCCAGGGCTCGGTTTTAGGACCCCTTCTCTTCTCCCTCTACACTAAATCACTGGGTAACATTATCACGTCTCATGGCTTCTCCTACCATTGTTATGCCGACGATACTCAACTCTTCCTCTCCTTCCCTCCCTCAGATATCCACGTCTCTGTGCGGATCTCGGCCTGTCTGTCCGACATCTCAGCCTGGATGACGTCCAACCACCTCAAACTGAACCTAAGCAAAACAGAATTGCTCCACCTGCCGGCCAAATCCTCCCCCCTAACCGACCTTTCAATCACAGTCGAGAATGCAGCTGTGACTGCGTCCCCGACCGCCAAGAACCTTGGTGTTGTCCTCGACGACCAGTTGAACTTCTCTGCTCACATCGCAGCGACGACCAGAACCTGCCGATTCCTCCTGAGCAACGTCAGAAGGATACGCCCCTTCCTGACAAAAGAAGCCACCCAACTCCTCGTCCAATCAACAGTCATCTCCCGCCTCGACTACTGCAATGCACTGCTCGCTGGCCTCCCGGCCACTGCCACTAAGCCTCTTCAACTCATTCAGAACGCAGCGGCCCGCCTGATCTCAAACCTACCGAAGTCGGCCCATGTCACCCCACTTCTTAGGGACCTGCACTGGCTCCCCATTGCTGCACGAATCCGCTTCAAGGCCCTCGACCTAGCATACCGTGCGGCAAAGGGAACCGCTCCCGCCTACCTCCGGTCAATGGTCTCTAACTACACACCCTCAAGACCCCTACGCTCTGCATCTTCTGGCCGCCTCAGACCTACTCCTATCCAAGCTCCGGGAGGGTCATCAAAGAGAAGTCGCCTATTCTCAGTCCTTGCCCCACAATGGTGGAATGAACTACCCACCCCAGTTAGGACAGCCGAATCACGTCCAATCTTTCGCCGTCGACTAAAGACGCACTTCTTCAACCATTATCTGAATTAAAAAAAAAAAAAAAAAAAAAAAATCTAACCCTAACTAACCGTACTGTCATGCACTTGTCCTAATAAACTAACCTACACTGTAGCACTCAACACTTTGATGAACATTGTTGCTCAGCTGATAGAGTTGTGCCCTTCCTGATGGCTTGTCGTACAGAACTTGTAAGTCGCTTTGGATAAAAGCGTCAGCTAAATGACTAAATGTAAATGTAAATGTAGTTGAAGAAATAACAGTTGGAGAACTGTTAGGACCGTCTGACTCTTATTTACTAAACACTGCACAGACTCTGGTGCAGTGTGCTACTACTCTATATACACCATGTATATTATTATTATTATTACTGCCATTCTACTATTATTATTATGTTCTACTCTATTATTATTTCTATCATTATCTTTTTCCCTGCCTGTACCTCCCATCCTCCATGCCGTGATGACACCTGTATTTCCCCAAGGGGATTAATAAAGGAACACTTGACTTGACTTAAGTCCTTAAGTAATAGACACCGTCTACATGACTAGACTATGACACACAGCACTCATTCCATTTTACGCATAATTTAATTTCATTCATCGGCCATTTGATACGGACAGATTCAGAGACGCTACTATAATAACTGTGATGAAATATGAATGAAGAGGCTTTTACACAGCAAGCCGTCTCTACAGGATTTAAATGCAGTCGAGTGGCATCGCAGAGAAGGTTTGACCCTGCTCCACGGGGCTGGGGTTGGTGAGGGGGAAACCACTTAGCGATGAGAATGTCTCCATTAATGATTGAATTGGAGGGATATCCATCTGCCTTGAGAGCGTCCCTCTCTTAGCCCTACAGCCACGGAGCCACAGAGAGAGAGTGGTGTTAACCAAGACTGAGTTTCAGGATTATTCTTAGAGGTTGGATGATGAGATTGATTGATGCATAATGCATGAGAGAGACAGAGAGTGAGAAAGAGCTCATACATGTCCCATACAGGCTTAAAGAAACACAACAACATTATGGGAAATGCTCTTACCATCTTCTCCAGAGTCAGACAAGAAGATAGATAGCAATATCCTCTCTGTGAGTTCAGTAGAAAGTTATCCGGCTACAGGCTAGCCTAGTTTAGCACAAATTAATGGAAGTGGATACGAACCACCAGCCTAGCTGTTGGTCAAAAATACCTCTCCCAGAGTTTTAAGCTAGGCTAGTGGGCCGTATCCACTTCCATTCATTTGTGCTAGGCTAGCTTGCAGGGTAGCTTTCTGCTGAACGCACAGAGGAAATTGGTATCTTATCTTCTTGTCTGACTCTGGAGAAGACAGTACATTCAGATACAACGCAAAGAGGAAATACATCTTGCTGTACTTGTTGCGTCAGTTTAACAGTTGATAACTCACTAGCTAAGGCTAGCCGGCTAGCCTTTTTTAATATCTATCGCCTACAGAGCATTCATAGCGGTCTATTTCAGATTCATTGTTAAGATATTCATGTATTTGCTCTGTTGCACAAATGTAAAAATGTTCAACTGAAGCGAACAGCATTTGCGTGGTCTAGAGTAAAGCTGTTTCTGTTAGTCTCTTTCTGTTGAGTCTTCATGCATTCGCACCCCCTCTAAATTTCATTTAGCTACGTATTGTTATGTATTTTTGATAACTTTTCCAAAATAGTACAAGTTTATCACTGTACATAATAATACTGTACATACATCAGATGAACATTTACTCAGTAGCTTTGTTATATATACTCAATTTAATCACTTGTTACACTGTATTGTACTGTATATTGTTAATGCACTTTACTGTTACATTTGTACTCTGGTTAGATGCCAACCTATTTTCGTTGTACTGCACTTGTGCTGTATGATGACAATACATTTGAATCTAATCTAATCAATTTGAACATACTGTAACAGTGTATTACAGAATGATCAAAGATGGTGCCATCTTTGAGACAAAGAAGCTGAGAGAGAGAGATGTAGAGAAAGAGAAGCTGAGAGAGAGAGAAGCTGAGAGAGACACAGCATACCTGTATAATGTTTCACCAGCTTCTGCAGGGTGTCAAACTGGGCTCGTGTAGTGATGTAATATCCCCCGCTGTCAAGTTTACGGATCTTGTAGTGCTTCACATTGTCTCCTTTGGTATCGTCCCAGTCACGTATGGAGAGAGAGTAAGCACCTGATGAGACAATGACAATGTTAGCTGTCCATCCAACCAGGACAGTTACAAAAGTAAAAATAAAAATGTAATTAAAAAACATTATTTGAATAATTATATTAATTAATTATTATACCGTAATTCCTCTAATAGTAACCGGTATTCAATTAAAAACCGGGTCTCTATTAATGACCGGGTGCGCTGTTGAGCTAAGCAATTATAAGCCGGCCTCCTAATACAAGCCGGGTTTCATGTATATGCTGGCCTGGCTGTGCAGTAAATACCATATAATGGTATGGTGTTAATGTTTACCAAGAGAGTAAGCCTACCTCAGAATTGTATAAAACGAAGTTATTATTATTATTATTATTATTATACCAGTATTGTGATTGCACTATTTTACTTTATTTACTGTTTACTACCGTATTTCATACAGTACTTGGTTTCAATAAATGAACCCAGTACATTTTACTGGGTTCAAACTGACACAAAATGTTGATTTATTCATTATGATCTGTTTGAAAATTAGAAATATAGGCCTCTCTCTTATACATGCCTCCTCCTAATACAAGCCTGGTATCAGCTACAGTTGAAACAAATACAAGCCGGGGTTACTATTAGAGGAATTACGGTAATTAATAATAAAAAAGAAGAAAATATATATAAGGGCTATATATATTTAATATGGCTATAATTTATATAAAAGTAAATTTGTATTAACACCACAAATGTTTTGACGCATAACACACATAAAAATCAAAGATTCAGGGGCAAATTCACAAAGGCCCCTGACGCTATGCCGGCGCAAATAGCTCTGAAACACAGTTTGCTATTCACAAAGCAAGCGCAAAGGGTGAAATACGGTGGTAATTATTGCGTTGCCATCAGCATTGCGTCTCGTGCGTCTATGGTATTTGCGGGTATTTAAATTAGGTAATATGGGCGAAACATGTGCTCCTTTCTATGCAAATGAGCCTCATGCTAAAACACTCCAAATTCCCAAAGATCGGCACTAATTGCCACGGGCAGTTAAAGCAACGCTATTAACGTCTTCAGATATTTGGTGGTAACTAAGTGCATTTATAAAGAGGCGTCATTGCCAGCGTATCAGGTGATCATGGCAGCAGTAATTGTTGCCAGGCGAAGGCATCGTAATGCCAGGCGTGCTTGTGAAAGAATATTTCTAGAATATTTTTTATTCAAGAGAGACCGAAATCATCCGGAGATACAGGTTGCCAGCTCAAGCAATTCTTGATCTACTGTATGAAATGAAGGATGCTATTGAGCCAGCCACCCAGAGATCCCATGCAATCTTATTTATTATTTAAATATTGTTATTTAATGTTGTCGGCTTTCCCAATGTTGTCGGCGCTATTGATTGATTGATTTTGTAACAAGTTTTCGATTTTGCATCATGCTGCAATTTGTATTTGTGTTATGCATTGCTCTTGCTGCTTGTTTTATTATATCTTCATTATATAAAGCACTTTGAACTGCAATCCTTGTATGAAAGGTGCTATATAAATAAAGTTTATTATTATTATTATTGACTGCGCTCACGTTCCAATTGTACCACCAAGCGAAAACGAACATGTTTTTAGAAATAGGAAGCAAACGTATTCAATCAACACAGGTAGTGTGCAATGCCAGTAATATGATAACAAATGTGGTTGCCAAATTCCCTGGGTTCACTTGCCGTGCGTAATCCTGCAAACATTGGAGAGGCGGTGTACAATCAGGCTCACATCAGAATGCGCATATTTGATCGAGCATACATTTGGCATCTTAAAAAGCCGGCTTAGATGCCTGGGATCGTAGCGGTGGGGCAATGCTATATATTCCCCCCAAAGCACATCACTCCTTTGGGTGCTGGTATGGTAATAATCACAATGAAGAGAATAGAACCCGCACACTCATATAATCCAGAATAAACGTTTAATTTATAACGTTTAGTCAGGTCCATGAGGAGTAGACGCTGGAAACACGGCCAATGAAACGTTTATTCTGGAGTATATGATTATGCAGGTTCTATTATCTTAACTAAACATTAAATACAACTTTCTCACTCAAAAAAGATTCCTAAATTAGATAATATTTTCACTGGCACAGTGCCTAACTTAGGTCTAAAGATTCAGCACCATGGACAGGTCTGCTCAAAATTGTTTATTTGGGGATGACATGACAAACAAATGCAATGACGAAAGATAGTGACAAAAACAAAGGATGCAATGTGTCATGAAAATACAAATTAAGCAAGCTCTATACATTACGAAATAAACAAAATACAATACGAAATAAAAAATGGTGAAAAATACTGTTATGTCTATGCCTCATTTCGGGTTTATTTCTTCCCCTTCCTGATATTTGCCAACAGTACTGCCAGATGCAAACTGCGCTGGAGCAGATCAGGAGCAAATTGCACACCTATGGGTGTGTTTGCGCTAGTATCTCATCCGTGCAATATCTTTAGTGAATGGCTCGCAAAGACGGAACACATAGCACACGCTAATCGCGCGCAGTTAAGGATGCTATTAGCGCCGCGCAATCCATTCTTTGTGAATTCGCCCCTCAGTCAGTTCATATAAGAAAATTGTTTTTTAATTTCAGAGTACATTTTAACTACTGACATGAATTTATTGTATGTATGTGTATATATGTTTTTGTATATAAGAATTTGTTCTTAATTGCTTGCCTGGGTAAATACAATTTTAAAAGATATGTCTGTCCCTCTCTCTGTAGCCCATCTCTCTCCCCCTGTATGTACCGGTATCTCCCTCTATCACCCCCCTCTCCCTCTGTGTGTTTGCTTCCCCTCTCTCGATCTCTCCCTGTGTGTGTGTGTGTGTGCATGTGTGCCTCCCCTCTCTCCATCTCTCCATGCGTGTGTGTGCACGCGTGTGCCTCCCCTCTCTCCATCTCTCCCTGTGTGTGTGTGCTCGCGTGTGTGCCTCCCCTCTCTCTCTCTCCCTGTGTGTACCTCCCCTCTCTCTATCTCTCCCTGTGTGAGTGTGTGCGCGTGTGTGCCTCCCCTCTCTCTATCTCTCCCTGTGTGTACCTCCCCTCTCTCTATCTCTACCTGTGTGTGTGCATGTGTGTGTGTGTGTGTCTCCTCTCTCTCCCTCTGTGGCCCTCCTCCTATACGTCTATGTCTTTGCCCTGAGCCATTTGCTTAAACAGACAATCTTGTTTACATTGTCAGATGACAGGGCAGCTCCCTTCTTCTGAACAATATGTCCAGACAATGAAAATAAACCTCACATGGTGCTGTGTGAGAGGGGGAGAGAGAAAACTTCAGTTTTACTGTACAAAAGTACATTAGCCTGTGAAAGGTTGGCAAGAGATTAACTCCAGTCAGTTGGATTTGTGACACAGTTTTGATTCCACACAGTAGAAGGGATGTTTTTGTGAGCCTTTATTTTCCCCATGTGAGGTTGGACATAATTATGATTTGCTTTAGAAGTACAAGGGACCCAGGGAATGATCTTTGAGTAATGGGAAATTTAGTTGACCAATGTACCTGTTGTACAATGTGTCACAATGTGTCCACCGTTTTAATGCTTACATTTTCTTTTGTGAACCTTTATAAGAGTAAAGTTGGACACTAAATTGTGCGAGTACTCATATTAGTATTAGAGTAATGTTACATTTAGCGGGTCAATATGGCCATCTGTTGTTGACTATTGGACATTGCCATGTTATGAGACATGGCAATGTGAAAATATTTGTTATTTTGGTTATTTATTTAATTTAATAAACTAATTTGCATAAAGCACACATATGTACACTCTCAATGTTGATAAGAGTATTAAAGGTACATTTTGAACAGATACAAAACATAATTATGGACAACCACATGCTGCCCTAATGTCTGTCTGGGGATGGTGTAGACTACCACATGCTGCCCTATTATCTGTCTGGGGAGGGTGTAGACTACCACATGCTGCCCTAACATCTGTCTGGGGAGGGTGTAGACTACCACATGCTGCCCTAACGTCTGTCTGGGGAGGGTGTAGACTACCACATGCTGCCCTAATGTCTGTCTGGGGAGGGTGTAGACTACCACATGCTGCCCTAATGTCGGTCTGGGAGGGTGTAGACTATGACATGCTGCCCTAATGTCTGTCTGGGGAGGGTGTAGACTACCACATGATGCCCTAATGTCTGTCTGGGGAGGGTGTAGACTACCACACGATGCCCTAATGTCTGTCTGGGGAGGGTGTAGACTACCACAATCACATGCTGCCCTAATGTCTGTCTGGGGAGGGTGTAGACTACCACATGATGCCCTACTGTCTGTCTGGGGAGGGTGTAGACTACCACATGATGCCCTACTGTCTGTCTGGGGAGGGTGTAGACTACCACATGCTGCCCTAATGTATGTCTGGGGAAGGTGTAGCTACCACATGCCTCCTCCTCCACGTGGAGCTGTTGCTTCTTTTCACCTGAGTGAAGAGTTTCACTGGGAGAGCGTAACGCACGTGCCGGTTCACGCCATCTCCCTCAAACCCCCTCCCTGCTATTGCAACGACCAGGACTCCCACCCGCAAACACTGACAATTGTGTTCATAGGGGACACGTGACCAAGCTGAGATGACAGTGAAATTCTAACCCTGGGTTGTTATTATCACAGAGTGAGTGTGTGTGCGCATGTGTGTGCCTCCCCTCTCTCCATCTCTCCCTGCATGCGTGTGTGTGCGCGTGCCTCCCCTCTCTCTCCCTGTGTGTGTGTGCGCGTGTGTGTGCCTCCGCTCTCTCCATCTCTCCCTGTGTGTGTGCACGCGTGTGTGCCTCCCCTCTCTATCTCTCCCTGTGTGTCTGAGGTGCCCTTATCACAGTGTGAGGTGTTATTATTACAGTGTGAGGTGTTATTATCACAGTGTGAGGTGTTATTATCACAGTGTGAGGTGTTCGTTATTATCACAGTGTGAGGTGTTGTTATCACAGTGTGAGGTGTTGTTATTATCACAGTGTGAGGTGTTGTTATTATCACAGTGTGAGGTGTTGTTATTATCACAGTGTGAGGTGTTGTTATTATCACAGTGTGAGGCGTTGTTATTATCACAGTGTGAGGTGTTGTTATTATCACAGTGTGAGGTGTTGTTATTATCACAGTGTAAGGTGTTATTATTATCACAGTGTGATGTGTTGTTATTATCAGTGTGAGGTGTTATTATTATCACAGTGTAAGGTGTTATTATTATCACAGTGTGAGGTGTTATTATTATCACAGTGTGAGGTGTTCGTTATTATCACAGTGTGAGGTGTTGTTATTATCACAGTGTGAGGCGTTGTTATTAGCACAGTGTGAGGCGTTGTTATTAGCACAGTGTGAGGCGTTGTTATTATCACAGTGAGGTGTTTTTATTATCACAGTGTGAGGTGTTGTTATTATCACAGTGTGAGGTGTTATTATCACAGTGTGAGGTGTTATTATCACAGTGTGAGGTGTTATTATTATCACATTGTGAGGTGTTATTATCACAGTGTGAGGTGTTATTATTATCACAGTGTGAGGTGTTGTTATTATCACAGTGTGAGGTGTTGTTATTATCACAGTGTGAGGTGTTGTTATTGTCACAGTATGAGGTGTTATTATCACAGTGTGAGGTGTTATTAGCACAGTGTGAGATGTTATTATTATCACAGTGTAAGTAGTTGTTATTATCAGTGTGAGGTGTTGTTATTATCACAGTGTGAGGTGTTATTATTATCACAGTGTGAGGTGTTATTATGATCACAGTGTGAGGTGTTATTATTATCACAGTGTGAGGTGTTATTATCACAGTGTGAGGTGTTATTATCACAGTGTGAGGTGTTGTTATTATCACAGTGTGAGGTGTTGTTATCACAGTGTAAGGTGTTGTTATCACAGTGTAAGGTGTTATTATTATCACAGTGTGAGGTGTTATTATTATCACAGTGTGAGGTGTTATTATCACAGTGTGAGGTGTTATTATTATCACAGTGTGAGGTGTTATTATTATCACAGTGTGAGGTGTTGTTATCACAGTGTAAGGTGTTGTTATCACAGTGTAAGGTGTTATTATTATCACAGTGTGAGGTGTTATTATTATCACAGTGTGAGGTGTTATTATTATCACAGTGTGAGGTGTTATTATCACAGTGTGAGGTATTATTATCACAGTGTGAGGTGTTGTTCTTGGTGTCCGTCATCACCTTTCGTTGTTTCACTTTCCCGCACCAGGAAGGTTCCTCGATGATTCCCTGTCCCCAGCAGAAGCCTCTCTGCGTCTTTGCGTCCCATTTTACCGAAGTACCACCTATACAAAGACGCGGGTTGGCATCATTAATCCACTTTTTTATATGTTTTCTGTTACACATTAAATACAGTTGACATATCAATGTCATATAAACATTCCCCACAGTCCCGTTTCCTTTGCACCAAATTCACAATTAAATATACATGTATACATAGATTTAACATACATCCAAAAGGAGAATAATGTTTTATAAATAACTAAGAAAATGTAAAGAAAAGCTAGTAAGGTAATTATATTAAGGTGAGTTACTCACTTTTCATCTTCCATCTTCTCTTGTGGCATATCTGATTTTCTCTAATGTCAGATGACTCATTAAATCTTTAATCTAAAGGACGGGGGATATCCATCTTTCCATTTCAGTAATAATAACTAATAAGTCTTCTGGCCTTAAGGGTTGAAAATAAAGTAATGTAGGCTGTTTTGCAGAGTGCAGACTTGAACAAGCAGCAGGAGGTAACGTAGTCCCGCTCTCTCTCTCTCTCACTCAGATGTGCAAATGGAACAAGAGGTGAGCTAGGGGGATTCTATCAATATTGATTTAAATCCACAACCAAGAAGAAGAGGGAAGGGAACGCAAGTAATGACCTTGTTAGATCAGTAACCGTTTACAATGTGATTACTGGAGTTGGAACGTAATGCGTTACAATGAGTTACTCAGGACCATTTCGAATGTTTATGTTATCACGTTGGAAAATGTCTCAGAAACTGAAACACCCGTTTGGGATGGACTCTAAATGACTACCCAATTTGCAACAAAAGAATGGCTTCTAAAAAATAGCACTGATCAGACTAAGAATAAAAGTCAGACACAGCACTGATCACACTAAGAATAAAAGTCAGACACATCATTGATCAGACTAAGAATAAAAGTCAGACACATCATTGATCAGACTAAGAATAAAAGTCAGACACATCATTGATCAGACTAAGAATACAAATCAGACACATCATTGATCAGACTAAGAATAAAAGTCAGACACATCATTGATCAGACTAAGAATAAAAGTCAGACACAGCACTAGGTGTCCATGCTGCCACATCAAAACCATAATTTACTTTTAGATCCATCTCCTCGCAGGTTGCAGACAGTGCTTGTGTTTCAGTGTATACTTAGTACAGGCCGTGTGAGTGCAGTAGCGAGGGGACAGGATGATGAGGTTAAGAGAGTGAGGGGATGAGGCCTTACTCTTCAGCCTGGATGGAGTCAGCAGGGGCCACATAGTTGCTGGGGATGTAGCCGTTCTTCCCCGTGTTGATGGAGCGCGCCTCCCACCAGTCTCCCTCTCTGAGGGGGGGAAACCACAGAGGTGAGGTGAAGTTAAAAGAACACGCCAACATTATGGGAAATACACTCACCATCTTCCCCAGAGTCAGACAAGAAGATAAGATACCAATTTCCTCTCTGTGCGTTCAGTAGAAAGCAAGCTAGCTGGTCCTTATCCGCTTGGGCAATCCCCCTATTACTTTTTGAGATATTTTGTTCTCAATGTGGCTTGATGGTGGTGCTTGAGTAAAGATCACAGGGTCATCAAAATCAATAGGTTTCTTCATCTAGGGGTCATGAATGTTCACAGAAAAGGTTGTAACTGTACAACTAATGGGTCAGAAGTACCTTCCTTTGATCCAGAGGGTGGCGTCCCCTACCCTCTGGAACTCTCTCCCCCCCGAAATCCGCAACGCCCCAACCCTGGACACCTTCAAATCCGCTCTAAAAACACACCTCTTCACCAAGGCCTTTCCCCATCAGTTAGTTTAGATTAGGCCATTATCCCTTACCTTCCCTCACCCCCCCCCCTATTTTCCTTGCCCTATTTTTTGTCCTGATTGTGAAGCGACCTTGGGTTCTATGAAAGGCGCTATATAAATTTGATCTATTATTATTATTATTAGAAAATGTTGGCCTCATGATGGTGCTACAGGAAATGGGGTCACCAAAATGAATAGGTTTCTTCAATCATGGTTAAGTAATGCTTATTCAGATCTTAGTGTTACTTAGGGCAGGGGTTCTCAACCTTTCTGCTGCCAAGGCACCCCTGTGTTCAATAAAATATTCCAGGGCACCCCTACATACGATAATGACTTTTCCGGTCCCGTCTTTTTTGCTACAATGATGACAAAAGTGCTTGCTTTCAAAATAATGTTTATTTAAGAAACCGGTAAACACATTTGTGTGTATATGCCTATATAATGCATTATTAACAGGTGTTTCAGGTCTAAATGGCTTAGTACTGTTGACATTACACTGCTTGTAGTAGTAAATCAAATAGCATATTTCTTTAAATAAAATTACAGAAAATTATCACTGAAGTGCTATCTGTTGCAGCTGCGCACTTTTCCATAAAAATAGCATATTTGGATAAGTGTGACCATTTCTCAAATTGAAAATCATGTATTTTTTTTTAATACAGAAAAGGATCACTAAAGTGCTATCTGTTGCAGCTGCACTGTTCTCCATAAAAATTGCATATTTGGATAAGTTTGACCATTTCTCAAAAACAGAAAATCATGTATTTTTTTTTAAATACAGAAAATAATCACCAAGTTACCATTTCTAAAAAAATATAAATAAATACAGAAAATAAGCACTTGTTCACTCAGTGGACATCTCTAGCTCAATGCGAGGTCTGCTGCTGCTGGCTAATAATACGGTCAATACGTGGGGAGATCTTTGACAAGGCAACACGCATGTCATCCTCAAGGCTCAACTTGGCCCTATAGTTTTCAGAGCTGTCATGGATGAAAAGCCAGCTTCACACAGATATGTGGTGCTGAATGGTATCAACACCATAACTGCTGCATCATGAGATACTTGGTACTCAGCACCACACTCTGAAACGAGCTCTCCAGGTGGTATCAGATGAGATTTCAATGAGTTCTTCCAAGAGTTTGGATGGAGATGTGTCAGGAAGATTTGTCTCAATGTTGTCTGTAAAGTTTTTTTTTTATCCAGAGTAACTTGGTGATCCTTTTCTGTGTTTTATTAAATAATGATTTTCAGATTTTGAGAAATGGTCAAACTTATCCAAATATGGTATTTTCATGGAAAACAGTGCAGCTGCAACAGATAGCACTTTAGTGATAATTTTCTGTAATCCAAAAAGATTTTTTATTTAATTTTTTTTAAATCTCAAGGCACCCCTGGCAGCTCTCTGCGGCACCCCTGTTGAGAACCGCTGACGCCCTGTCCACACGATCACGGGTATTAATGACACCGGGTTTTAAAAAAAATTGCAAAAAAATAACTGTCCACACGACTGGTTTAAACTCTGCACCGGGTGACGTCATATACATGTAGTACAATGCCAAAGCAGTAGGTGGCGATGTTGTTGAAGGCCATTTCAACAATCAGAAAAGGTTGAACGCTCATTACACTTCCTGCTTAAAAACAACAAAGTCACCATCTTTAAATACCCCGCGTTAGCCATTTAGCCAACGTAGCATTTATTTTTAAGCAAAGAAAGTGCAATAAAAGTGCAATAAACAAAACGGATACATTCACTGTGTGTTCTGCCTCATTTGTTGATGAAACAAAACCAACATCAACACAATTTACCACCAAGAGCGGATAGTTTAGTCTCACAAAAAGATCTCCGGTGTTGTTAGCTACATGCTAATGTGAATGGCATTCTCCATGTATAGTTAGCATCGAGGCTAGCTGAGGCGATTTTGTTAGCTTACATGCTAACATAATAATGTGGTAACGTTAACGCTAGTAGAATGAATGGATGCAAACGTTATTTAACACATTGCAGAATGGGTACAATACAATACGGCTCAATACAAACAATTGTTAAGGGGATGCAGTCTGGACTGGGTTCCTTATAACAATAACTTGACAACACATGAGTTTAGTTTAGCCGCAGCTACAGGTTTTACTCTGGTCAGGTCAGGAATGCAACAACAGACATCATCAGTCGATCACAACACTCTTCAACAGACGATACGTTTCAAACAAAAGTTTGTTACAATCATTTTCATATAACGCTACTTGGGACAGCTCTGCTGTAAACACTGGGAATAACCTCGGTTGCTATGCCCACACGCACCCACTGAAACCAGGATGTGCGCAAAACTTCACCCTGGACTCCGGTTTTCAAAGACCGCGGTTGCAGTGTAGCAAAACCCCGGTTGTGTGTGGGCGAACAGTGCAACTGCGCACATACAATCACGGTTACATTAAACCCAGCGCTCGTGTAGACAGCCCCTTAGGGGATACTTGTTTTCAACTTTACAATAAGGTTCAAACAGCACAATTAATGGCCAATTAATTAATAGTCTATACTTATTAAGCACTCCTATGCATTTATTACATGTTACTAGGGCTGTACCGAATGTCATTTTTTAACATTCAAAGCTTCGATTGAAGTATTCGAACGAAGTTTCAAATATCTATAAAAAAATAATTACTTAAATTTTTTTTCTTTTTTTCTTTTAACTAAATCCTTAATTTGAATAAAGTGATTAATCTGATTAAATTTGTCTTTTTCCTTTATTAAATCAACTTTCTTTAATGAATATAACTCATCAGTTTCGTCAACATAAATAATCCAATAAGGGCACGGTTGGTATGAAAGTGATGGTGACGTCTTATAGTATAATTAAGCATTACATCACGAGACAGAGTGGGTTATAGAAATTAGATCACGCCTATGGGTGGTTGTTAGGCCCGAGGCGCAGCCGAGGGTCGTTACACCCCCATAGGCGTGATCTAATTTCTATAACACACTCTGTCGTGTGATGTAATGCTTTTATACAATGGCCGAATTCATCCAACCTTATTGCTATACAATAAACACACATTAATTGAAGATTTATTGACAAAACCATCAGCAGAAAAAGTAGTCCAAAAAAGAATTTTAATAAAAAATTGCCTCCATGTGGAAGCAGCTCGGAGGTGCACTGTTTCAAGGCTAGAATGCAGTGAGCGTGGGTTATTGAATTGATTGATTGAACATTTTATTAATGTCCGCCCTGTTTCAACCTTAGCTTAACCTTAACCTTATGCTTAGTTATTTATCGCCCTGCTCTAAAGATAAACTCTAAGCATAACCAACTTCGAAAGAGGGCGACTTCGAAAGAGGGCCTTTTATTTTTTTTAACCTACTTTCTATAGAAGCATCTAAGAATGAAGTTCTTAACAGTTCTTAAACAGTTCGAAACAAGGCGGACATTAATAAAAATGTCAATCAATCAATTCAATAACCCACGCTCACTTACAACAGCGCACCTCCGCGTGAGCATGTGTTAAAGCATTACATCACGCGCAGGAGTGGGTTGTGAGGATTAGACCATGCCTAGGGGTGGTTGTTAAGCCAGAGGCGCACGTGGTGTAATGGCTTTTATACAACGGCATGCAAATTTCTCGATTCTTTTTTGTATTTTATTTTATTATTATTTTTTAAACAAACATATAAACAAACATGACAACACACGATAAGATATACAAGCATTAATTGTCAGGGCACATCCAATGAGATCACATTTTAGTTAGTTGTCTTATATAAGATATACCCCTAATACCTGTTATCTAAAAAACCTACACACATATGCTCAGCTCGAACCCCCCCCTCCCGGACCCCACCTTGAGAAGTACCTCCACTATCCCTCGCACCTAACCAGACACTACCATTATAAGCTAGCTTTTATTCTCTCCACCACTTCTAACCACATTGACATTTTGGATTCATTGAGACCCAGAATTCTTGCTGTAGATATTTCATGGTAAATTACATCGAGATATGTAAGAAACCAAACTTTACGGCACATTTTTTCCGGTTGAAACCAGCGTGATGCGATCAGCTTTTTGGCTACTGTGATACCCGATAAAACCAATCTCTTTAGCTGTGGATTCACTGCAAACTCAAAAACATCATTCAATAGTAATACCGAGGGGTGTACAGGTATATTCCAAGATATGAGTTTTGATATTTGTTGGGTCACATCTTTCCAGAATGCCTTAACTGGTGAGCAGTCCCAATACATGTGCATAAATGTCCCTTCGTCCCCATTTGCACATTGGGTGCATTTGGAATATTGTTTAAGCCCCATTCGGCACAGTCTTATAGGAGTCAAGTATGTCCTGTGAATATAGTTAAGATTGATTTGTTGATGATCCGGGTTCCTTGATGTAAGTCGGACATTTGCCCAGGCTCCTTGCCAATCAAAGTCATTTTCCAGGTCTGGTATATCCCTCCTCCAGACAGAGTCAAGTTGGAGGGTTTCATACGAGGACGTTAGTAATTGATGATAAAATTCTGAAACAAAACCTCTCGATGTCTCTCTTGCGTAGAAGAATTTGTGGTATCTGTGGTGTTCAATTGGTCTGTCTAATGGAACACCGTGAGACTTCAAACATAGCTCTAACTGTTTGTGAAAAAGCCATGTGGACTTGGTGAGATTAAATTTTTTGCGTATTTCTTCATCACTACAAAAACCTTGTTTGTTAAAAACATCCCCTAATGAGTGTATGCCTTGCTCTTCCCATATAGGGAATCTTATAGGTCGTTTTCCAATTAAGAGTGCATTGTTATTGAATAAGGGAGTATGATTGTGCCATTTTTGTGGGTTAGGATTTTTTTTTGTGATTCACGCCATATCCGGATCGCATGAGTAATTATGGGGCCAAATTTTCGTTCACAGTGCTTGATTGGTAGTTTAGTGTATGCTATGTCCTTCAGTCTATGTGGGGCTACTATGTTTCTTCTATTTTTCTCCAGGATGCTAATGCTTGGGAGTCAAACCATGTTGTCAATGGACTTAATGTGTACGCCTTAAAATATAGGCAAAAATCTGGAAATGCCATGCCACCATCTGCTTTATTTCTCTGTGCGGTGGATCTTTTTATACGTGGTAGTTTGTTATTCCAAATAAATTTGTATGTGGAGGAGTGTAATCTTTTCCAGTAACCCTCTGGAGGGGGTAACGGTAGCATTTAACTGAAGAAGTTGATTTTAGGTAGTACATCCATCTTAACTATTGATATCCGTGCTTGTACTGTGTTTTTAAGTTTTGCCCATCTATCAAGGTCGTCTTTGATTTTGTTTTGGATTTTTGTGTAGTTGTGCTTCACCGTTTGTCTTATGGTAGGGAATATTTCCACTCCCAAGCATCTGAAATGTTTTACCATCGGTATCTGTCCTGGGAGGGTTGTATCTTTTTTTGCAGGGGTGTTAAGTGGAAGGAAAGCCGACTTCGGCCAATTTATCTTAAATCCCGATAAATCACCAAAGTCCTCAATCAACTTGAGCAGATGAGGCAATGTGGTGTTGGGGTTTTGCATGAACAATATTACATCGTCCGCATATAAACACATTTTTTGTTGTGTGCCCTTGATTACGATTGGTTCTATGGATTGGGATTGTCTTATATATTGTGCTAAAGGCTCTAATGATAGATTGAACAGTCCGGGACTAAGAGGACAACCCTGTCTGGCAGAGCGTGATACCGGAAATATTTGGGAGATGATTGTGCCTGTTGTAATCATGGCCGATGGGTCTTTGTATAATACTTTAATCATATCGATGAATCCTTTTCCTAACCCCATCCTTTCTAGCACTGCCCACAGATACGACCATTCCAGCCTGTCAAAGGCCTTCATAGCATCCAGGGACAGCATCGCCTTAGGTATGGTGTCCACTGTCCTCCTTGTCGGCATCAAGTACGTGCAGTATTCGTCTTATGTTCTCAGTGATCAGGCGGCCTCCTATGAAGCCAGTTTGGTCCGGGTGAACTAAAGACGTCATATGCTTTTGTAATCTGATGGCTAATACCTTAGAGTACAGTTTGATATCTGTTCCGAGGAGGCTTAAAGGTCTATAACTACCGCACTCGTTGGGGTCTTTGTCTTTTTTAAGGAGGACTGTTATGAGTGCAATATTGTCATTCTTATGGAAGTTCCCCTCCTTGACTGAGTATAAGATCATATTTAGTAATAAGGGGCCAATTATGTCCCAACAAGAAAGGTACATTTCTGATGGGAAACAGTCTCTTCCAGGAGCCTTACCACATTTCATTGCGGTTATGGCCTTCTTGAGTTCCTCTAGTGTGATCGGTGTTTCTAACTGTTTAGCGTCATCCTCTGAAAGTTTAGGGAGAATAATTTGATTAAGAAATGTGTCCATTTTGTTTTGATCGAAGGTCATTTCTGACTTATATAAGTCAGAGTAGAATACTTTGAATGTATCGTTTATTTTTACAGGATCTGTTACAAGTACTTGTTGTGCTCTAATGGTAGTTATATCTGCAAATGTTGCATTAATTCTTAATCGCATGGCTAATAGGTGGCTGGGTTTGGAACCATGGGAGTACTGCTGTTGTCTTGTGCTGCGTATTTGTATTTCCGATTGTTGTCTGTATATGGCATTGATCTCTATTTTTAGTACGTTAACTTGATTTTCTAGTCGAGTTGAGTTGTTGTATTTCAGAGAATTAAATAACGTTGAGTAAAGCGTTTCCAGCTCAGCCAGTTTTGTGCATTGATTCTTGCGCATTTTGGAGGAAAAGCTATCCGTGAAGTCTTTGATCATTCCCTTTACCGACATCCATATTATTCTGGGGTCTTGCACCGAGTTTGCATTCTCCCGTTGGAATACTATAAGAGCTTCTTTGAGTTGTGTAATGAATTCCTTGTTATTAAGCAGCAACGAGTTAAATCGCCATCTTGGGGCTCGGGAGGATAGTATACCAAATGTACCTTTAAGGAGTAAATAACAGTGATCTGATAGTGCGTTGGGTATCATTTCCACTTCATAATTATCAAATAGTCTCTGTGATGCAAAGACATAATCTATTCTGGATAGTGTATTATGTCTCGCAGAACGACAAGAGTACTTTCGGGTCGTGGGATTAAGTAACCGCCATAAGTCATTTACACCTGTAATCTTCTACCAATCCTTTAATGCCTTCGATGAATTCTTTTGTTCGCTGGAAAAGGCGAGGTAAGATTTGTCCATCCTTGGGTTCCAGATGGCATTAAAATCCGCTCCTATTATAAATGAGTAATCGGGAATGTCTAACATTGCATTGGTTAGTGTAGTGAAGAAATCTTCTTCGTACAAATTTGGGGCGTATACCGCTATCAACGCTATTTTCCTGTTCTTATGTTCAATCTTAGCTATAGTTATCCGACCTTCTACATCAGACCATACTCCCTTTAGTACAATATTCAACTTACGTTTAATGACTATTGCTACACCCCGAGTTCTCGTACCAATAGAGGAGTGACTGATATTATGGTATATGTTGTCCGCTAATTTATCTATGTCTTTCCCTAGAATGTGCGTTTCGCTTAGCAGAGCAATGTCCACATGTTCTTTTTTCATCAGTGTGAGCACGCTTTTGCGTTTGAGTTGGTTATTTATTCCCCCGGTGTTCCATATCATTATATTCAAACTAGCCATAGTCTATACATGTTGCATTGTAATTTTTGGTAATGCTTCTAGAGTGCGAGGCAATAATAGATATACATCCCACTAGTGAGGTCCCGTTGAGAGCCGAGCTTAAAAACATACATATATACAAATAAAAATCCCCTACCCTTCCCTCCCACCGAGAGTCGTACAGGATTGTGTTCCATGAACACAACCTTTGCGTATGACTCCCTCCCTTGCACCACCGGATATCCCAGAATGATCCAATTATCCTTAACATTCCTATGTATACCATAGGATCTAACACTCTAAATTCTACCATAAGTAGAATGTCAACTGTGGCTTGGCCACTTTCCCGTAAAAAATAAATAAATACAAATTTAAATGAGATAAAACTAAAAATAAAGACCAAAAATAAGCTTCAATTGTCATGCCCTAATCACTTACATTTTATATGAACTTGTGTAATTTATAGTAACCCATGAATAATATGAAGGTATTGAACTGAAGAGAGAGCCTCAATAAATCAGAGAGAGCAGATGAAAAAGAAAAAAACAAGTAAAAGGAAGAGAACATTAACTTAGATCTTAAAAGAGCATTGCTATGCTTAAACATCTAAAGTATAAATTGGAGAAGTAGTGGAATTATTTCCCATTAATAAAAAACAGTTTTTAAATACGTATATGCAGCATTTCCCCTGACCGGGGTGGGCGATGATCGTTGTGTAGAGTGATCTTTCTGCCGGCCGGCTATGATGGCTCTGTGGTTCTGCATCTAGATAGCTGTTGATTATTCCCCCGATTCTGGGGATTAGTTAGTTAGCTCCCGGAGCTAACGCTGGTACCCGGCTGGTGCTAACTAACTAGCCATCGCTCCGGGAGCTAACGCTGGTACCTGGCTTAGCTAGCCATCGCTCCGGGAGCTAACGCTGGTACCTGGCTTAGCTAGCCATCGATCCGGGAGCTAACGCTGGTACCCGGCTGGTGCTAACTAACTAGCCATCGCTCCGGGAGCTAACGCTGGTACCTGGCTTAGCTAGCCATCGCTCCGGGAGCTAACGCTGGTACTCGGCTGGTGCTAACTAACTAGCCATCGCTCCGGGAGCTAACGCTGGTACCTGGCTTAGCTAGCCATCGCTCCGGGAGCTAACGCTGGTACCTGGCGCTAAGTAGCCAGCAGGCTAAATGGTCCAGACGCTCGGCTGGTTGAACTGGAGCTAGGTAGCCAGCAGGCTAAATGCTCCCGACGCTGAACTGCCTGCGCCGGTCTGTCTGTCGAAGACCGAGGGAACCGCATCAGGCCTTCTTCAGCTGATTAGTGGTCTTCTGGACAAACCTCCCACCCCCAACAACATAATCCGAGGCAATGAAGTGGTCGCTGGAGATCTTCATTCCCTGTCCAACAGGCTGATCGCGCCGCCTGAGTGCAGCCAGCCTGAGCCAACGTGCCAACAACACTTTTTTTCACTGGTAGTTTGTGGAAATTAACCAACTTTCCTCTCTCTTTCACACGGTAAAATTTGTTTGAACAGCCAGGAGCAATACAAAAAGAACCACGCGGTCCCGTTGTTTGGTAGGCAACATTTGACTGACCCGACAGTCCATGTTTACTATGCAGCTAATCAGCAGTGTATACACCAAACCAACACCGTGACGTCAGCAACAAAATGGCGCCGCCCATGGCGAAAACAGGGAAATTATATTTGATTTTTCAGACAAATAAGCAGGATTTCACATTTTATTATAGGACCCTGTCTTACACAAGGTACACCAACAAACAAACTAGGATCACATTGTTCACGGCTTCATCTCCCCTTTAACCAACTTCGAAAGAGAGCGACTTCGAAAGAGTGCCTAAACTTAACCAGTTGGAAACAAGGCGGACAGTAATAAAATTAACAATCAATCAATCAATTCAATAATCAACGCTCACTTAAAACAGCGCACCTCCCAGCTGCTTCTATAGAAAGTAGGTAAAAAAATTTATACAAATTTAATTTGCAATTAATCAATCAATCAATTGACGTGATTTTTATTTTGTTCCACAATGACTCATGACCCATCAATTACATCATCCAACATTGTTTAAGAAACTAACACATTCGCTGTGACAGAATCGTTTTTCATTTAGTCTTTATGACCCTATCACCATATCCTTTCGTAACGTTTACTGTCCGCCATCTTGCTTTCACTTCTAAAAACTCGCATGGCGGATTGATAGTAATGCGGTTGTGGGCGGGTCCTGGGACCAAGAGCGTGGGGTTATTACAAATACCCACGTGTAACTTGACTGTTTCAGCCAATCAGAATCGAGAAATTTGCATGCCGTTGTATAATATTGGTTTGATTGATTGCTTGAACATTTTATTAACAGTGAAATGAATGTCCTTTTGACGAATGGCAGACTTCCCGCAATTTATATTTTGTTCCACAATTACTCATGACCCACCAATTACATAATCCAACATTGTGTAAGAAACTAACACATTCGCCGTGACAGAATAGTTTTTGATTTAGTCGTTATGACGCTTTCAACATATCCATTCGTAAAGATTATTGTCCGCCATCTTGCTTTCATTTCTAAAACCACGAACGGCGGAGTGATTGTAATTCGGTTGTGGGCGGGTTCTGGGACCCCGAGCGGGGGTTATAAGAAATAACCACGTGTAACTTGACTGTTTCAGCCAATCAGAATCGAGAAATTTGCATGCCATTGTATAATATTATAATATTAGTGTAGCCTAATCTTTAACTGCAACTGTGAAGAAACCCCCCATTGGTTTAAACAGATTGAATAGACACAAAAAAAAAATAAAAAAAAAAAATATATATATATTTTTTTTTTATTCAAAATAAAAAATGCTAATGTTGATTTAGAATTCGAATGTCAACATTATGATCGAAGCTTCGAAGAATTCGGTACAGCCCTACATGTTACATAAAGGGGAATTCACAAAATATGTATACTAAATGAATAGTAGGGCCAACAATTTTTGTAATTGGTCCAGTATCGAGGGAGATCACTTCAGCAGACAGCTGCAAAACGGGCTGCACGTCAAAGTAGGGCTGGGCGATATGACGATATTATATAAATATCGGGTACAGTTCATTAACAATACACTTTTTAAACGTATCGTGGATATCATGATGTTTTGCCCAAGAGGATTGTGTTGCGTCAATCTGGTCCACACGTTCAAACTTTTGAAGAGCCGCCCCACACACACTACTGCATCAAAGTTACTACTTATGATAACAAAGGCATTCGTTTTGTGGCATTAACGTTATATAGTTACACGTTCAATAACATCAGCGTATTTACATAGCAACGTCCGAGGTCGACCTAGATAGATAGCAAGCATTAGTCGTTCATATCTCAGCCCGTGCTGACTCAGTTGTGCCCATTCTGCGGTCTGTTAATAAAGTTTTCAATCAGACAGATGTATGGAAAGGCTTTTATTATAACATCCGTTGCAGTAAAATCATTATGCCTCCAGTCGTTTAGTCATCCTGCGGAGCTAAAAGCTAAACGTCGGCCGCGGGGAGCTACCGCTACCATTGTTGTTGTCATTGAGCTCTCGTCAAAATCAATGGCGGATATAGCGGAAGTAAAAAATGTATACGCGCTTGCCGATTGGTGCTAAGAACAGCAGGGCGGGTACAAGTGGTGTGACGTAATTGGCAGACTCGACTGTCAATCAAAATTATTCTGTTTTCCGTCTGAATGAATGAAAACGTTATTAACAGATTGCAGCATGGGTACAATACAGTACAGCTCAATACAACAACAGTGGACTGGAAGATGCAGACCAGAGAAAGACTTTCATCTTGTTTACATCAGGGTCCCCCATTTTCAATTAATCATATTTCATATCTAAATCATATAATATCTCATTGCTAAATATATGCAATATATAATCTAATAATCCAATAATCTAAATCTAATATATAATATAAAAATGATAAATGCATGGGTATTTTATTTTGTCTTTAATGTTAGCTTGCAAACTCAAATACTGTCTTGGTAAGCCTCATAATGAATTGTTTGGGGAAAAAAAGAAAAACATTGTGATGCGTATCGTGTATCGCCGAAAGGTCAGAAAATATCGTGATATCATATTTAGGCCATATCGCCCAGCCCTACGTCAAAGTAAGTATTTTTGCTACCGACAAAAATTCAGACTGTGCCTGAAGTCTCTTCCAATTCTTTTACGACTGCCGGGATCAAACAGAAGACTTGCGCTGAAGCAGCACGTTATCTAAAAGATATAAAACAATGGTTCATGTTTATGTATATCCAAATTGTACCAAGAAAATGTCAAGGCACACTTTGCACCATTTACATAGACTACCTTTGTCAGATAGGGACACGCTGAAAGTGTGGTCTACTTCCTCAGAAGGCTGAGATCGTTCAATGTCTGTACAAGGATGTTGAGGATGTTCTATGAGTCGGTGGTGGCGGGTGCCTTCTTGTACGCTGTGACCTGCTGGGGCAGCGGACTGAGAGCAGGGGACACAAACAGGCTGGATAAGCTGGTCAGGAAGGCCAGTAGCGTGGTTGGGGTGGAGCTGGACTCCCTAGCGAGGGTGGCGGAGAGGAGGAGCCTTGCTAAGCTCCAGGCCATCAGGGAAAACCCCTCCCACCCACTATACACAGACTTGGCTGACAGGAGGAGCATGTTCAGTGCTTGGCTCACACTACCTAAATGCACCACTGAACGGCACAGGAAGTCCTTCATTCCAACAGCCATCAGACTATACAATACATCACTGTGCCTCACTGCATCACTGAGCACAGAGTGACAGTTACCATCTTCCTGGACTCTTACTTTTGAAACAGCACTGTGCAATACTACACCTACTGTAGACCTCAGTATATTTTTACTGTATTTATTTACTGTATATTTTATTCCATTTTTATTCTATTTTATTCTACTCTTATCTTAGGCAATTTGATTTGTTTTGTTATTCTTATTCGTGACCTGTTCTGTCTAAATGTTTAATGTTGAGCGATTTGCAGTGTCAAATTTCCCTCGGGATAATAAAAGTATTTCTATTCTATTCTATTCTACAAATGGATGTAAACACTCATCCTTATACTGAAACATTGCAGACCATTGGGTCTGTATAGCGATAATTTTTACCATGATGACTACTGCCAGTCCAAGAGAAGAAATACTATACCAAAGCACCTTTTCCTAAAGAAAAATGCTGACTGCTGCAGACAGAGTGGAGGTAATGTTATTAGCTAAAGTTATTGTGTTGACCTGGCATCAGAACACAAGAAAGCTTGGCAGGATAACGGCAAAAACAATCACTCAATAAGCCAGTAGTAACATTATGTACAAAATGTCAACTGAGTCATGAGGGATTAGTGTTGCACGATACACAGATACTAGAAAAGTATTGCGATACCAAACTGTTAAAAACGGTTCAATACTCTATTTTATTAGTATCGATACTTTTAGAATAGCCTGATGCGTATTTTCTATGAGTTGAGTGGATGCATGACCGGAGCAGTATGCGTTTCTGAATAGATGTTTGGATTAAACCAAGTTGTATGCAGTGATGAACGGTCTTCCCCAGCGGAACACAAGTTACTTAATTTTACACAAGTCGTGCTATGCACGCTAAGCTTAAAATCTAAAATAGCGGCGGTTAGGTGGCCGAGCGGAGATTGCGTTCGTCACCAACCCCGGAGCTGTGAGCTGGATTCGCCTGTTCGAATCCAGCTCACAGCTCCGGGGTTGTCACCAGCTTGGCTAGAGGGTGGGAGAAGCTGGCGGGGTGGGTCCGGGTTGTTGTAAACAGCGACTCCTACAGTTCGGTTGGGGCGCCTGCTAAGCGCGGATAGGACTTGAGGGGGATAGTGTGATCCTCCCACACGCTACGCCCTCTCAGGGAGGATCCGCGCTGCCAGGTGAAAAGAAACGGTGATTGGCTGGACGTGTGTCGGAGGAAGCACGTGGTAGCCTCCACTCTCCCAGATGATCTGACTGTGGGGGGTAAGTGCGCAGCGACCAGGAAGGGACTGGGAATTGGCATACGACTAACATTGGGATGGGAGAAAATCGGAGGAAAAATGGAGGGGGAAAAAGATAAAAAAATAAAAATAAAAATCTAAAATAGCAGCGTTGATAAGAAGATGCCAACAAAATGGATTACCATCCAAACGTTATTGGAGATTCCTGTGACCATTAAGTAGGTACTACGTACGTCGTACGTACGTCTAACTTTTCTTAGCAATTTTGTGACCGCAGCATTTGCTACGCTATCTGCGCAAAATGTATTGTGATTATGACTAAAGCCAAGACTTGACGTTTCATTTTTACTCACATTTGCGACTAAAAGAGCCAACCCGGAAAAAATTATATAGGAGCACACATGATGACCTAGACCTACTGTAAACTAACGTTAACTGCTAATGTCAACCAAGCTGGTCCCAAAACAGTTACCGCTAATCCAGGAGCCAAACAGAGGTTTCCTTTTCAAACAGTGGGGAGAGAGGCTAACAATCCTGATTCCTATTTTATTCAAAAGGAAGACATTGATTTACATGTATATATACATATATATATCATCTTTTTAAATATAACCTTATCTCCTGTGCTGCACAAGCTCTAACATATTGTGGAGTGGAGAAATAACACATAATAAATGTAGATTAGATACATTATATACTGTAGCTCAGAAGCTGTATCAATAATTTTATTATTTTTAGTTTCAACAGCATCTAAATATGTAAGGGATAATGTATAGCTACGAGGTCATTGTCGCAAAATAATTGACCGACACGGAGTTTAAAATACCGAGCCGCCTCGGCGAGGTGTTTTAACGTCAGTGTTGTGAGGGGCCAGATTAAACCGAATATGTATATTTATTATATATATATATTTAATTGTATTTGTATATTCTCTAATATTCCCTGATATTCCTTGTATATTCCTTGTACAATATGCATTGAATATCCATTCTAGCCTACTGAACATCCCATAATAGTCTCCATTCTACTATTGGTCGAGACCTTGGTGCCAGGCTGCCATACCCCCCAGACCCAGTTCAAACGTACCGCTCAACATGTACGAACAAGTCCTAGTTCCGCGTAGGAATCTGGCTACCGCACCACTAACGGTACTATTTGTTCATAGTGCGTATATATACTGCGCTACTAAAGTAGGACTTCCTTTTTAGTCCAGTTTCTTACCCTCCAATAGAGTGACAGACGTAAAGCCTCCCCGCGACGCCACGTGTGGGAGTAAGGCCAAGTTCGGCCTACCATCGGTATTGAGACATCGTGTATATTAATATTTGAATAGTCATATTTGGCACTATATCGTCGAGTTGGACGTAGTCTATTAAGCTAATAATAGTCTATTCATATGTAGTGCTTCGTGCGGTGAGAATACTATCGTAGTCACTACCCCATCGTTTCGGGCAGAGAACTGGCTGCTTATCCAGGGTGGCCGACCCCATGTGAGGCTGCACCCGAGGAGCCCCAGAGCCGACGAGCGAGTGGACCTGCATACCGGATTATTCTACCGACGACAGCCCGCCTTCCCAGGCACGGATTATGCTTTGTATACAGTGATTATTCTATGGATAAAGACCAACACTGCCGTGTGTTGGAAACCCCCCCCCCGGAGAGGACGACAGGTGAGGAGACGCTCTACACGACGAGGTCGCTTCACGTCTCTCCATCGTGGACCGAAGGAAGCCGGCCCACAGAGAGTCCAACTGCTTTCATCTGTGGATCGAGGATCGCTGAGGCACCGAGCCGCACAACCGTGGGTTCTCCCAGGATACCCTCGGCCAGACGGATACAGCCAGACTCTACCCCCCCCCCCTTCTCCAGTTGTCTTACAAGCGACCGGATTTCCCCCCTAGTGTATCCAGTTCTATAATCATTAAAGTATCATTGCTATTATTCCTTAAATATTCCAGGTTGTATATTTACCGCCTGCGCCACCAGAGATTGGACGTTCTCTATTGATATACCAACGAATACTCATTTGCCATAAAAGTGCATCCTATTTCAAATCATAAATGTAATTAAGTGATTGCTCTACATACCTTTTGCTATGTATTAATTATTATTAAACGCAGACTTTCGACTTGGTACATTTGTGTTGGATCGTTTCATCTACGTGGGAGTGTTTACCATAATTATTTATGCCTAGTACTGGGTGGCCAGAGTCTAAAGTACAAGAGGTAGTGGTAGTAAGTATCATATCTAACAATACAGTCAGGGAATTGTACCCCTCAGTTACAGTCAGTGAAGGTCAATTATTTTGCGATGATGACCGAGTATAGCTATACATTATCCCGCTTATTACATGGCTAACTTAACAATATACCTAATTCATTTGACAAATCGCAGTTGTTCTGTGGCTCTGTCAGCCCAAATAAAGTGATTATTATTATCGCGGGCAGCCCGGCAGGTGTGTCTGATTGGCTGCACTGAAACAGTGTGCGTCAGTGGGGCTTGATTACTCCAGCTGCGAAAAACAATAATCACCGGTGGTTATCGAAAAATAATTCACTGCTGTCGGGGGCTATTGACCAATCACAAGCAAGCATTTCGGCGAATGTGAAAACGCCATGTAATAATATTAATTAAAGGGGTCATATTAGGGCTGCACGATTTTGGGAAATAATCTAATTGCGATTTTTCTGACAGATATTGTGATTGCGATTATAATATTTTTTTTTAAGCAGCCCCACAGAGGTTTATTGTAAAATGCGGCTTGCATCTGGCCTACGCGTGGGTCTTTTCAGGACACCGAGCCTGAAAATGTTTCTTTTTACCTGGGAATCGATACCGGTACCAAACGGTACCTTTTTTTCTGTACTTTACTCTCCCTCTCTGAAGTCTAAACTTCACAACACACAATCTAAAACCCCTTACCTCCCTCTCCCAAACCGATCTTGTATCTCAATGGGACTTCCTGGTTAAATAAATAAATAAAAAATTATATATATAAAAAAAAATATATATATATATGTATTACCGGTAGTACAAAAAAAAAGATTTGCGATATTTTTTTTGTTTTTTGTGATTTGATAATTGCATCATTCCAAATCGCGATTTAGATTTAAAATCTAACACTTTGGGTGCCGGAAAACGCTTTCCAGCGTCATTCCCGGCCATGCTCAAGTTGCCGAAGGACGCTTTACAGCGTCTTTAATATCAATATTTCAAAAATCTGTGATCGGATTCATATTTCCCCTCCGCTGGCCTGAGATCCACCAGGAGGACCCACTGAGCTCTCTGGCGGTTCAGGAGCGCCATCTGGTGGCCGATCGGCGCAATCATAATCTGTTATTTAGTTTGAAATGTTCGTTGAAATAAGTAGATTTTTCGTTTTTGTTTATTTATTAAGTTAATATAAAACCATATAGTCACATTTTAGAATACAATAGAATAGAATTTTAGAATACAACTAGAAACACTGTCCTGGCCTGCTTCTAAGTTCAGTGGCCTGACAAAAAAAGAAAAAAAAAAAAAGAAAAAATTGATTTTTAATTTCTTTTAATCATCTCGCGGCCCTCCCGTGGCTGCTCGCGGCCCACTTTTGGGTCGCGACCCCGACTTTGGGAACCACTGCATTAGACCATACTTTACTATGAATATGTGAATGAAAAAGTTTAACGTTGCTACACAATGAACAATACATATAGGACTTTGAATGGGCCCTAATAATGGCAATGTAGCAATAGAATTTAAAAAGTTATAGCCATGCAAAGAAGGGGTACTTCTCCATAGACAAATAGAGCTGGCAATCTATGGTATATCATGAATTTAACCCATGGCACCCAAAGTGTTAACCGTGCAGCCCTAGGTCATATTTAGCTTTATTTTTCACTATTTGGGCAATTTTACACAATTCCTGTGAGTCTATGGAACACATCTGTACGTTTTTTTTGGTGCACCACTTTCTCCCCTTGCAAAGTCCAAGCTGTTTTTGGCTGGGCTCCGCCCATACTCGCAATGAGCTTTGAGTGACCAACATGTCTCAATGACTACAGACCGGTGGCACTCACCTCTGTGACCATGAAATGTTTCGAGAGGCTGGTCAAGGATCACATTTGTGCCTCCCTCCCCAGTGATATGGACCCTATGCAATTTGCATACAGGCCAAACAGGTCCACTGACGATGCGGTCTCCCAAGTACTGCACAGCACCCTCTCTCACCTTGACCGCCAGAAGGGGGGCTATGTGAGACTGTTGTTCATTGACTACAGCTCAGCGTTCAACACCATAGTCCCCACCAGACTGGTGGACAAGCTGATCAAGCTGGGTCTGAGCTCCGCTCTGAGCGCCTGGGTACTGGACTTTCTGAGTGAAAGACCCCAGGCGGTCAGGGTGAGGGGTCAGACCTCCAACACCATCACCCTGAGCATCGGGTCCCCCCAGGGCTGTGTTCTGAGCCCCCTGCTGTACTCACTTTACACACACGACTGTGTGGCCAAGTTCAGCTCCAACTCCATAGTGAAGTTTGCGGACGACACGTGGTGGTGGGGCTGATCTCGGACAATGACGAGAAAGCCTACCGGGAGGAGGTTGAGGTACTGGAACGCTGGTGCCAGGACAACAGCCTGCTCCTGAACATTGGTAAAACCAAGGAGCTGATCGTGGATTTTAGGAGGAGACAGCAGGAGACACACACACCACTGAGGATAAACGGGGCTACCGTGGACAGGGTGAGCAGCTTCAAGTACCTGGGGGTCCACATCTCAGAGGACCTGACATGGACAACACACATACTCAGTCGTAAAAAAGGCGAAGCAGCACCTCTACCACCGGAGACAGTTAAGGAAGTTCAGAGTATCTGGGAAGATACTCCAGTCCTTCTACTCCGGAGCTGTAGAGAGCATCTTGACTGGAAACATCACTGCCTGGTATGGCAACAGCACGGCACAGGACAAGAAGGCCCTACAGAGAGTGGTGCGCTCAGCCGAGCGTACCACGGGTATTGCACTACCAACCCTGCAGGTCCTATACAACAAGAGGTGCAAATCCAGAGCCTGCAGGATAATGAAAGACCCTCACCACCCCAACAACAGCCTGTTCATGCTGCTGCGGTCAGGCAAACGCCTGCGAGCACCAGTAACGAGGACAGAGAGACTTAGGCTCAGCTTCTTCCCACAGGCCATCAGAGCCTTGAACACTGAACTCTCCACGCACAAGCACACATGAGCACACACACAACACACACACTGTACACACTCACACACAAGCAGCCACTTTAACATGAGCACACACACACTCATGCTGCACACGCTCACACTACGGCCACTTTACAGAAGGAAAGATCACTTTAAGAATGTACAGATACCGATATGCCTACTTTGTTTACTTGTTATTGCACTATGTCGCTCTATTGGTTGGACTCTTATATTATATTATTACTTGTATTATGCACATCGTTGCGAGCAAGACCCCCCGCATTTCACTGTATACCTGTATGCCGTGACAAATAAAAACTCTCTCTCTTGTATCTACCCACCTGCACTGGCAGATACCTTTGGTGGAGAGAGAGAGAGACTATCTCATACACGCGAGGCGTCAGCAGCCTGGCCAATTTGTGTGTGCATGTCTCTGTGTGTTTTCGTGTGCGTTTGTGTGTGTGCTGACTGCTGACGCATGGTTCTGTGGGACTAATTAATTTCGCCGCCGGGGGGGGGGGGGGGGGGGGCGGGCATAATCCCACCGGACAATGCATTGGTAACCTGTCTCGCATGACAAGATTTACCCCGTGAATATTATTGCACGGATCGGAATACGGGCGCGCGCGTGGGAGCGTGCACTATGATATTTTGCAACAGGTTGACAGTGATACAGTGAGTGCTCTCTTGACGGAGAGAGACATAAGCCCCCTCTCTCTCAATGCGGTGGCTCCGAGACTCGCACCGTATGAGCCTCTCTCTCCCTCTCTCTATCAGTCTCTCCCTCTCTCTCTCTTTTTCTCTCTTTTGAGGAAGTGCTGACTGACAGGGAAACCGCTTCCGCATTATTTCCACTCTCTCTGTTTTGATAATAATTTCAACGTATCACAGTTGATTGTGGGCTGGCAGTGGCAGATCAGCGCCTTAACACGTCAGAGAGAGCGAGTCAATTCAGAATGGCTTGGTTCAGTGTGGGAGGTTCTTGTCTCAGCTGAACTGGAGGAATGGGACTGGGTAGAAATTTCACATCCAGTCAGTGTTGGTACAACCCCACATTGCTAGAAAACAATGCAAACCACTGGAAAAGGCCATTTATAAGATAGGGGACCTTTAAAACATTTCCATGTTCTGTCATCTAATATTCCATTCCATTACTTTTCCTGATATTTTAAGTTTTTGCTGCGGTATAGTTTTAGAACCGGTATCGTGATACTTATGCTGGTATCGGTATCAAAGTCAAAACAAATCTTGGTATTGTGACAACACTATGAGGGATTGTAAAATATATAGAGATTTATTTCCCCTTTGAGACTTATTTTGTACACATCAGAAAAAACCACGGTGGAACAGTGGAATGGATAAACAGAGACCGGAAGAAGATTACATTGCAGCCGGTTTTGCGGTTGCTGACCGAGGCGATCTCTCACTAATTACAAACATTGTTATCCCTATTATTGATTTAGACCCCATAGCATTGTTTTCAACTTTACAATTACAACATTATAGGGGTGTAACGGTACACAGAAGCCACGGTTCGGTACGTACCTCGGTATTGGGGTCACGGTTCGGTACGAGTTCGGTACAACAGAAAAAAAATATTTATAATAATTACATAATTTTTCTTTTAATATTTTTTTTTATATTATATTTATGATAATAATAATTATTATTATTAAATAGAATAATTTTCTATAGGCTTGCCGTGGTAGTCAGTGATACTGGTGTCATTCTGTGTTCAGGCATCCACTTGCCTACTGCCCCTTTAACAACTTATCCTTGCGTATCCTTAAGTTTCAGTTTAACTTCCAGAGAGAATTTACTTCACGACGACTAGAGAAGACTGAAGACTAGAGAACAGATGACATGTTACTTACAACAATGGCAGAGGATTACACAGTGGAGCTCAGATGATCTGTCCGGAAAAGTATGTTTCTTCTTTTTATTTGATTGTGCCTGTGAGTCCGGCGGGGGAGAATGTTGATGTGTTTGTTGGCACACGTGTGTGTGTGTGTGTCGGCGTGTGTGTTTCTTTCCATTGGTTTGGAAAAATCGTTGACGAGATATTGTTGCGTCGATTAGTCATTAAAAAAAATATAATTTTTCTTTTTTTTTTGCACCACCTATCTTTGTGAAAGTGGCTTCTCAGCTCTGGTCCAGCCAGCTGAAGACTTCTTAGCTTAACATAACAGACCAACAGTAAGTTTGGGGGAACTAATGGGATAACTGGGGATGTTGTTTGGTCCTGACAAGAGTCTCAAAGCAACTCTGAGGTCATGCTCAATGTCCAATCTGTTCCTCTGCTCTGTCTTCAGCTGGACCAGAGCTGAGAAGCCACTTTCACAAAGATAGGTAGTTAAAAAAAGAAAAAAAAGAAATTATATATTTATATATATATTTTTTAATATACCGGTAGTTGTTTTTCGATTAGTCGACTAATCGAAAAAATAATCGACAGATTAGTCGACTACCAAAATAGTCATTAGTTGCAGCCCTAATTACTAGAGACCTTCGTTAACGGTTCATTAATGCTTATTATTACTATATTAACTAATGTTAATCCATGTACCCTTGTTGTAAAGTGTCACCGTTAGACCTTGTAGAAAAAGCTCAGTCCACCAACCGGAGAATGAAAACATGTCTCCATTCAAAGGAAACGGGGGTTCGACAAATAGAAGAGGAGCGATGAGAGGCTTACGTGTTGTTTATGATCTGGAAACGGTCTCCTTTTTTGAACGACAGATCATCCGACGTCCTGGCTTCATAGTCGTACAAGGCCACGAAGAATGTTACCCCACCTGAAATGGCAGGAACACAGACGTGGTGTGCAAATTTTTTAATTCAAGATTCAAGAGATGTATTTGTCACGTACACAAGACATGTAGTGAAATGAAGGTGGCCATGCCTGCCTCGATTGTGCAAAAAATACAAATAATAAAATAGAATAGACATGCTAAAAAGTAATAAGAATTAAATACAATACAATGCAAAGCTTAAGAATTAAGGTAAAGTAATACAATAAGTATACTAATGTACAAGCACACACACGCACGTGCACACGCACACTGTATATCCGGTGACCTGCGAGACATAAATAGAAGCGTTTCCAGCACATAACTGCAGGACAAAGAGGACAGCGATGCAGGTAGTGGGACACTGAATTGACGGCCCTCAGGGGAACCATGCAGTTTGTTTACAAGGAGCAAAGAGCGTGTGGCGTGTTGGTGTGAGATTCTGAAAGGCTGATTGAGAGGTGCGACTGCGGTATGACTGTGTTTGACGGCGGTTCTGAGAGCCCCTATCGATTTCCCTGGGCTTGTATTTCTATTGTGTGCGGTTGTGTTTTCCTGCTGCATGGTAATGTGATGGTGGCTTTACGGCACACAGTAGGGACATGATATATATAATAATAAAACACAGATGTGGCCATATGGGCTGAGGAGGCAGAGAGAACACAGAGGCTACTGCAAGCCTTAGTGCTCAATTCTGATTTGTTGCTCAGATCCAGGGTTGACCTCGACTAATCGAATAGTCGACCAATCGATCGAAAGGAGCCGTAGTCGACTGCCAACCTCTTAGTCGAATGCAAAAAAATATATATAATAGTAATAATAATATTAAATTTATTAAAAAAGATTTGGGATCATTCCTTCCAAAAGCAAAGACGCCTAGAAGCATGGCTAACACTAATGGCGCGCATACCAGTGAGGCTAACTGCCTAAGAAAACAGGCACAGAGGCACTGAAAGAGGATTTCACTCATTTAATGAACACACTAGACAAATATCAAGATGTATCCATCAGTGGACCAATTGCATGCTTTCGCAGAGGACAAGAAGCCTTCAGTCGACTCCTTCAGACATTAAGCACCCCCCACAGCCCAAATGGAATGATAGATTTTTTTCTTTTTGTTATTCCTTACTACCAGTCGACTATCTGCACATTTTGGCCAATCAAAGTAGACTATACAAATCCTTAGTCGGGGACAGGCCTACTCAGATCCCATTACTTTTGTTTGGCTGTTCAGTGTTCACATTATTATATATACTCCTGAAGTGACCCGCAAATGAACAATAACGAAGATGGAAGTAAACATGGAGGACACTGAAGTCACAGTTTATGTTTTAATTTACAAGTTGATGTGCAGTGGGGGCTAACTAATTAGTGATGGTAATGGTGGCGAGGAGGAGGTGAAAGAGAGTAATTCCTTCTTTCAATATGCTTTCAAACAGGCCAGTTATGATACGTCCCTTCAGGTTTTGCCATCAGTAGCACCCCAAAATAAAGATAAACACCTCACTGTCCCTCCACTGACCACCACCATCACTGTCTTCCATGTTTGCATTCACTGGGACTCCTGCTAGTGCAGAATTGTGATGAATGTCAATTTAGAGTGACGTAAAAGTCGCATGAATTCTGATATGACTGTTCAGACTGAAGTCACATTGCAAAGAATCTGATTTAGGATTAACATATGAAATTGGCCCAAATCAGAATTGAAAAGATCAGATTCCATGTGATTTGTGCTGTTCACACCGCCATGAAAAAAAACCAATCTGAGTCACATTATGAGCAAAACACAAATTGGGTCACTTTCACCTGCAGTGTGAACGTAGCCTAAGTTATATCACTAAAGCGTGCAGTGTGAATGTAGCCTCATAGCACTAATGCCTGCAGTGTGAACGTAGCCTCATAGCACTAAAGCCTGCAGTGTGAACGTAGCCTCATAGCACTAAAGCGTGCAGTGTACTGTGAACGTAGCCTAAGTCATATCACTAAAGCCTGGAGTATGAATGTAGCCGAAGTCATAGCACTAAAGCATGCAGTGTGAACGTAGCCTCATAGCACTATAGCGTGCAGTGTGAACGTAGCCTAAGTCAGACTCATATCACTAAAGTGTGCAGTGTGACCGTAGCCTAAAGGCCTCTACATGCTACAGCAACTTCAAAGCAACTTCAACACAACATCAGCACGATTTCAACGCGATTGTTTTAGAGGGTCTTGTAGACTGTGTTGCGAGGACGTTGCGTACATGTCCCCCAAATCTAATCTAAACAACTGTTGCGTTGATATTGCGTAGCAGTGATTGGTTGGTAGTGAATGGGGGCGGGGCTGTCATATAATAATATTGGTCAGAGGAATACCATCCGCCATTGTTGTAGCCAGCCAGCTAGCGTTGAACTTGATGCTATTCAATGCTCTATCATACCCAACTAACGTTAATGCCATTCAGAATTTATTAACATAGCTACAACAACACACAGTAACGTTAATATAATTACATGCATCATTGTTTACAATGAACGGACGGTGGGGCAGTTCGAAAGGACTCGACACGGACAAGTTGTTAAACAGCAATCAATTAATTTAATATAACAGGTAGTTCGAGCTGCATTTTCGTGCCTACAACCACAGCCACAGGGATATATCCAGCTTTGACGAGCTCTCTCTCCTGCCGATTAAATTCAGCAGCTCTTCCTCGACCTCGAGTGCCTGTAGGCTGTAGCTGCCAGCTAACGTTAAAACTAACCTAAAGTTACACAAGCAGAATACATCACAAATACTTCCGGTCGGGGGATTTCAAAATAAAAGAGCGACGTCTAAAAGCACCGGAAATACGTTTATTTTGTACATTATCTAACGTTAACACGAACCTAAACTAACTTTAGTTAAACTAACTTTGCGCGTCGATTTTGCAGAGGCATAAATGCAGAATGTCTGCAACACCGTTGCTTTGTCGATGTTGTGTTGCAGTTGCTTTGAAGTTTCTGTAGCATGCAGAGGCCTTAAGTCATATCACTAAAGCGTGCAGTGTGAACGTAGCCTCATATCACTAAAGCGTGCAGTGTGAACGTAGCCTCATAGCACTAAAGCGTGCAGTGTGAACGTAGCCTAAGTCAGTGGTTCCCAAAGTCGGGGTCGCGACCCAAAGGTGGGCCGCGAGCAGCCACGGGAGGGCCGCAAGATGATTTAAAAAAAAATAAAAAATATCTATTTTTTTTTTTTTTTCTCAGGCCACTGAACTTAGAAGCAGGCCAGGACATTGTTTCTAGTTGTATTCTAAAATTCTATTCTATTGTATTCTAAAATGTGACTATATGGTTTTATATTAACTTAATAAATAAACAAAAACGAAAAATCTACTTATTTCAACGAACATTTCAAACTAAATAACAGATTATGCACATAAAACGCTGAAAACAACCGAAGCAACAATAGTATTTTAATGAGGCTATTATTATTATCATTATTATTTTGCAACAAGTTAGCCCTCTCATAAATAGCACATATAAATGAATAACTAACTTGAACTAACTTAATAGGATTGAAGTGATATTTGGCTTAAAAAATCGGTCACCTGGCAAAAAAAAAGAAAAAAAAAAGCCTGACGATGTGCATTGGGCCGCGGCTCTCTGACGCCTTATTTTCTGGGTCAGGCCTGAAAAGTTTGGGAACCCCTGGCCGAAGTCATATCACTAAAGCGTGCAGTGTGAACGTAGCCTAAGTCACTTGGGACTGGATTTCATAGTATTCTCATGATGTGTCGTACTTTTCCAACTGAAATGGCACAATGCCCATAAAAACACAAAGCTGTCTACACACGCATCTCTTTTCCAGGTGCCGAGTTGAAAGAGTTAATCCATGTGATTCAAAGAGACTCACAACACTGCATCAGCTCCCAATGCTTTTCTTACTTTATTGCATTAAAAGTCTACCATGGGCTCTTCTTCAGGTAAGTTTTGAATGAAAGCAGGTTCAGGTGTTTCTCATGTATACAAAGTGCATATAGGTCCTACCCATAGGTGTGGTCATAGAAAACCAATGGGATACACATCAGGATACCCATGAGATTTTGTTCAACCATAGCTCAAGAAGTAGACTTAATCAATCGCCTAATCAATTTACATTTAAATATCAAACAAATGCACAAAGCTGCAATTCAAATTTTCTGACTGCCTTCACATTTCACATTTTCAAAACGTCTCATAACCACCTGCCGTTATCCAAAGGTCTCATTGAGTCAGGGTGTCCATCTCAAACAAACCTGCTATCAGAAAGTCTCATTTAGTCATGATGTCCTTCTCAAACAACTCTGCTATCAGAAGGTCTCATTGAGTCATGTTGTCCTTCTCAAACAACTCTGCTATCAGAAGGTCTGATTGAGTCATAGTGTCCTACTCAATCAACCTTACCCTGCTATCAGAAGGTCTCATTGAGTCATGGTGTCCTACTAAATCAAACCTGCTATCAGAAGGTCTCATTGAGTCATAGTGTCATACTCAATCAAACCTGCTATCAGAAGGTATTGTGGAGTCATGGTGTCCTACTCAATAAACGCTGCGCCACCAGCAGCCAGTCTGTTGTTATTCCATTTATTTTCTTTGTTGACAAAACACGGACCATGCTTTAGTTCTGCCTATTTTTCAACCGTCCTACGGACGCATCCATGTAGTTGATAAACCTAAGGATTAAAACCTTTTAACAAAGTATTTAAAGCTACAAAGAATACTGACCTCTGAATAGTCTAAATAAAGTACAATATCTTTAGTATTGAATAATAAAGTATGATATATCTTTAGTATTGAATATATAAAGTATGATATACAGTATCTTTAGTATTGAATACATAAAGTATGATATATCTTTAGTATTGAATATATAAAGTATGATATATCTTTGGTATTGAATAAATAATGTTGTCTCTAAGAGCAATGTTGGTTCACTTTGTTTCAAAGGGTGATTTTTTCTGGATTTGTGTCGAGATTATAAACAATATTTCAAGAATTTGTAACTAGTTATTGTAGATGTATCTTTTTCATCTGAAAACTACCCTGTGCAGCTTTAATGTTCACTATTGGTCATTTTGGTCACCTCGTTCAATAACCAGGACATGTCCTCAAAGACCGTCAATGAAGTTGATGAATCTAGTAATCTATGCATGAAAACGTTGTTTTCTCTCCAGTGAATCTCCGTTAAAAAGAACTGTGCGGGGGAGCTCCCGTAGCTCACCGCATATCTCGGCGTTATTTCTGCGTCGGGGAAAACCGTGCTCGTCACGGATCTGGGGGACACGAGTTCGATTCCCGGACCCGCCGTCATTTCTCAGAATGTCTTCCCCTGCTCTACATCCCATTTCAACCTGTTTCTGTCGGTCATGCTTGACCAGAAAAGCGATAAAACGCTAAAAAATAAAGTAAAAAAAAAAAAAAAAAACTGTGCTGCAAGACAGTGTTATGTTATATGTGATGTGAGACTGAGCTGCTCTCTCGGCCAAGCTCGCCCCTCTCTCTCTCCCTTTCTCTGAAACACAGTGTTGTTCCTTAACACTTTCAATGCCGGAGCTCGGTGCGAGCTTTAGTGCTTCCTTGCCACCACCCACTTCAATGATAGAGCTCTCATATTTGCAAATGCATAAACTATGTCTTAAATTATGGCTGTGTCTAATCTGGCCGTCGCTTATCAATGACTTGTTTGCAGTCAACATTGTCGAAACAGATTTTTTTAATAATCGGTTTATTTCCGTTTTATACCATTTTGAAAAACTCTTTTTTTGAAAGTTTCAGGAAAATATAAAGATTGTGATAAACGCCCTTTACTGGAATATTCTGGAATACCCAAAAAACGTTGTAATTTTTCAGCCTATTTATGAATCGTTTTCAAATAAACGCTAGATTATCGATAGTATATGTGTACTTATGCAGCACGCTAGAGAAGCGAGCTGAAAAATCGAATCTCTTATTTCCTGATCGCACACACACACACATAGGGCAAACGCTGATATCTCTGTGAAAATAGCTCCGATTATCCCAAGACTGGTAAAATAGATTCCTTACCTCAGATCAGATGTTCTCCAAAAAGTTTATTCCAATTCCTGATCGCCATTCCAAATATCGATCGCGTTTATTGATCCAATGCTGGGTACTGGAAATATGTATTCCACGCTGTTTTGGGGCTCGGAAATGACTTGGATCCTCTCGGGTGGCTTGCGCGAGAAGCAAAATGAGGAAGCTGGATTCCCCCCCCCCCATGTGTTTTCATGCAATCCATTCCAAATGGGTGCAGTACCACAGGGAGACGATAGGGGGCGGTATTTTCCCAATGGAGCTCAGAGAGAGTTTGCAGCACCAAGGTGAGACTAGATTGATGAAATATTCATTCAAATCGCTAATAAAAAAACAAACGACATATCGCAGCGTTGGCAATAACCGGTCGGCATGAACAAACAACATATTGCGTCGTTGGCATTGAAAGTGTTAAGCAGGAATCATAAATCATTACTAGAGAGCAAATGGTTATAAAAAAAATAAGAGACATCTCTCCTCACTGCTCTGCTGTGTGTGCCACTATAAAAAGGAAGTCACAATGACACTCTTACAACAGACACCGCTTACCTGAGACAGTACCGGGGAACGAGTTGGGGATGGAACCAGAGAGAGACGACGTGGCTCCTCCAAACGGGGTGATGGTGGACGAGGCGCCACCGAAAGGGGTGATGGTGTGATTGAAGGCTGCTGCGGCAGGACCAGACGAGGCGGAGGAGGGAGGCTGATTCTGCTGCAGCTGGGTGGGGTCGGGCCCATAGTGGCCTGTGTGGGCGGCGGCGGTGGTGGTGGTGGCAGTGGGGTCTGAGGCCATGGTGTTCTCTGGACGATACTTTATTGCAGGGCCCTTGTCTTTGCTCTTGATGCAGCCCATGGTCTCTTCTAAAACACACAAACGCATCAACTAAGAGCGCAGCACAAACACATCAACTAAGAGCGCAGCACAAACACATCAACTAAGAGTGTCAGAGAGAGAGAGAGATTTTATTTGCCATGTATGGACGAATACACATTGGAATACAGGTACAGAGCAATACTGTGTGTCTACAACTAAACCAATACAGGAGCAGAGCAGAAACAGCACAGAAAAAAAAGACATGGACAGTAAGAAAAAGAACACACAGTATAAAAGGACAAATGCTAGGTTTAAGATCAACATCCCCTAAAGTGCATATTATAGTAAAGTGCATGATGCATAGAGGCACAATTTACAATAAAAGTGCATAATGCACAGACACACAGAAACAGCACTTCCACAAACCTGACGAGTAACACACCAAATTCAGTGTGTACAGCACTTCACATCAGGTCACAGTGCACTAGACTGCCACAGTAGTCAGTGATACCATTGTTACTCTGTGTTCAGGCATCCACTGAGTACATTACTTGCCCACCAGTGTATGCTTAAATTATTATATTTTTTTTAAGAAATAAAAGCCATTTAGTTAATTCTCACATATCAGTGCCCACATTCGAGTAGATTTAATTTCACTTGAAGCAGAGAAAGAAGACTAGAGACAACACGACAGGTTACACAACGATGGTGGAGGATTTGGCAATATTTCGGATTTAAACCCTGCAGCAGCTCGACTGGAGAGGATCTCAGAGGACCAGTCCAGACCAGCCAAAGTATGTTTGTGCTATATACAGTATGTGTGCACATAAAGAGCACACACACATACAGTACATACACAGCACAGCACACACATACACCGCACACAAACATACAGAGCACACACACATACATACAGTACACACAACATACACACAAACATAGAGAGCACACACACATACATACACAGCACACACACACACACACAGCAGACACACATGGCACACATACACTACAGCACACACACATGGCACACATACTGTACATAGTACTAGGGATGGGTGTGAGTAATCGATTACACTTTTATTCGCCATTTCAACTGAACTTGAGTGGTTTTTGAAGGTGCTCGTTTTTTTTGGTTACCATCAAATACGTCCACCAAAAGTGCCCGTTTGTGCCAATGAAACAGAAAACACGCTTTGAAATCCTGCTCTGAAATCCCACAAGGTGTGAGTTTCTTGCAGGAAGCTGGAAGCTGTGGAGCATGGAGAGTACATGTGTTACCACGAAAAGGTTTGTTAGCTTAGGGTTATCCAAAAGATAAAAAACAACTATTCGTGTTTGTGCGTTTCCAAATTGTGCCAACGACATATTGCCCACATTGCATAGCATTCATAGACTATTGATTGACAGACATGCCGTTTCCATGAGTGGAGAGAGCTGCTGCAGACAAGAGTGGAGGTAATTATTAAATATGGTAACAGACTGTTTTGACTGACAATATGCATTAAGCATAGAGTATATTGTGGTGCATTGTTATGTCCGCAGAGCGAGGTAGTGTGTGTGTTTCTGCGCAATATCTCATTATGGCTGCTGCCATGCGCTTTAAGATGCGTTCTAAAAATAGATTTCCCTAAACAAGCACTACTTGAGTAATTCGTTTCGGGGTACTCGATCTGGGAAAACATTACTCGAGCCCATCCCTAATACATACATAGCACACATACATACAAGGGTTGGGTACCGTTCACATTTGAACCGATACTGGTACCTGGTACTGGTACTGGTACTGGTACTCAAAATGGTACCTTTTTCTGTACTTTACTCTCTCTGTAATAATGTTTTAGTAACTTTTGTAATAAAGTCTAAACTTCTCAATTTCAACATTGTTACCACACCACACATCACACAAACTAAAACCCCTCCCTACCTCCTGTTAGTTTTTATAGTGTAACTTTTGGCTACTTAAAATCATTGAACTAGAGAGAGAGGAGGGGAGAGAGAGATACAGGCTCAGTCCCTCCCATTCCTCACCATCTGCTGTGAGAGTTTCCAGGGTTAGTTTAGCTTAGTTAACATTAGCAGCTAACGTTTAGGTTTTTATTTTTACCGATACAGGAATGACAATGATGCAAAGCATGCTAGATGCATTGGACTGGTTGCTCGCAGAGTTTTCACTGCATATAGAAAGTTGTCACAGGGCTGTCGAACGCAGGGCTGAATAGCAGATGTCATAGCTTCTAAAATTGAAGGTCTGCTCTGGTCTGTGTCTATTATGAAATGACAATTGCGTGCCATTGAAGGTCCGTGCTGGTCTGTGTCTATTATAAAATGACAATTGCGCATCCACGCTGGTCTGTGTCTATTATGAAATGACAATTGCGTGTCATTGGAATTCAGATAATTTTCTAACTGAGCGGGTCTTAAGGTACCGGAATGTGAATCGGTACTCAGTAGTACCTACGTAATTCGGTCGGTACCCTTAAAAGTACAGAGTTCGGTACCCAAACCTAATATACAGCACACATACATAGTACACATAGATAGCACACATACAGTACACATCACACACACATGTATTTCTCATGCTTCTATTTTCTGAGGGAGAGCAGAGAGGGAGAGCTGTGAGGAAAGCAGAGAGGGAGAGCTCTGAGGGAGAGCTGTGAGGGAGAGCTGTGAGGGAGAGCTGTGAGGGAGAGCTGTGAGGGAAAGCAGAGAGGGAGAGCTGTGAGGGAGAGCTGTGAGGAAAGCAGAGAGGGAGAGCTCTGAGGGAGAGCTGTGAGGGAAAGCAGAGAGGGAGAGCTGTGAGGGAGAGCTGTGAGGGAGAGCAGAGAGGGAGAGCTCTGAGGGAGAGCAGTGAGGGAGAGCTGTGAGGGAGAGCTGTGAGGGAGAGCTGTGAGGGAGAGCAGAGAGGGAGAGCTGTGAGGGAGAGCTGTGAGGGAGAGCAGAGAGGGAGAGCAGAGAGGGAGAGCTGTGAGGGAGAGCAGAGAGGGAGAGCTGTGAGGGAGAGCTGTGAGGGAGAGCTCTGAGGGAGAGCTGTGAGGGAGAGCAGAGCGGGAGAGCAGAGAGGGAGAGCTCTGAGGGAGAGCAGAGAGGGAGAGCAGAGAGGGAGAGCAGAGAGGGAGAGCTGTGAGGGAGAGCTGTGAGGGAGAGCTGTGAGGGAGAGCAGAGAGGGAGAGCTGTGAGGGAGAGCTGTGAGGGAGAGCAGAGAGGGAGAGCTCTGAGGGAGAGCTGTGAGGGAGAGCAGAGAGGGAGAGCTCTGAGGGAGAGCAGAGAGGGAGAGCTGTGAGGGAGAGCAGAGAGGGAGAGCAGAGAGGGAGAGAAGAGAGGGAGAGCTCTGAGGGAGAGCAGAGAGGGAGAGCTGAGAGGGAGAACAGAGAGGGAGAGCAGAGAGGGAGAGCTCTGAGGGAGAGCAGAGAGGGAGAGCTCTGAGGGAGAGCAGAGGGAGAGCAGAGAGGGAGAGCTCTGAGGGAGAGCAGAGAGGGAGAGCAGAGAGGGAGAGCTCTGAGGGAGAGCAGAGGGAGAGCAGAGAGGGAGAGCTCTGAGGGAGAGCAGAGAGGGAGAGCTCTGAGGGAGAGCTGTGAGGGAGAGCAGAGAGGGAGAGCAGAGAGGGAGAGCAGAGAGGGAGAGCTCTGAGGGAGAGCAGAGAGGGAGAGCTGAGAGGGAGAGCTGAGGGAGAACAGAGAGGGAGAGCTCTGAGGGAGAACAGAGAGGGAGAGCTCTGAGGGAGAACAGAGAGGGAGAGCTCTGAGGGAGAGCTGTGAGGGAGAGCAGAGAGGGAGAGCAGAGAGGGATAGCTCTGAGGGAGAGCAGAGGGAGAGCTCTGAGGGAGAGCAGAGAGGGAGAGCTGAGAGCTCTGAGGGAGAGCAGAGGGCTCTGAGGGAGAGCAGAGAGGGAGAGCAGAGAGGGAGAGCTGAGAGCTCTGAGGGAGAGCAGAGAGGGAGAGCAGAGGGCTCTGAGGGAGAGCAGAGAGGGAGAGCAGAGAGGGAGAGCTGAGAGCTCTGAGGGAGAGCAGAGAGGGAGAGCAGAGGGCTCTGAGGGAGAGCAGAGAGGGAGAGCAGAGGGCTCTGAGGGAGAGCAGAGAGCTCTGATGGAGAGCAGAGAGGGAGAGCAGAGAGGGAGAGCTGAGAGCTCTGAGGGAGAGCAGAGAGGGAGAGCAGAGGGCTCTGAGGGAGAGCAGAGAGGGAGAGCAGAGAGGGAGAGCTGAGAGCTCTGAGGGAGAGCAGAGAGGGAGAGCAGAGGGCTCTGAGGGAGAGCAGAGAGGGAGAGCAGAGGGCTCTGAGGGAGAGCAGAGAGCTCTGATGGAGAGCAGAGAGCTCTGATGGAGAGCTGTGCCTCCTCACACTCTCGTGTTTTTGGCTTTGTAACGTGATGTAAACATTACCTGGGACGCTTGTTATGGGTGTTTTTCTTTTAGATCCTGACCGTGTCAAAAACATCTACATTTTGTTTTATGATTTTTTTCCTCTCCCTGGTTGGATAGCTCACGTTGCAACCTAGCAACCGTGTTTGTTTACAGCTCTTGTGTTCAACACATTGTATTTAAATCTGAACACATTTATCTCTGCTCTTTTGTTCCACTGATAGATGGCCAGATATCTCTCCACACTGTGTTAGCGCTGTGCCAGCATTCCACTAGACTAGTGGAACAACTATTATGGGAGCGTCTTTTTTCTCCCTCCATCTCATCTCAGCGCATCTCAGTCTGGGAACCACTGCTCTATCTGTTCTGAAGGTGATTATACAGTCAGACTATTGATGTTCCGCTGTCTCATCATCACAAACCTTTTCCATTCTGATTCATTCTCCAGGTGGTCCAGAACAGGGCAGCACGGTTGGTACTGGGCTGCTCACTAAGGTCTAATGTGAGCCGTATGCATGCCCGCCTCTCTTGGCTTAACACATCCTGCGCCAATCACGTTGTACGACGTGTTTCAAGTTCATGCTAATTCTGCCAGATCACGGCGTACGACGTTATTGTGATCATATTTCATATTTTCGCCATGGTATTCATATTTCCCTCACGGAGCCTTGTCTGATGCAGTGGGACTCGGCACAACTCTGCAACGCTTCAATACTGCCCCCTGGTGGATGATCGGCGAGTTGCCAAACCGGAAATGGCCGGTTGGATATCGGTGCGTCTCCTAAATCCGTCTGGCCTCTCGCATATTGTCGCGGGACTCTAGCCACACACCGTGGATATGGATCGCTGCCATAACTCAATAATCGACATGATTTGGGCGTGTATTAATAATATTATACAAACCGAAAATGGATCTACTCGATCCCCATCAAATAACTGGGATCTTTTTGCTCCAGTCTCATCGCCCAACGGTAAGAGGAGGCTGGCGTCATTTTCAGTGTTTATTATTATCCATACAAACTGCTCTGATCTATATATCACCCATATGCGTGGCTCAGGGGTAGAGCGGGTTGTCCAATGATCCAAGGGTTGGTGGTTCGAATCCCGCTCAAGCCCATGTCCATCCCACTGCCGTTGTGTCCTTGGGCAAGACACTTAACCTACTTGCCTCGTATGAATGTGTATGCATGTGAATGAATGTTGGTGGTGGTCGGAGGGGCCGTAGGCGTTGATTATTCGCCACGCTTCCGTGAGTCTGCCTCAGGGCAGCTCTGGCTGCAATTGTAGCTTACCACCACCGGTATGACTGTGTATGAACGAATAATGGACTCTGTGAAGCGCTCTGGGTCAGTGAAGAGCGCTATATAAATCCAAGTCATTATTATTATTATTATTATACTCCATAAAGCATTTAACGACGATCACGGAATTATAAACGACCCCCCCCCCCCCCCCCCGTTCACCCGCGCATGATCAGTCATAACGTTTAGGACCATGTACAGTTGACATTTTTTATATAGCGTGGATCGGTATCAAACAGCATTTGATAATCTATATATGCATTTATGCCTATATCTCACGTTCTAGGAATTACTGCAGAAAACAATAAAAACATATTTATATTCTAGACCAGGGGTGTCAAACTCATTTTCACAGAGGGCCACATGAGCATTATGGTTGCCCTCCAAGGGCCAAAGACCGTATAAATGTTAATGTAAAATAAATGTAGCTACTCATTTACATATTGTTAAACATGTTGTTTCTGTATTTATTACTTATTCAAGTTATATTGCATGCATTTGCATATATGTAAAAATATATGTTAGCTTATGTTATTTTAACAAATTATTTTAGTTTATCAGAACCCCATATTACTCCATTAATCAATGATCAAACCATTCAAGTAAATAACAAAGAAGAAGATCATCAAATACAAGCTATGACATTAAGTTTGTTCAAAACCTTTTTGTCACAGTCAAGAGGGGCAGAACTAACAACTGAGCTGCAAAGAACACGTGGGACAGATGTAGCAGATGTTACAAAAACAAATGGCTGCACACAACCTTGCAGAGGCCATACATCCAACTAATGGAAGATAGTTTAATTAACTTTAATTAACAGATTGCAGAATGGGTACAGTACAGTACAGCTCAATACACACAATTGTTAAGGGGATGCAGACCAGAGAAAGACTTTCGACTTGTTTACATCAGGGTCCACCATTTTCAATTCATAATGAAATTGCTATTATGTGTCTGCATGAACACACAACTGTAACTGTACTCAAACATAACAAAATAAGGGTTGTCTCAGTTCACAACTATATTGGTCAAGTTTTGGGTGGGACTTGTTTGCGTCCCTACAGCTTCTTATTCAATTGAGCGAGATGCTTGGTTATGTCACACAGCCAGTTTGCATCTGACAGTTCAGACAATATTTCTTCAACCCTTTGTTACCTATTCCGCCTGGATCTTTTTTGTATTTTGGGCTGTAAAATTGTCAAAGAATATCTGAGGAGTAAGTGCTTTTGGCTTTTTTCCTTTGTTACTTCATCAATACCTCAGATGTTCAACATACATGTATGTGTAAGAATGTGTAATAACTAAGGCTGTCAAAGTTAAAGCTTTATTAATACATTAACCCACAATTATTTTAACGCCACTATTTTTAAACCCAAGATTAATGTTAAAAAAAAAAAAAAAAAAACTTTTATTTTTTTACCAGAGCTCTTGGGGGGCCACATCAAATGACGTGGCGGGCCACATTTGGCACGCGGGCCATGAGTTTGACACCTATGTTCTAGACGGTATTTTCGTATGAATGTGTGAATGAAAAAGTAAAACGTTCCTACATCCTGAACGATAGATAATCGATGTTGAATGGGCCATAGTAATGTCAATTTAGCAATACAATTTAAAAAGTTATAGCCCTGCAAAGAAGGTGAACATCTCCATAGGCTTACAGTGCTGGCAGAGAATGGTATAAGATGATCAAACTCCGTGGCAGTTAATGTGTTAACGTTGAAAATAGATTGTCTTTTAATATACTTGTGCTGTTCAAGTTGGTCATGAGCAGTAAAACTCCTGTTTTTATACATAATCAGATTGTTTTTAGTAATACTGTGCACAAGCATTACACTAGAGCAGTGGTTCTCAAACTTTTTACACCAAGTACCACCTGAGAACGTAGCTGGCTCTCCAAGTACCACCATATGACCAGCGTTAAAATACAGTCTATTCAGCTATGCACAGTTCACACAGGAGGCAAATGTAGTCCTAATACCATTATTTATTGTTAACTTTTGTCAGACACAGCCACAATGTACAAAGGGATAGCACTAGAACTAGCAAACGCTTCCACACAACTCATACAATGCAAGGTGCATTGAGAACATAATAACTAACATTCTCACATAGCAAGTGAGAAAATTAAGAACAACTGTATTTCAGCAAATGTACTTAATTCTCTCTCTCTCTCTCTCTCTCTCTCTCACACAGCAAGCAATTGTCCGTCATTCTCTCTCTCTCACACTCACACACACACACACACACACACACACACACACACTTATTTTGTTACAAAAACTTAATTTCCTGCATTCTGGTGCAGGAATATTTGAATTTTTACCCTTTAAATGCCAGTGTTTGTGATGGACATCACAAATTATTGTAAAAAAGAAAAGAAAACACATATTCAATACATTTTTGAATGTTTACCCTTTAAATGCCAGTTTGTGTGATGGCATCACAAATTATTGTTAAAAAAAAACACAAAAAGTAAAATATTTTCAATATATCAAATGCAAAGTAAATTTTTCTGGGGGGGATTATTACAGGCTAGGCATGTGTCAATGATTAGCAGCAATTACAAAAAAAATCTAAAAATAAATGGTTATGATCAGGGCTGAAGTTGAATTAAAGATTTATGACTGTTTAGACTGCATTACTCTCTGTCACAGTGATCTCCTGGTTGTTCCCCACTTAGATTATCTAACTATCGCGCCGCCGCAACCAGAAACACTGGCCTGGCCTGCTTCTAAGTTCAGTGGCCTGACAATTTTTTTTTTTTTTGCTTTTTTGGAACTGTTTTCAAGTACCACCAGCAGTACCACCAAGTACCACTAGTGGTACGCGTACCACAGTTTGAGAACCACTGCACTAGAGGTTCCAGTAGTGGGCAGCTTGAATTGCCAGGTCCTAGAACCAGCGCTTTGGGGAGATCTTTTATTTTTAGAGCATTAAATCTTTGGAATGGCCTGCCTCGGAACCTCTGCTGCATTTACAGTAGATTCACTTTTAAAAAGAATCTTAAATTGTTTTTAACACTAAATTTTTGTTTTCGTTTTACACTAATGCAATTTTAGCTATCTTAATTGTTACAGTTGTTTCATTATGCATTGTGTGTACTGACTTTTAATAATTTTGTTTTTGCAATAGTGATTGTTTTTGTATGTTTTTTGTGTGTGGACCCCAGGAAGACTACCTGGTTGCTATCGCACCAGCTAATGGGGATCCATAATAAAATAAAATAAAATAAAATAAAATAAAATAAATTCTAAACTGTTTCACTTATTTAGCCTGAACCAAGGAAGCAGTGTGAACTGGGACAGAACATGTCAGTAATAGTCAAATACATAAAGCCTATAGTGTTATCAGTGTTGGGCAAGTTACTTTTAAAAAGTAACTAGTTACAGTTACTAGTTACTTCTTCCAAAAAGTAACTAAATTACTTACTCAGTTACAAATTATAAAAGTAACTAGTTACTTCAGAAAGTAACTATTGCGTTACTTTCAAGTAATTTTTTTTACATAAACAACATACACAAATCTAAACTATTTTAATGTTGCTGTGGGACAAAGTGAGACTAGCCTCCAATCAAATGCCATGTATGTAGATATTATTATAATTACTACGTTTATATAGTGATCATACAAATACAATAGATGTTTTGGAACTTTTGATATCATGTATTGCCCCTCAACAGGCCACAACTGGGCAACATTCAATTATGCTTGTTAAGCACTATACCAAAATAAATAACAAATATATACTGATTGATTGAACATTTTAATTAACAGATTGCAGAATGGGTACAGTACAGCTCAATACACACAATTGTTAAGGGGATGCAAACCAGAGAAAGACTTTCATCTTGTTTACATCAGGGTCAGGGTCCCCCATTTTCAATTCATGACATTTATGACATACACAACATACAGATATAAGAATCTAATCTAATCATCTAAACAAATCTAATCATGACATTTAAGACATGCATGACATACAGTCTATATATATATCTCTGACTCTGAGTCTGAGCACCTGAAGACTGTGCTATTAAACCAGGAAGTGCAGCACTATGTCAGCAGAGTAGAGCCTCCACTACTGCAGTGCAACACACAACTAACACAAGACTAGAGTGAACAAAAACGCTCATGGACCCGCGGTCTGTCATTGAATGCTCGCGTGTGTTGTTCGTTGGATTCGTTTTGGATTATTTGGCCACCAAAACAACTATCAAAACGTACACGGACCGCGGTCTCACGTCGACTGGCTTGTGTTGTCGCACTGTGTTTCAGACTCTGGATGAACCCGCCCACCTCTACCTTTGATTGGCTTACCATGGCATTTTACTCAAGCTCAGCCAATCGCGCGCTGAGGTTGGCTGAGAAGGACTAACCTCGTTCCCAGCTTTATAGAATGCCTATCGTCGCAGAGATCTTTCTGATGAAAAAAAAAGCTTCAATCATAGACAGTAACGCGCTGCATTTTTTGCCAGTAACGGTAACGGCGTTATTAAGATTGGATGAGTAATCCGTTAGATTACTCGTTACTGAAAAAACGAATGCTGTTAGTAACGCCGTTCTTTATAACGCCGTTACTCCCATCACTGAGTGTTATGCTATTCTCCACTTGCACAATGTGGGCACGTCATATCCGGTTAGGTCTTTAGCCCCGTAGACTTCTTCCGGTCCCATCACAATACATTGAGTTTAGCAACTTTTCTCCCGTCAATTAAACAACCTTATCATCACTTTTTTCTTTCCAGAATATCAAACATGGGTCTAACAGATCCCACGTCGATACTAATTTAGTTATATGTCTCATTTTATTCCCCATATCTAACAGATTAATGTATTGGATTTAGGCGGAGCTAAATGCTAATGTAACAGTAATCTTTTTTTTTTACATGAAATACAGCCCAAAGACCTTAGAAAAAAGTGACGATAAAGTTGTTTAATTGAAAAGTTGCTAAACTCAATGTAATGTGATGGGACCGGAAGAAATCTTCGGGGTTAAAGACGTAACCGGATATGACGCCCCCACATTGTGCAAGTGGAGAATAGGCTCTGTAGCACACAAAGGAAAGGTTATAGTGATCAGGAAAATGTTTAGGCGCAGGCCATAAGTACCACGAAGTATAAGTAAATAGAAATAAAATAAAAATAAGAATTAAGTACACATTCGACAAGTTCAAAATAATTGCACATTATATTGATGCACAAGGGTGCAGTAAAGTGGCTGAGCATTGTAGCAGCATTTGAGTCCAGTAATGAGCGGATTAACTGTTCATCAGGCGTACTGCCTGTGGGTAGAAACTGTTCTTGTACCGGTTTGTGTTTGTTCATATGCTGCGGTACCGGCGACCGGATCGCAGGGGGGAGAACAGCTGGTGTCCCGGGTGGTTGTGGTCCTGGATGATGGAGATGGCTTTGTTCCGACACCTGGACTCATGGATCTCCTCGATGGACGGCAGTGAACACCAGATGCTCAATTCTCAGACCCTCTGGATGGATTTCTTAGCCTGAGTGGTGGTGTTGCCATACCACACGGTGTGATAATACTACACCCCCAATATTGCGTGTTGTCTCCCCTCTTATTTATTATGCACAGCTGCAGAGCTCTTCATGACCACAGGCATCTGGTTACGTTTTCAGATGACACCATCCTTGTATCCCTACTGCAGCACTCTGAGACTGATCATGGACCTGTACTTCATGACTTTGTGAAATGGATCTTGGTGTGTTGCTGGTGAATGGATCTTGGTGTGTTGCTGGTGAATGTAGCTTGGTGTGTTGCTGGTGAATGGATCTTGGTGTGTTTCTGGTGAATGTAGCTTGGTGTGTTGCTGGTGAATGTAGCTTGGTGTGTTGCTGGTGAATGTAGCTTGGTGTGTTGCTGGTGAATGTAGCTTGGTGTGTTGCTGGTGAATGGATCTTAGTGTGTTGCTGGTGAATGGATCTTGGTGTGTTGCTGGTGAATGGATCTTGGTGTGTTGCTGGTGAATGTAGCTTGGAGTGTGTTGCTGGTGAATGGATCTTGGTGTGTTGCTGGTGAATGGATCTTGGTGTGTTAGTGGTGAATGGATCTTAGTGTGTTGCTGGTGAATGGATCTTGGTGTGTTGCTGGTGAATGGATCTTAGTGTGTTGCTGGTGAATGGATCTTGGTGTGTTGCTGGTGAATGGATCTTGGTGTGTTAGTGGTGAATGTAGCTTGGAGTGTGTTGCTGGTGAATGGATCTTGGTGTGTTGCTGGTGAATGGATCTTGGTGTGTTGCTGGTGAATGGATCTTGGTGTGTTGCTGGTGAATGTAGCTTGGTATGTTGCTGGTGAATGGATCTTGGTGTGTTGCTGGTGAATGGATCTTGGTGTGTTAGTGGTGAATGTAGCTTGGAGTGTGTTGCTGGTGAATGGATCTTGGTGTGTTGCTGGTGAATGGATCTTGGTGTGTTGCTGGTGAATGGATCTTGGTGTGTTGCTGGTGAATGGACCTTGGTGTGTTGCTGGTGAATGTAGCTTGGAGTGTGTTGCTGGTGAATGGATCTTAGTGTGTTGCTGGGGAATGGATGGGATACCAGTGGAGGTCTTCAACTGCTTCCGGTTCCTAGGACTCCAGATCTCCGATGACCTAAGGTGGACCTACAACACGGAGGTCATGCTCAAGAAGGCCCACCAGCGCCTCTACCCCCTGCAGTGCCTCAGGAAGTGTGGCATAAGCACGCAATGGCTTGTGAACTCCTACAGAGGCACCGTAGAGCGCGTACTGACGAGCTGCATCCTCAGATTCAGACAACTTTATTGATCCCACATGGGCCAATTCTAGGGATGCCCCGATCGATCGGCCAGTGATCGGTATCGGCCAATATTCAGTATAAATATGAGATCGGTGAATTCCGATAATGCTTTATTTTCGCCGATCGTGAAAACCGATCGAAAAACATGATCCAATTCTTAGCGGAGATCTCACTCGCTGACTTCGGGGGCCGAGCTTTAATTCGAAGCTTCGAGAGGAAAAAAAATGTTTTCTTAATTTTTTTTTAATTTTTTATTAATTTTTTTTATCTTATGTTGTGGGAATTGTACAGCACTTTGGTAAACTTTGTTGTTTTTAAATGTGCTCTATAAATAAAGTGGATTGGATTAATTAATTAAGTAGCCCCTTTCGTGACTGTGACGCAGCCAAGGTTTCACTCGGCTGTGTGATTTAATTCGAGGTGGATCGCTGTTGTCGTTTGAACAACTTCAGATTTCATGGGAACTACCAATCCCCCAAATCAAGAATGTTTAAGATGAATGAAGTAAGATTTTGATTATTTGAAATATGGCCTGTGTAGACTAAACTATGCACAGAATTATGTCAGTCTACAAGGTCCGGATTCTACATGGTCCGGCAATGTAGACCTTGTAGACTCCACTACAGACCAATTATCAGTGAATGTTCATGCATTTTTAAGAAGGGCTACTTCCTCACCAAAACATCTCAGTAGCACCTTATCTAAATGTTCTATTTCATATATGGAGATTCATATTTATTTATGTATTGCATGCATTTCTACATTTTATTTCCTATTTTGTTTATTCATCCCAGTATCTTTCTTTCTTATGTGTGGAAGTCTACAAGGCATGTAGGTAGGTGTATATGTGTTTGAGGATGATATCCTTCAAACAGGCAATAGTGATGATATAATTTGGGCAGTGCTGAGCTGGGTTACTTTCCTCCAGTGTATTTGTCAAGTCAAGTCAAGAGTTTTATTTGTCACGGCATACAAGTATACAATGAAATGCGGGTGGTCTTGCCCGCAACGATGTGCAATACAGTGGTACAACATATAATAGAATCCAATAAAAACAACATTGTGCAATAAACAGGTAACAGGTAACATGGTGTGACATCTCGGTATCTGTACATAAAAAATATTTACAGAGCATATAGGACATGCTAGGTAGCTTTGGTAGTGCAATACACTGTTACTGTTGTTATACTAATTTAAAGTGGCCTTTCCTTTTGGCCATAAGTGGTTGTGTGCGGCATGAGTGTGTGCCCGCTCATGTTAAAGTGTTAAAGTGGCTGCTAGTGTGTGAGCGTGCACAGCGTGCGTGTCGTGTGTGTGCTCATGTGTGCTTGTGTGTGGATAGTTCAGTGTTCTGTGGCACTCAATGTTCATTGTTCAAGGCTCTGATGGCCTGGGGGAAGAAGCTGAGCCTAAGCCTCTCTGTCCTAGTAGCTGGGGTTCGCAGGCGTCTGCCTGACCTCAGCAGCTGGAACAGGCCGTTATTGGTGGGAGTCTTTCATTATTCTGCAGGCTCTGGATTTGCACCTCTTGTTGTATAGAACCTGCAGGGGAGGTAGTGCCATACCCGTGGTACGCTCGGCTGAGCGCACCACTCTCTGTAGGGCCTTCTTGTCCTGTGCCGTGCTGTTTCCATACCAGGCAGTGATGTTTCCGGTCAAGATGCTCTCTACAGCTCCTGAGTAGAAGGACTGGAGTATCTTCCCCGATACTCTGAACTTCCTTAACTGTCTCAGGTGGTAGAGGCGCTGCTTCGCCTTCTTTACTACTATGTGTGTTGTCCATGTCAGATCCTCTGAGATGTGGACCCCCAGGTACTTAAAGCTGCTCACCCTGTCCACGGTAGCCCCGTTAATCATCAGTGGTGTGTGTGTCTCCTGCTGTCCTCTCCTATAATCCACGATCAGCTCCTTGGTTTTACCAATGTTCAGGAGCAGGCTATTGTCCTGGCACCAGCGTTCCAGTACCTCAACCTCCTCCCGGTAGGCCTTCTCGTCGTTGTCCGAGATCAGCCCCACCACCACCGTGTCGTCTGCGAACTTCACTATGGAGTTGGAGCTGAACTTGGCCACACAGTCGTGTGTGTATAGTGAGTACAGCAGGGGGCTCAGAACACAGCCCTGGGGGGACCCGATGCTCAGGGTGATGGTGTTGGAGGTCTGACCCCCCACCCTGAGTGACCGCCTGGGGTCTCTCACTCAGAAAGTCCAGTACCCAGGCGCTCAGGGCGGAGCTCAGACCCAGCCCGATCAGCTTGTCCACCAGTCTGGTGGGGACTATGGTGTTGAACGCTGAGCTGTAGTCAATGAACAACAGTCTCACATAGCCCCCCTTCTGACGGTCCAGGTGAGAGAGGGTGCTGTGCAGTACTTGGGAGACCGCATCGTCAGTGGACCTGTTTGGCCTGTATGCAAATTGCATAGGGTCCATATCGCTGGGGAGGGAGGCACAAATGTGATCCTTGACCAGCCTCTCGAAACATTTCATGGCCACAGAGGTCTGAAGCTCTTATACAGCATGTGCTAAGGATGGAGCATACATATAAATGAGTGTCATCAGCAAGTCATTGATTAAAAAAAAAACAGATGTGTGGCCCTCTGCATGGACACAGAGTTTGACCTACGAGGTAATTTCTGAACCATTTGGTCCTTATGACTAGGGATGCACCGAATGGGAAATTCTTGGCCGAAACAGATACCGAAAATAGAAAACAGTTGGCCGAAAACCGAATGCCGAAAGGCCGAAAATGATTCATAGAATAGAATTTTTTTTACCAATGTTGTGGAACATTATGATTATGGAAAAATATATGATTATGGCTAAACTCAACTTAAATAATAAATAATCACTATTATGGGTCCATAAAACATTTATTCAGCACTTCTGAATGCATACACCACATTAATTCCACCTTTTCTCTGGCTGCCGCGGCGGACATCTGTGCTCTACTGAGCGCACCTTTCTAGTCCCCAGTTGAATGTGCTCTCTTGACTCGGCACAGTAGACGCGCGACGTGTATGCTCGAGAAAGATTATATTATCAACGACAGACAGCGTCAATGTGAGAAACACTATCCCCCCCCCTCTCGCTCTGAATAATATGCATATTAGATCACTCAGTGATTAACCGCGACGGGCATATAGTAAATAAGGATGTTAAAGACGCATTTATTGGACGCGTTGCGCGCAGAGTTTACATAGAAACAGCGCGACTCCCGACAGCGCGACATCATCACAACAACACGCGTTAGGTTACAGGTTGTTTCTGTTTCGGTATTATATTTTCGGTGAAAAAACTCTTTCGGTAGCCGAAATTTCGGTGCATCCCTACTTATGACCAAATCTATCATCCCTAACTTTGTTAAGCAACTATTCATAATCAACTGAATTGAATGCCTTAGATAGATCCATCCAATTGAATCAGATTATGATATAAACCAAGTGGTATTAAGAGTTTTAACAGATTATCAGACTAAAGAAATCACATGCAGGGGGGGCCTGCATATATCGGTATCGGTTGATATCGGTATCGGAAATTAAGAGTTGGACAATATCGGTATAGGTAAAAAAGCCAATATCGAGCATCCCTAATTAGTACCAATCCTGATCTCAGTCACTGTGTAGTAGGGCTGGGCGATATGACGATATCATATAAATATCGGGTACAGTTAATTAACGATACACTCTTTTAACGTATCGTGGATATCGTGATGTTTTGCCCAAGAGGATTGTGTCGCGTCAATCTGGTCCACACACCCATTCAAACTTTTGAACAACACACACACACACACTACTGCATGAAAGTTACTACTTATTATTAACAAAGGCATTCGTTTTTGTGGCATTAACGTTATATAGTTACACGTTCAATAACATCAGCGTATTTACCCAAACATAGCAACGTCCGATGACGACATAGATAGCAAGCATTACTGTTCATATCTCAGCCCGTGCTGAGTTGTGCGTGCCCATTCTGCGGTCTGTTAATAAAGTTTTCAATCAGACAGATGTATGGAAAGGCTTTTATTATAACATTTGTTGCAGTAAAATCATTATGCCTCGTTTAGTCATGCTGCGGTGCGCTGGTAATCACTCGTCGGCCGCGGGGAGCTGTTGTTGTTGTTGTTGTTGTCGTTGAGCTCTCGTCAAAATCAATGGAGGACTTTCAGGAAAGTAAAAAACGCATAGCGCTTGCCGATTGGTGCTAAGAACAGCAGGGCTGGTGCAAGCGGTGTGACGTAATTGGCAGACTCGACTGTCAATCAAAATTATTCTGTTGCCGGCTGAATGATTGAATGAATGAAAACGTTATTAACGATTGCAAAATGGGTACAATACAGTACAGCTCAATACAACAACAGTGGACTGGAGGATGAAGACCAGAAAAAGACTTTCGGCTTTTTTTCCATTTTCAATTCATCAAAACATTTAGAGACATACAAATATACAGTAGTTTCATAAAAATGCTAAAATGCTATTGATTGATTGATTGATTGATTGATTTAAAACTTTATTAACATATTGCAGAATGGGTACAGTACAGCTCAATACATACAATTGTTAAGGGGATGCAGACCAGAGAAAGACTTTCGTCTTGAGCAGGGTCCCCCATTTTCAATTAATCATATTTCATATCTAAATCATATAATATCTCATTGCTAAATATATGCAATATATAATCTAATAATCCAATAATCTAAATCTAATAATATAAAAATGCTAAATGCATGGGTATTTTATTTTGTCTTTAATGTTAGCTTGCAAACTCAAATACTGTCTTGGTAAGCCTCATAATGAATTGTTTGGGGAAAAAAAGAAAAACATCGTAATGTGTATCGTGTATCGCCGAAAGGTCAGAAAATATCGTGATATCATATTTAGGCCATATCGCCCAGCCCTACTGTGTAGCCAAGATACGTTTTTTCATGGATTGGAAATACTTGCTCATGTACTGTCACTGACTGAACCCACATCAAAAGGCAGTGAATTAGCTTCCATCATCAGTTGAGTTTATTAAATGTGAAAACACTGAACCTGAGCAGAGCCGTGTTGAAAACACTGAACCTGTGCCTGGTGCGGTTTCATGGATAGTCCTGAACTAAAAAAACTCCTCTACATGGGATCCTCTCCAGTAAGATCGGTCACAATATGAGTCATCTGTGCATTGAGCAGTCTATTGCACGAGACCTTTTTCACACGTCAGTGGAGTGTAGGGCTGTCTTAAATACTTTTTTTTTCTTCAAATTTTTTTATTTTATTTTTATTTTTACTTCGGTGTGTGTGTGTGTGTGTGGGTGTGTGTGTGTGTGCATGGGGCCATTGGGTGGGGCCGGGGGACAAATACACTGGAGGAAAGTAACCCAGCTCAGCACTGCCCAAATTATCACTATTGCCTGTTTGAAGGATATCATCCTCAAACACATATACACCACCTACACGCCTATTCTCAGTCCTTGCCCCACAATGGTGGAATGAACTACCCACCCCAGTTAGGACAGCCGAATCCCGTCCAATCTTTCGCCGTCGACTAAAGACGCACTTCTTCAACCATTATCTGAAATAAAATTAAAAAAATAAAATAAAAAAATCGAACCCTAACTAACCTTACTGTCATGCACTTGTCCTAATAAACTAACCTACACTGTAACACGCAACACTTTGATGAATATTGTTACTCAGCTGATAGAGTTGTATCCTTCCTGATGACCTGTCGTACAGAACTTGTAAGTCGCTTTGGATAAAAGCGTCAGCTAAATGACTAAATGTAAATGTGAATGTAAATGCCTTGTAGAATTCCACACATAAGAAAGAAAGATACTGGGATGAATAAACAAAACAGGAAATAAAATTTAGAAATGCATGCAATACATAAATAAATATGAATCTCCATATATGAAATAGAACATTTAGATAAGGTGCTACTGGGATGTTTTGGTGAGTTCTTTGTTTTTTTGTGGACGTAGCCCTTCTTAAAAATGCATGAACATTCACTGATAATTGGTCTGTAGTGGAGTCTACAAGGTCTACATTGCCGGACCTTGTAGACTGACATAATTCTGTGCATAGTTTAGTCTACACAGGCAATATTTCAAATAATCAAAATCTTACTTCATTCATCTTAAACATTCTTGATTTGGGGGATTGGTAGTTCACTAGTTCCCATGAAATCTGAAGTTGTTCAAACGACAACAGCGATCCACCTTGAATTAAATCACACAGCCGTGTTGGCTGTGTCACAGTCACGAAAGGGGCTACTTAATTCATTAATCCAATCCACTTTATTTATAGAGCACATTTAAAAACAACAAAGTTTACCAAAGTGCTGTACAAGTCCCACAGCATAAGATAAAGAAAAAAAGAAAAAAAAATGTATATATATATAAAAGAAAAAAAATGTATTCGAAGCTTCGAATTAAAATCGAAGCTCGGCCCCGAAGCTTCGATTGCCAAAAAAAATTCGAAGGTCAGCCCTAGTGGAGTGGACACATTAGCCTAATCTTCATGGCTCTTTACACTGCGGTGGAAACGCCGAGAACAATGGGTTGAAGGAACTTAAAAGTTCCATGAAATGTAGTTCCTGGCAATTAAACGTTTCTGGTAGTTTCGGTGCAAACGTAGCTCATCTGTGAAACTGTGTGTCCTATCTATGTGTTAGAAATCAGTGTTTTACATATTCCAGAATTGGTCAGAATGACTCGTATACTAGCTGCTCTCAGGAATGACATACAGCTGCCTCCACCTGATCTAGGTTGCTGGTTTGTATGGGTAGTACATACAGTGCCTGCGTGCCCCTGAGCAAGGCACCCAACCTTCCATGTATGTAACCCACCAATAGGGCTGGGCGATATATCGAGTATACTCGATTTATCGCGGCTTCTATCGTGAACATCGAGTATATGTTGTCACGTCGCGGCTGATGAGACTTGCTTTAGCGCAGATCTGTCCTCTCATTTCATTATAGACACATGACCAGTGCGGACCTAAAATGACATGCAATTGTAATTTCATTAGACAGACCATGGCAGACCTTTAATGACATGTAATTTAATTGATGCAAGCAATGGGCTAACGTTAGCTGCTAACCAAGATGACTAGGCTAAGCTAAGTAGCGTTAGATGCTAACCCTGGAAAACGCTCAAAGCGGACTCCACAACACTAGTTCCATTTGTGAGGAAAGGGGGTGGGTTATATTGACGACGCTTGACAACAGAAGTTTAAACATAACTTCATATTTATTGGTTATTCGTTTCTTTATATCATCCAGTTTCCATCTCCGTGTGTTAAACTCTTCCTGTTTACATTCGAGTGTGACATCATCACTACGGCAGCTTAGACGATCAAAACGCAAACCTAGAACAAAACCCGAGGGGGGGGGGGGGGCTGGCTCTCTCTCGCCCTCTCTCTCTAAAACCAAGGAGCTGATCGTGGATTATAGGAGAGGACAGCAGGAGACGCACACACCACTGATGATTAACGCAGGGCTGTACGCTAAGCTTTTTCACTAGGGGCACACTTGCCCCTAAATGAGAAATTTAGGGGCAAAAAATATTTTTTAGGGGCAAATTTTTTAATAACAATTTTACCATTATTAAAAAAAATATGTTCCTCCTGCCTCATTACTGTGGTCCTTTTATTTAACATTTAAGTGCGTTTGTTTTCAGGTTTGTATCTTTTATAATGAACCAACTGAGTGTGTAAATCACTAATAGAACAAAAACAACAAACTGTGTGTGTGTGTGCGCGCGCTTGTGTAGTGCTCCTTGAATGAGATCATCACAACACACACACACCATTAATCAGGAGGAGAAGAAACTCTGCATACATTTGTTTCACAATGAAAAGTGCTTTAGAAATCAAATGAATTATTATTATTGTAAATAACCTCATGAAAGGTTTATTATTTGTATGGGTAATTACCTGCTTCATATTTGTGATGTTACTGGTTTCAGTGTGTGCCTAAAGTGATCAATGTGTTGGGCCGTTTATAGAGATCTATGCCAATTAATGTTTATGTATATCCGGGACTTTTTTTTTATAAGAATTGAGAGGTATTTGTATATATGACCTTTATTTTGAAAACTGTTGCAACGCAACCTTATTTACATTTGCGCTTTTGACAGTGAAATGTTCAGTCCAACTTAGCTCGAAGGAAAGACTAATAAAAAAGGTTTAATTGACCCGTATGAGGCTCTTACGGTAGGACTTTGATTGTTTATAGAAGTGGAATGTAATACTATGCAAAACGAGAAATAAACAGTGATTTTACCAGCAGTCATTTCATTTCATATACGGGGAACCGACAATTATTAGTATTATATTATTTGCATATCGTCTCATTATTAGATAGATAGGTTGATACTTTATTGATCCGCGGTGTCAATTTAAGTAGACAGTATTTCACGTCCTAATAGTGGGGTACTCACGTAATGCATGGCTGATCCTGAACGTTAGAAGTTTCCGTGTCCCCGTCAATCAATCATCACATCATCACGTCAATCATAATCATCTTATCATCTCTCCACATCGGACGTGGTTGTCATAAAATTGACTGATATCCATTATCCACTCCGTTGTTCTTGCGGAGCAAGAGCCATATTATTATTTAAAGGAAGCGGCTACATTCAGTTTCGTTTCGCTAGGAATTATGGGATTTGGTGTTGGATGTATAGACTACGCAGATAGGGACATGGTCTTTAATCGCACGATAGACTACAAGTTCCAAGTATATAGCGTGACCCAGATTCACTCCGCGCAAATCTTTTTTTTCACTCAGGCTATCGGTGATCGCAGTAAGTTCATTCATTGCCGACAGATTCTTTCATAGCACCACAAGTAGCGTGAGTGGCGTCATCACACGCCTTGGATAATTTAGGAGTGAAATGCGAATGCAAGGCTTGAAAGCACTACTCGCAAGCCCGCCCCCAGATAATATTTACCAATCGCAACGGCCAATTAAAGGGGCAATTCGCGATCATATCATCGCAGCGTACAGGCCTGTAACGGGGCTACCGTGGACAGGGTGAGCAGCTTTAAGTACCTGGGGGTCCACATCTCAGAGGATCTGACATGGTCAACACACATAGACACAGTAGTAAAGAAGGCGAAACAGCGCCTCTACCACCTGAGACAGTTAAGGAAGTTCAGAGTATCGGGGAAGATACTCCAGTCCTTCTACTCAGGAGCTGTAGAGAGCATCTTGACCGGAAACATCACTGCCTGGTATGGAAACAGCACGGCACAGGACAAGAAGGCCCTACAGAGAGTGGTGCGCTCAGCCGAGCGTACCACGGGTATTGCACTACCTCCCCTGCAGGTTCTATACAACAAGAGGTGCAAATCCAGAGCCTGCAGAATAATGAAAGACCCCCACCACCCCAATAACAGCCTGTTTCAGCTGCTGAGGTCAGGCAGACGCCTGCGAACCCCAGCTACTAGGACAGAGAGGCTTAGGCTTAGCTTCTTCCCCCAGGCCATCAGAGTCCTGAACAATGAACATTGAGTACCACAGAACACTGAACTATCCACACATAAGCACACATGAGCACACACACGACACGCACGCTGTGCACGCTCACACACTAGCAGCCACTTTAACATGAGCGGGCACACACTCATGCCGCGCACACCCACACTTATTGCCAAAAGGAAAGGCCACTTTAAATCAGTATTAGCAACAGTAACAGTGTGTATTGCACTACCAAAGCTACCTAGCATGTCCTATATGCTCTGTAAATAACTATGTACAGATACCGAGATGTCACACCATGTTACCTGTTACCTGTTATTGCACAACGTTTTTTGTATTGGATTCTATTATATGTTGTACCCACTGTATTGCACATCGTTGCGGGCAAGACCACCCGCATTTCATTGTATACTCGTATGCCGTGGCCCGTGACAAATAAAACTCTTGACTTGACTTGACTTGACTCGCTCTCTCTCTCTACATTCAATGATTTAAAGTAGTCAAACCTTACAGTATAAATACTAACTGGATAGTTGATGATAAACATTTAATTTCATTATCTGAAATATTCTAAAATCATTAAGTCTGCTATAAGCCATTATCCCTTTGTGTGTGATTATTATTTTCTCACAGTAGTGTGTATATGTAAGGGATAATGTACATATACGAGGTCATTGTCGCAAAATAATTGACTGACACAGTTTAGAACACAGAGGCGCCTCGCCGAGGTGTTTTAAACGTAGTGAAGGTCAATTATTTTGCGACAATGACCGAGTATAGGCTATACATTATCCCGCTTATTACATGGCTAACTTACTAACAATATACCTAATTCATTTTACACCATCGACAAGACGAGATCAAATGCAGACGCAGTTCTGTTCTGTCGCTCCGCGCTGTCATCGCCGGCAGCCGGCAGGTCTGTGGTCTGATTGCACTGATGACTGCAGCTGTGCATATGCTGAGCAGCTTTCATGACTGCGATCTGTGTGTCAGTGGGCTTGATTGGTCCAGCTGCGCACAGCGGTCATTATTGCTCGGCAGAGGTCCGTTATCGAGTAATAACGGACCTCTGACTAGCGCTATTGACCAATCACAATCAAGCATTTCGGCGAATGTTAAAACGCCATGTAATAAATATATATATATATATGTGTGTGTGTGTGTGTGTGTTTGGCTAAAGTGGATAGAAAACACAGTACTGTGCAAAAGTCTTAGGCATTTTTTTTAATATAAATTGTCTTAGATGTAAATAATTTTTTTTATTAGTGTGTCAGTAGACTACTCTTAGTACATTTTCATTTAATTATTTTTTAAAGCATCTTCATGGTTTAATAATGCAAACATATGTTGCAGGGACTTATTATAATCATCATATTGGCGTGACTGTTAGGGATGGGTACCGAATTCGGTACTTTTGAGGTACCGAACCGAAACACGTCGGTACTACCGAGTATCGAATCAAGTGAGAAACCGAGAAAAAAAATAAAAAATAAAAAAAATTATTAAATCTTTTTTTTTTTTTTTTTTTATGTCAACGTTCACACGCACAATATATGCTTACCTAGGATTTGACTTGATTCAACAACAAAGCAGTCGGAGCAATGACAAGCCGAAAACTGTCGAAATTGTAGTTTGGATTTTTTTTTTTACGACTGAGGTAGGTAAATTAAATTTCTTGAGACTAAAGTACAGAAAAAAGGTACCGTTGGGTACCGGTATCGATTCACAGGTACCGGTATCGGTTCAAATGTGAAAGGTACCCATCCCTAGTGACTGTATGCATCAAAGGGTTAAATCAAGCATTTTTAAGTGCTTTAGAGAAAATGTCAAAATATCACGATATATATCGTGTATTGTGATATGGCCAAAAAATATCGCGATATCATTTAGAGGCCATATCGCCCAGCCCTACCCACCAACCTGCTCCAAGGACACCTAACCCTCCATGCATGTGAACTATCAACATGCTCCAAGGACAGCTAACCCTCCATGCATGTGAACTATCAACCTGCTCGCAGCCCAAGTTATCAAGTGACAGCAGACAGGATGATGATCGATGTTGAAAGGCTGATTTGGCGTGTGTATGGCAGGGTGGCATCAGCCCGAGGTCTTCGAGATATGGGTGGCCGATCCACCCTGAGGGTGGTACACTAGCACCAGCCGGTGAGAGGGTGTGTGTCTGAAAACGGTTGTGGACTGATCCACAGGTGTGTGTGTGTGTGTCAACCCTAGGTTATTTAAACCTAGCTTGAGCTGGCATCCCCCTCAAACTCTAATCATTAACACTGAGTGCCAGCGACAAGATTTCTCGTTAGTTCATGCCAACCGTTGAGTGCCAGCCGATGAGAGATCTCGTTTTTAATCGTTTATTTTTTTTATTAGCGATTTCCATTCATATTTCATCAATCTAGCCTCCCGTTACCACTGGAAGTCTCTCTGAGCTCCATTGGGAAAATACCGCCCCCTATCGTCTCTCCGTGTGGTACTGCACCCCTTTGGACTGGATTGAATGAAACGCATGAAAAAATAAATCCTGCTTCCACATTTTACTTCTCAGGCATGTAACTCAAGCCGATCGGATTCATTGGGGACCATCAGAACAGCGTGGAATCAGTGTTTCGACCACCCAGCGTTGGATCAATAAACGCGATCGATATTTGGAATGGCGATCAGGAATTGGAATAATCTTTTTGGAGAACATCTGATCTGAGGTAAGGAATTTTTACCAGTCTTGGGATAATCAGAGCTTTTTTCACAGAGATATCAACGTGGGCCCTATGTGTGTGTGTGCGTGTGTGTGTGTGTGTGTGTGTGTGTGTGTTGATCAGGAAATGGATAATCGATTTTTCAGCCCACTTCTACACATATACTATCGATAATCTAGCGTTTATTTGAAAACGATTCATAAATAAGGCCAAAAATTTACAACGTTTTTTGTGTATTCCAGTATATTCCAGTAAAGGGCGTTTATCACAGAATCTTCTGAAATGTTCTGGAACTTTCATAAAACAAGCGTTTTTCAAAATGGTATAAAACGGAAATGAACCGATTAAAAAACAATCCGTTTCGACAATGTTGACTGCAAACAAGTCATTGATAAGCAACGGCCATATTATACACATAGCCATAATTTAAGATATAGTTTATGCGTTCGCAAATATGAGAGCTCTATCATTGAAGTGGGTGGTGGCACGCAACGGGGTTCCAGGGCACCGGACCCGTGGCACGGAAAGTGTTAAGTTAGGGAGTATGGGGTGGTGGTGGGATGCGAGATGACAACAGCGCATCTGAACAGCTGTCAAGACGGTGCTTAAAAAGTGGGAGGAGTAATACAATTGGAAGATGGAAAACAAGGTATGACGATGTGATTGGCTGTTAGACATGAACGGAGGCAGCAGGGCTGTACCTTAACTGTTTTTGCACATAGCGCTGGTGCTACAGAGGTAGTTTTGTACCAGCACCAGTATAAAACTCTAAAAACAACCACAAGTAGTGCAGTTCATCACTTAAACAGGTATGTGACTGACAAAGGACATGCATGTTGCATACAGGACACACAAAATGAAACATAACTGTATACAAGAAGACATGCATGTTACGCTTCATTTGGCTCGTTCCTTTACTTTCATTTAAGACTTGAAAATAAATTTTTCTTTTATATTTTCAAAGGCGAAGAGAGGCTCCATGATGAATCAGTGATGTAACTTTCATTATGAATGCTTTTGTTCCCGGTAATAAACAACATTGTGCCTGGTCGGACTCCCAAGCCAGATAGCTTGCTTGTTTGATTATCTCATGTTTGCTATTAAATAAAAAAAATAAAACCATATGTTAGCGGGGGGGGGGGGGGGGGGGGGGGGATCTTTGAATAGTAGTTGAATAGTTCCCAGTGACTATCGAATAGCAGTTTTTCCCATCCCTATATCCCACTGTGCCAAATAGATAGCTCGCTCACTCAACTCACTGAGGGAAATTGGATTGATCACTAGGAATTGTGGGATTTGGTGTTGGATGTATGTAGTCTTGTCGAATGTAATGTTTTATGTTTTGTGTGGACCCCAGGAAGACTAGTTCTTGTCATGCAACAGCTAATGGGGATCCTAATAAACTCAACAGACAAGGACATGGTTTTTAATTGCACGATAAGACTGCAACTACCAAGTAGATTCAAGAGGTTTATTTGTCACATACATACCAGGGCATACAACTGCGAATGGCCATGCCCGTTTCGATTGTGCAATAATACTAAATAATAAAATATGCATGATAAAATAGACATGCTAAAGTCCTGAGATTGTATTGCACAATGTTAGCTACGGATTAAGGCACTGGGTCCTATGTACACTACTATACAATATACAGTTTTTACTCTATATCCTTATGCTATACTTGCTATTTCTAAACTATACAATACAAGAACCACATCAGTTCTTTCCTTAAAGTGACCTTTATTTTCCTCGTTCCTGTGTGCTCATGTGCAGGGCCGCCGCTAGGGGCGTGCGAGCAGTGCGGTCGCACAGGGCCTCGCGAGAAGGGGGGCCTCGCGAGAAGATTTTAAATTTTTTTTTTTTTCACTTTTTCTCCATTTTCCTCCCATCCCAATTTTCGTATCATCCAATTCAACCCTCCCCTGTCTTTGAACGCTGTTTCATGCCTCCCACAAGCCGGCTGCAATGTGGACTAAGTCATACATAGCACGAGTCCCCTCCGATACTCGAGGTAACAGCAGTCGCATCTTTCCACCTGCGCGGCTCGATCTTTCAGTGTCAGGGGTCTGGGCTTTAGAGGGGCCCGTCGCTTCCCGATTCTACTGCGCAGGCGCACCAACCGACCTGTAGGAGTCGCTGTCCACAACGCCCGATCCCCACCAATCAGTTTCCCTCCCCCTAATACTGCCAATGTGTATTAGTGCGGACGACCAGTTAACTGAAAGCAATGTGGAGCGCTGGGCTGTTCGAGCCCAGTCTCCAGTATTAGTGGTGAGCGCCTTGCCCACTGCACCACGTAGCCGCCAAGAAGATTTTTTTTTTAAATTTTTATAAAAATAAATAGAATGTTAACAATCACTTTCCATCACAGACCTAAAATCTAGTTTTGCTTACATGCTTATATATTTCACATTAGACACGTTTGTGTAAAATAGTGTTCCGGGCTCTGCAGATATACTATACAGATAGACCCGTTTACTTTTGTGCAAAGCATCGTGGGAGGACTAACACTAGGGGGAGCTGGTTGGCATCGGTCTGGTAGTCGGTAGAGAGATGTGAAGAAGACCGGTATTATCCACGAGGGGAAGGGGTACAGGTACGGGGTCTATTCGGCACTATCTACGGGAGCGAGTGGATGTCTTGGCCAAGAGCATTTTACTTTTGAAAACCAAATGTGCAGCATCGGAGCAGAAGAAATAACGCTGCGTGCCATAAGCTTATCAATACCAAGTATAGTGATTAGGTTATGCCAAGACAAAGAGGACGTTCAGCAGATGGACTGAAGATGAAAGTTGTTGCGTGTTAGAACGTTCAGTCAGGCCAGACCCGGCGCCATGGGCGGGCATTAGGGGGCCGGGCCCGCCCACTGAGTCAGCTGTGCCCACCCTGGTAATTTGTTTTATTTTTTTTTGTCAATCAAAGTCGACTATCCAAATCCTTAGTCGGGGACAGCCCTAGTGGGCACTGATGTCAACAACAACACTACTGAAGCTAGCACGACACTCTGTGATAATTCGTTTTCTACCCTCAAGAACGTCTTTACAGAACATCGCCTTAGTATGCTTCATCGACGCAAGGCCAATTTAATTCAGTTGGCATTTGAGAAGGACTTAACAAAAAAGTTCAGGAATGAGTGGAGGGGCAGTGTTTTAAGAAGATTTCACTCTGTCCCCAAACGCCGCTTGCCGCCAGGGAGCGAAATTAACTTTTTGACTCACCGGCCAGTGGCGGGTAGATGGGAAGAGTCTACCCGCCAAGCATATTTCTTACCTGCCAAATTTTTTTTGATTACAAATATATATATATATTTTATATACATTTTTTTTTAAATAAAATATATATTATATAATCATACTTGTAGTTGTATTATCTGCGAGACATCGCCACCACGCAATAAGTCAAAATGCTTGCTATCTGCAAACAGCTCCACTGTTGCATGTGTGTATACTTGAGTAGCCTCCAGCTCCAGCAAGGATTCTCCGGCCCTGCAGCTAGACCCTATATTCAGCTAGACCCTACATTCAGCATGCAAGGATTCTCCGGCGATGCAGCTGGACCCTATTTATAACGTTACCGTTCTTTTGTCAAATCACATTCAACATGCCCTCAGCTAGAATTCGCATTCAATCAATGTTATAAGACATTGATATCAGGAGCTATCTGTAGCTACTGCTAGCCCGGTAGATAACGTTAAGACAATTTCGTTTACTGGGACAGATGGATCATCTAACGTGAGCTAGCTAAGCTAGCTAATGAGGGAACGGAGGTATTATGCACTCGAGTAGACTATTGCTGGAGCATTTGTTGATATCAGCAGCTATCAGTAGCTAGCCAGCTAGATACCGTTAGACAATGCCTCGTCATGTATTAAACTAAAAGTAGTTGACTGGGTCATTGTTTAAACAGTAACGTTAGCTCGTGGAGGTGCGATATAGACTAGAGCAGACGGAAGTAAACAAGCCAAATGGGAGCTTCCGATTGGTCATTTGCTTTTTTTTCTCATGAAACCAGTCACGTCACTCTACTGTGATTGGACCGTTGACTTGAGTGCAATGTGGGACTTGTAGTTTTTTAACGATCTCGTGGCGGAGAAAAAAAAGACGAGCGGCTATAATCTGTACTCGCACAAGAGTATCGTTATGAACTACACGTCTACACGCCACACGGCGGGCAGCCCTCTAAGTGTCATGCGCCAAAGGTAAAAACAGACCGCCCCTGGCGGGCGGCGGGCTTTAGTTTCGGTCCCTGCTTGCCGCTCTACTAATGATGGTGAGTAGCCTGTGGAGGAATTTTATTTGCTTTTTTATGCACCTTATTTTTGTCAGTTCAGGTCAGTTTGTCAGTGAATTCAGAAGTGTTGAATAAATGGAGACTTTTCAAAGATATAGAATAGAATAGAAATGTATTATCCTGAGGGAAATTTGACACTGCAAATCACTCAACATTAAACATTTAGACAGAACAAGTCACAAATAAGAATAACAAAACAAATAGCCTAAGAATAGAATAAAATGAAATAGAATACAAATAGAATAAAAGATACAGTAAATAAATACAGTAAAAATATACTGAAGTCTACAGTAGGTGTAATATTGCACAGTGCTGTTTAAAAAGTAAGAGTCACTCTGTGCTCAGTGATGCAGTGAGGCACAGTGATGCATTGTATAGTCTGATGGCTGTCGGAATGAAGGATTTCCTGTGCCGTTCAGTGCTGCATTTAGGTAGTGTGAGCCTATAACATGCTCCTCCTGTCAGCCAAGTCTGTATGTGGGTGGGAGGGGTTTTCCCTGATGGCTCCACAAATCATGTTAAACCCAGATTCGGCTCAAATAAGGGACTAAACACGTTTCGCAATTATGCCACATCAATGTGGAACGCCCTACCCAAAGCTGTAAAGGAATGTGGATCACTACCCACTTTCAAAACCTCTCTCAAGGGACACCTACGGGAGACTGCAATTCAACACTGGCCCCTGTAAATATCCTAACCCAACCCCCTCCAATGTACAGTCATTTACCTAGTATGGTTGTCAATAGTTCAATGTACAATTGTGTTTGTTTGTACAGTGTCTCCTCCCCCCCCCCCTCAATGTACAGTGTTACTTGTTTATACAGTGTGCCCCCCGGCCCCCCCCCCCCCCCCCCAACCACCTCCAATGTAAATTACCCAGTATGGTTGTCAATATCCCAATGTACCCAACCCCCCCCACCCAACCTCCTCCAATGTACAGTTTCTACGTCAAATGTATATACTCCCTTTTCTTGACTCCTTCTGTATCACAAACAGTACTGTATTTGCAAATCTGGTATGTCATAAATGTATAGATGTAGCAGTACTGACTATCTGTATGTCATGTATGTCATATATGTCTATATGAATTGAAAATGGGGGACCCTGATGGAAACAAGACAAACGTCTTTCTCAGGTCTGCATCCCCTTAACAATTGTATGTATTGAGCCGTACTGTATTGTACCCATTCTGCAATCTGTTAAATAAAGTTTTCATTCATTCATTCAGCCTGGAGCTTAGCAAGGTTCCTCCTCTCTGCCACCCTCGCTAGGGAGTCCAGCTCCACCCCAACCACGCTACTGGCCTTCCTGACCATCTTATCCAGCCTGTTTGTGTCCCCTGCTCTCAGTCCGCTGCCCCAGCAGGTCTGTTATATATATCCGTTCAGTCTGTTTTTGTATAAGTGAATGTTCTTAAGATAGCGAGAAATTAGATTTTTCAATTGGCTCTCTGCTGTTTAGTTCAGCACCGTGGGCAGCGCCAAGCAAGCCACAGCGCCGTTGTCCCAGCTGAAACGTATAAAAGGGAACCGGTGTTGAAAAACCATTGTGCCCCCCCGAGAACATTTTATGCCCCCCCACTAATTTGTTTCTGCAGCCTGGTCTGAGTCAGGCTAGCCATGTCGGCTAGTAGCTTAGCTAAAGGCAGGGACAGCTAACTAGCGTTAGCTAACCTAGCTAGCTAGCTAGCGTTAGCTACGTTATTGAGTGCTAATGTGTGGCAGATAAACTAGGAACAGACTCCCAAGTTCATCCCAACGGGGGGGGGGACAATATCATGGGACTGGTGAACTTTGTTATCTCCACGGTCGTCTCCTTCCTCTTGGACCTGATTCTGCATTAGGGTGAGTTTTTAATGCAATCTATTCTGTTCCCGCCGTGGAGTTCTCTCTCTCTCTCTCTCTCACTCACTCACTCTCTCACTCTCTCTCACGCACTCTCTCGGTCTCTCTCTGTCTCTCTCTCACTCACTCAGTGTGTTGCATCATGCAACAGGTTTTGCTCCGGTATCAATATTGAATGTGCAGTAATGCTATGCACTGTTCTGCTGCCTGGACATTACTGCTCAACATGATCACTCCAGCTTTACAAGTTGCTCTCTGGGAACATTTCACACTGTGCTCGTGCAGTTTGTGACGTGTGTACTAAGCTTATAGAGTTCGATTCAAATAAGGCAAAACTGCAAATCTGCATGTCGTGCTTGAAAAATTAACCTGGCTTTAAGCTTGTTTATCAGGTTCCAGGGGTGTTTTATGCATTTTCCCTGTTACTGTCAGGTGTACGACTGTACAGGTGCATTGCCACTAAGCCTCGGGCAGCGCTATTAGAATACGTTGACTGTTAGGGATGCCCCGATCACGTTTTTTGCCACCGATACATATCACCGATCGTCTTGAGCCATATCGGCCGATACCGATCCGATCGTTTTTGGTTTTATATATATATATTTTTTTTAATAAAATATATATATTATATAATTATACTTGTAGTTGTATTATCTGCGAGACATCGCCACCACACAACAAGTCAAAATGCTCGCTATCACCACTGTCTGTGTGTATACTCTGCTTTGTGTATACTCGAGTAGCCTCCAGCTCCAGCAAGGATTCTCCGGCGCTGCAGCTGGACCCTATACTCTGCCCTCATGCGATGGAAGCCAGGGGTTCGAATACGCATCGAATCAATGTTATAAGACATTGATATCAGGAGCTATCTGTAGCTACTGCTAGCCGGCTAGATAACGTTAAGACAACGCCTCAGTGAACTATTTAGTTTAATGGGATATTTCATTTTGAACAGTGAGCTAACGTGAGCTAACGGAGGTATCAACATGCACTACTAGACTATTGCTGGAGCATTTGTTGATATCAGGAGCTATCAGTAGCTAGCCGGCTAGATACCGTTAGACAATGCCTCATGTACTAAAAGTGAATAGTTGACTGGGTCATTCTGTTTAAACAGTAACGATAGCTAGGTAGCTAACGTTAGCTCACGGTCCCATGCACTATAGACTAGAGCAGAGGAGCCTCCTCTGCATTTACACGGGTGCGGGAGGGGCAGAAGGAGGAGGAGCGGCAGTTTGCAGCTCCGTGTGTCTGAGAGCGAGTGAGATCTCCGCTAAGAATTGGATCATGTTTTTCGATCGGTTTTCACGATCGGCGAAAATAAAGCATTATCGGAATTCACCGATCTCATATTTATACTGAATATCGGCCGATACCGATCGCTGATCGATCGGGGCATCCCTATTGACTGTATCATATGCCCATCAGCAGCGCTATTATTTAAGAATACGTTGACTGTATGAAAAAAAATATATATAAACAAAAATAAAAAAAATTACATTTTATTTAATTTTTTTACCTTTAGGGGGGGGGGGTCGCGTTTAAATCTCGCACAGGGCCTCGCATTTCTCCCAGACGGCACTGCTCATGTGTACTTGTACTGTACTTGTGTGTGGAGAGTTCAGTGTTCAATGTTCTGATGGCCTGGGGGAAGAAGCTGAGCCTTAGTCTCTCTGTTCTTGCTACGTATATGCGTAGGCGCTTGCCTGACCGCAGCAGCTTGAACAGGGTGGTTGGGGTCTTCATTATTCTGCAGGCTCTGGATTTGCACCTCCTGTTATATAAGTCCTGCGGGGGTGGTAGTGCAATACCCGTAGTACGCTCTGCTGAGCGCACCACTCTCTATAGGGCCTTCCTGTCCTGGGTCGTGCTGTTTCCAAACCAGGCAGTGATGTTTCCAGCCAGAATGCTCTCTACAGCCCCGGAATAGAAGGAGTGGAGTATCTTCCCCGATACTCTGAACTTACTTAATTGTCTCAGGTGATAGAGGCGCTGTTTCGCCTTTTTTACCACAGAGTCTATGTGTGTTGTCCATGTCAGGTCCTCTGTGATGTGGACTCCCAGGTAGGGCTGGGCGATAAAACGATAACGATAACTATTGCGATAAATTATTTCCTCGAAATAAACATGAAACGTGGTTGCAAGGTTTCGATATATAGATTTTCCAAGCTTGGATATGAGCACTAGAGCTGCCGCGGTATCGGTATTACCGCGGTATCGCTGTTACATCATGCCCACCGCAGCGTTGGGCTGAATACCGGCATCACCGCTGTTTTTTATTATATTATTATTATTATTACGCTCTCGTTGGGCTTGCGGCTCTGCAGATATACCCTACTTCTCTGTCGAGATTCCAAGCGACCCTATTGGGTACCAGAAAAGTCACATGAAACACTGCAGACCACTGATTGGTCAGAAGAGATACGCGTCACATGCTTGGAGCATCTTGCAGTGCGTTTACTTCCTGAATCTCAGCCATCACAACACGGCTAATAGTACGTTAGCTCCCACCGGAGACCGGAGTGGATTACCGACGCCGTCGCTCCTCAGGGAACGAGGCATAATGATTTTACTGCAACGAAATGTTATAATAAAAGCCCTTCGTTCTATACACTTGTCTGATTGAAAACTTTATTAACAGACCGCAGAATGGGTACAACTCGGCACGCTCTGAGCAAAGAAAGGAACTTAGATATTAATTGAGTAACGCTTGCCTTGCTATGTGGTCCGGTAAATACGAACGTGTAACTACTATACTAACGTTAATCCCACAAATCGAATGCCTTTGTAATCATAAGTAGTAACGTTATAATAATAAGAAGAAGAAAGGGTCGGGGGGGTAACCGGCGGGCGCGACACCGAGGGGAGACTTCGAATCCGTGTTTCACTTTTAATAACGAATGCGTGCATGCCGAATCCCAAACAATATTCATGCTGCAAAGTCATCCTCTAAAGATAGACATTTAGACTAGAGGCAGGCTATATGCTATATAAAGAGTAGACTACAAAAAAAATGCATTCAAACTTTTTTTTTGTGTGTGTGTGTGTGCGGTAATACCGCGGCGGTAGGAAATATTTTGCAAATGTGTGCGGTAAGGAAAACATCAATACCGCGGCAGCTCTAATGAGCACACGCACTAACAACCAATCAGTGAAGGAGATGGCCGACAGCGAAGGAGACCTGCGGTGCACCTCTGGGTAGAGAGGTAGGACTCTAGTAGTAAACAAGGCTGGCTAAGATAATTAGCTTGCACGCCGCTATTTTATAGTTTACGTGCCGAGTGGGTGTGTGGTGTGAATTCTGAGGCCACGGTTAGAGTAGTGTAGGGTATGCGGTGGACGTCGTTGCAATGTATTGGGGCGGAACGGAGTATTTTAGGGTGATTTTAGTACATTGTCGTGGGATACACCGCTTGCTCTGGCTAACTGTGTTCCATTCTTATAATGCATATGATCCAGTGGCGGTAGGTTGCCCCCTGGTGGAATATAATAATCTATGCACTGGGGTAGAAGAACGTGCGCGGACTGATGACGACATCAACTCGAGACATTCGCAGCAGCAAAACAAGTCTATTAATAGCTCGTCCATCGGCGCCGGGCATAAGAAGTTAATTAAACTTGACAGAAATGATATCGACGATAATTATCGATATCGAGTTATATGAAAATAATTTTATAGCAAAAACTTTTTTGGCCATATCGCCCAGCCCTACTCCCAGGTACTTAAAACTGCTCACCCTGTCCACGATAGCCCCATGTATCCACAGTGTGTCCCCTGCTGTATTCTCCTAAAATCCACGATCAGCTCCTTGGTTTTACCATTCAGGAGTACGGAGTAGGCTGTTATCCCGGCACCAGCGTAGGCCCGGTAGAATAGTGAGACTCATTGATTCACTTCACATGCTAAATACGTTTGTTTTTTCCTCACACACAGGCTATCGCACACATTAATTCATTGTATAGATAGACCGATTCTTCATAGACTTCAGTTATTGCTCGATAGACACCGTGGGATGTGTTTTATAAAATGCCCAATTATAGTTATTCTCCGTTTGCAGTGTGTACGTATGTGAGTCTTTAGAAATAGACAGATAACCTGGACTGAACTTGCTTCCACTCTGTACTCCAAGGCCACCTGCTGTGGGTATCACCGCCAAGAATGCAAGCAGACACAGACCCCTCCCCACACGCACTGAATAAGCCACATCTAGAACAGCCAAGAACCTGTCTCTGCCTGGCCCTGACATATTGTTTTGTGTCTTCTATGTCAGGAGAACAGAGAAGACTGGATTAAGTACAGAAGAGATAGGAGAGAAGTAATTTCATCCCAATCTGTAATCTTTGTGATATCACTCACTATGGGGTGTATTCCATTCTTGAGCAGTTTGATCTATAGATGGATAATATACTTTTTGGAAATGTCATGGAACCCGGACTTATCAATTATGATCGTAGACTGATCTTCATGATCAATATAGGTTTAATTATGAAACGCATAGTACAAAGTACATGTAGGTTAAATGAGCCTTGCTGAGAGGAGTGTTTTCCAGTGGCCAAGGGTGGTGGAGAAGGGGATCCAGCTCTGTTGTGGATAGAGAAGGGTGGGGGTTAGGGGACATTGGCTTTCTAGGTTTGAGATTAGGGATGGCTAGTGTGACGTCGTCACAAATTACTTCCGTGTCCACTAGCATGTTTAGTCTAATGCGGCCAATGTAAACAGCAATGGCTATAGTCCCTTTAATAACCTCTAAACTCCCAAATAGGTGGGATTATCTAGATTCTACTGTAGCTGTGGTTTTATTGGATGACAGCCAGCCAGCCAGGCAGACAGAGGTGTGATGGGGAGGTCAGACTGGAGTGAAGCCCGCCCCCGCCTGGCTGGACAGCTGTTGGTCTGGACAGGGGAGATCCTGGGAGCAGATGCTACCATCACCTTCCATCACATTCCCCTGATGCCAGGGGTCAAAGCCACGCCTAGGAACGTGAAGTGATCATATTATGTTACCGAGCAAAAGCCTTCTGGAGCGTCAGGAAAGAGAATCAGTAAATGCTACGTTGCCGGTATTAATACTGTTTTGGGTGAAACATTGTAAACAAGTTCAAAGCAATGTGTTCCTCTGGATGATCCGGGTTTGAATGACACGAAGGCCTGCCTGCACGGTGTAAAGCTGTTGACATGACAGCTCGAGCTGGCTGTGCGGTGCTGTGTGCTGGCTGTGGGGTGCTGTGTGCTGGCTGCGCGGTGCTGTGTGCTGGCTGTGTGCTGGCTGCGCGGTGCTGTGTGCTGGCTGTGGGGTGCTGTGTGCTGGCTGTGCGGTGCTGTGTGCTGGCTGTGGGGTGTGGGGTGCTGTGTGCTGGCTGCGCGGTGCTGTGTGCTGGCTGTGTGCTGGCTGTGCGGTGCTGTGTGCTGGCTGTACTGTGTGCTGGCTGTACCCCCCAACGGGTCCAATGCATCGAACATGCTTTGCATCCTCGCCAAAACGAACGCTAGCTGCTAACGCTAACTAAAATAAGCTAAGCTAACCCTGCTCAGAGATAAGGGATAAGATAAGATAAGCCTTTATTGATCCCCTTGGGGAAATGTCAAAGCAGCATGGGGGGTGGATACAGGGTGGGGGATGCATAGCTTCACAGTCCTATAAAGTCCAGTATCTATATACACTCAGGCAGGGCTGTACACTGCAACGAGATGGTCGCGAATTGCCCCTTTAATTGGCCATTGCGATTGGTAAATATTATCTGGGGGCGGGCTTGCGAGTAGTGCTTTCAAGCCTTGCATTCGCATTTCACTCCTAAATTATCCAAGGCGTGTGATGACGCGATGACGTCACTCACGCGAGCTGAGCAGTGAGCACTCAGCAGGTATGATCAGCGGGAACAATCGACTGAGCACTCACTCTGATAGACTGGCTGACTGTCTGATTCATTTAGCTATGAAGAAAAGTAAAGTTAGTATTGCTTCATATTTTCGACGCGTTCGACCTCCTATAGTGAGCCGAACTGAACTGAACTCGGACACACGGAGAGAGCTGCGGCGTCTGCTGCTCCTCCTCCCTCCCGCACCCGTGGCTGTTGTAAACACTAGTCTCTAGTGGGACACTGGGACCTCGGTGAGCCTGCCAGCCGGCTAGCTACTGATATCAACAAATGCTACAGCAAGTCTAGTAGTGCATGATAGCTCGCGTTAGCTCACTGTTCAAAACGAAACGTCCCATTAAACTAAATAGCTACAGATAGCTCCTGATATCAATGTCTTATAACACTGAGTCGATGCGTATTCGAGCTGAGGGCACGCTGAATATAGTCAATAGGGTCCAGCTGCAGCGCCGGAGAATCCTGGCCGTAGCTGGAGGCTACAGTATAGGGTCCAGCTGCAGCTCCGGAGAATCCTGGCCGTAGCTGGAGGCTACTCGAGTACACACAGACAGTGGAGCTGGTTGCATATAGCGAGCATTTTGACTTGTTGCGTGGTGGCGATGTCTCGCAGATAATACAACTACAAGTATGATTATATAATATATATATTTTATTAAAAAAAAATTATATAAAATAATTTTTTTTCTTTTTTTTTTAAATCAAAAACAATCGATATAAATAATGGTAAAATTGTTATTTAAAAATGTGCCCCTAAAAAATATTTTTTGCCCCTAAATCTCTCATTTAGGGGCAAGTGTGCCCCTAGTGAAAAAGCTTAGCGTACAGCCCTGTCAGGGGTCAGCAACCTTTTTGACATGGAGTGCCTGTTTGAAATATAGTTGTAACTAGTGTGCCTCAACAATATTCCATGCATCGTAAATTTTTGTTCTCATAATCAGGTCTTTTTAATGATCATTTTTACATTATTACATCATTATTAGTGTGGGTGACCTGGCGAAGCCAGGTTGCAACCCACACTATACATATCCATACTCTTTTTATTCTTTATTTATTTATTTATTCCACCGATTTTGCCAACACACTCGTGCCAGAGCGTTCGCGCCCCATACACGTGAAAGGTATCAAAACGACCGGCTTGCTCCAACTCGATATGCTATTCGAACTCGTAAAGTTTCACCGCACCGTCTGGCTACGAATCGACTTTAAACGGTAAAATTTCGGAAATACAGTGCAATTTAGAGTTTCAAACACTTTGATTTTGCCAACACACTCGTGCCAGAGCGTTCGCGCCCCATACACGTGAAAGGTATCAAAACGACCGGCTTGCTCCAACTCAATATGCTATTCGAACTCGTAAAGTTTCACCGCACCGTCTGGCTACGAATCGACTTTAAACGGTAAGATTTCGAAAATACAGTGCAATTTAGAGTTTCAAACACTTTGCAACACGTAAGCGTTCGCGCACCATACACGTGAAAGGTATCAAAACGAGCGGCTTGCCTATGGCAACTGCGGTCTTCGAACCCCGTAAAAGTTTCACCGCACCGTCTGGCTACGAATCGACTTTAAACGGTAAAATTTCGGTCCCATTGGGAATGCATTGCATTTTAGAGTGTAGCAGCTGAAATAATCTTTTTCCCCCTACCTTGGGTGAATTGCGAGTGTGATCTCAATTTTGGACGTAGAAATAAAACAAACACATCAAAACGATGACACGGCTGTCATCCCGCTCACAAAAGAAAAATAAATGGAATTGGACATTTCTATCTCAACTGACGACCATTTGTTTGAAGGTTCTCCTCCCCATTGACCGCCATGCAATCGCCCTCTAGAAATCCATTTTTTTTTAGCCTTCTGTTCCGATCGCCGAAGGAGTGCCACAATATCGCACGAATGCCACAATCTCGCGGACAACCCTTCGCCTACTCGTTGTAGTGCTCTTGTGCGAGTCACAACGCTTCATCTCTTATAGTTTTCTTTTAATCAACGTGACAATGCAGTCATGTAAAGAAATTTCAGAATATGCAAGTCATTGTGCTCATGGCTGATTGGTTCAGGCTTAACAGCTGTGAGGCTCAGGGCTCATGGCTGAGCTGACCTGCCAATGACATCATCCACTTAACCCATCATTGGCCATCACTGTGTTGCACTACTGAATTGCTGGACAGCGCCCTCTGTCTTGTGGGTTGTGTCATTGTACTCAGTAGGGATATCCTCTTTCATTTTTCATTGGTCCATGTTGACCACCTTTCATTGGTCGATGTTGACCACTCCCCCGATCCTTAGACCACGCCCCCTTAGGCCACACCCCCTCAGTGTATCTCTTGAACCGTTTGTCGTAGAGACTTGCGGATTGTGCCATTGGTCGATGTTGACCACCTTTCATTGGTCGATGTTGACCACTCCCCCGATCCTTAGACCACGCCCCCTTAGGCCACACCCCCTTTCAAAAAAATCGAAAACCGAAAAAGTTCAAAAACTCGGAAAAATCCCAAAACCCGAAAACTCGGAAAAATCCGAAAAATCCTAAAAATCCGAAAACTCGGAAAAATCCAAAAAACTCGCAAAAATCCCAAAACTCGGAAAAATCCGAAAACTCGGAAACATCAAAAATCCGAAAAAGTTCAAAAACTCTGAAAAGTCCGAAAACCCGAAAAAATCCCAAAACTCTGAAAATTCCAAAAACTCGGAAACATCAAAAATCCGAAAAAGTTCAAAAACTCGGAAAATTCCGAAAACTCGGAAACATCAAAAATCCGAAAAAGTTCAAAAACTCGGAAAAGTCCGAAAACCCGAAAAAATCCAAAAACTCGGAAAATTCCGAAAACTCGGAAACATCAAAAATCCGAAAAAGTTCAAAAATTCGGAAAAGTCAGAAAACCCGAAAACCCGGAAAAATGCAAAAACTCGTAAATTTCCGAAAACTCGGAAACATCAAAAATCCGAAAAAGTTCAAAACAGGCGTCACCCACACTTTCACAATTTCCCCCGCGCGGAATTGTCTAGTTGTTATTGTTATTATTAACAATATTATTATGATGGTTGTATCAACCCTAAATCTGAGTTGGGGGGGGGGATGCAATGCAGACTAACAGCTGCATACAGTGAGACCATTTCACTCAAATTTGCCCATTCATTTTTGGACACATCACACACCATTGGTGTGTGTACTGTACGTGTGCTGTCATAGCTCCACCTACAGGCCTAATGGAGAACACCAGGATGTGAATGGAGGGTGAATGTGAGGTATATTGTGTAAATAAGTTTTGATTGATCGCAAGACTACACTGTAAACAAAATAATTATAATAAGTTACCAGAACTTAAAAATATTGAGTTCAGTTACTGTGCATTAAGGTTTTCAGTTTTCAATCCATAATAAGTTAACAGAAAAATAAGTACACAACCACATTATTTCAACCTAATAAAACTATGTTTATTGTCATTGTTTTAAGAACACAAGTTGACTTGGTAATACTCACATTTTGAGTAAAAGAAATTGCTTTTAACATGTGCAATGTTCAATGAAATAGAAAAATAAATAATAAAATGTGTTGATTAACACTTTGATCGCCATGGGTTAAATTCATAATTTACCATCCCTAGCCAGCTCTATTTGTCTATGGAGAAGTTCCCCTTCTTTGCAGGGCTATAACTTTTTAAATTATATTGCTAAATTGCCATTATTATGGCCCATTCAATGTCCTATATGTATTGTTCAGGGTGTAACAACGTTAAACTTTTTCATTCACATATTCATACTAAAATATGGTCTAAAGTATAAGTATGTTTTTATCGTTTTCTGCAGCTTTCTCCAGAACTTGATTTATAGCTCCAAATGCATTATATTGATGATGAAATACAGTTTGATAGCAATCGGCGCGAGATAAAAAATGTCAACTGGACGTTGTTCTAGAAGTTACTACGTATCATCTGATATTGACCGGATGGGCGAGGGGGCGTTTATAATTCTGTGGGCAGCGTTAGATGATTCATCCAGTGTGGATCATATGATCATCATAGAAGTTTATATGGAACACGTTAGAATATAACGCTGCAACTCACCGTGGCTTCCTCGCGCCGCTGGCAGATGAGCGTGGAACAGAATTTTTTCTATTATGGGATGGAGAAATGCCCGATCCATTTCCAGGTTGTATAATAGTATATACGTCCAAATCATGTTGTTTTTTCGAGTTATTTGCACCGATCGATGTTCACTGTGTCAAGACGGAGTCTCTCTAACGATAGCGAGTGCCCGGACGACATATGGATGAGCACTTCCGGTTCACAGGGTCATTTCCTGTTGGCGATCTGCCGATCGGCCACCAGATGGCGCTCTTGAACCGCTAGAGAGTTGAGTGGAGCTTTGCAGTGTATCTCAGGGCTCCGGAGGGGAAATATGATTTCGATCACAGATTTTTGAAATATTGATATCAAAGACGAGTTACGGCGTCTTCGGCAGAATGAGCATGGCTAGGAATGACGTCTAAACACGTCATCGGCAACCATAGTGTTAATCCCACTGGTCACAATGGTGACCGTAATAATGTTTTTGTTATAAGGCTCTGCAAATGTTACTGAATGATGTAGCAATGTATTTCCAGCTAAATTGAAATAATAAACAAATAAAGGGTCTCAATTAAATATGTGGTAGTAAAAAGAACCTGTGGGAGGATTTCAACAAGATAAATGCGACAACAGTGCAAAATATTTCACTATAATATTTGAAAATCAAAAAAAAAAAAAAAAAAATCTATTTCTTTTTATTTAATTTTTTTATAATTTTTTTATGCTGCCCCCTGTGCCTATGAAAATGCCCCCGCGTGCCTATGCAGGCATGCGTGCCTAGGGTTGCCTACCCCTACACTATAGATACACTTAAGGTTAGGGCTGGGCGATATGGCCTAAAAATAAAATCCCTGATTATTTTTTTTTAAATCCGATTTACGATTTTAATCGATTTTTTTCTCTTGAGCTAAAAAAAAAAAAGAAAAAAAAAAACATTGTTTTTATTTGACACAAAAACCAAGATGAATGGCCCTATTGGAATTGAAGTGCAAACCTAACTTTCACCAATCTTCACTTAATTTTCTTATATATATATATATATAATATAAAAGGTTACTCTTGATCAAACAAAGATGAATGTCCCTATTGGGATTAATAGTGCAATAACTAGCTTTTTCACCATACTTGACAAATAAAAGGTGCCTCTTGATCATCAAACAAGAATGAATTTCCCTATTGGGATTAATAAAGTGCAAATCGAAGTTTCACCAAACATAACTTTTTGTAAAATAAAAGGTGACTACAAAAAAAAAAAAAAAAAAAAAATTAAATCAAAATCGTCCAAAATTATTAATTATTTCGAATTAATCTAAAAATCGCTTAATCTCCCAGCCCTACTTAAGTTGTTTGTTTTCTCCTGTTTTGGTTAGGTAAGAGTAGTTTAGGTAATGTAATCTCTTTTACCATAGATTAGATTGTGTTTATTTGGAGTATAGTGGTGTTTGTTTGTTGTTTTGGCCTGGGCTCACCCCTGAGCTACATGTGCTTCCTTTGCCTCTATTCAATAAATATCATTGTTGTTTACAAACCTGGTCCATCTTTTCTGTCAACCAACTGTTATGTTACAGCCCTTTACCCTTAGACACACAGGGGTCGTAACAGTATAGATACAAATACAATATAATAATATAAAAAGTACAAACACAAGATAGTCCAGTGGTGAGAGTCCAGTGATATGAGTCTCTACTCTCTAGTTCAAAATACAAGATCGGTACGGTGATGCGAGTCTCTAGTTCTCTAGGGGGCGGGGTCTCTAGGGGGGGGTTACACTATAAAAACTAACTGGATAGTTGACAATAATAAACATTTAACTTCATTAGCTGAAATATTCTAAAATCATTAAGTCTGCTATAAGCCATTCTCCCTTTCTGTGTGTTTGGAAAGACCAGATGAGGTCAGAGGAGTTTGATAGTATTTACGGAGGATGGCCAGATAATGTTGATATTTAAACCATAACAAATATGATACATTAATAAATACATGATCATGCAACATAAAATAAATTGTTGTAGGAACGGTTTGGGAGAGAGAGGAAGGAAGGGGTTTTAGGTTGCGTGTTGTGAGTAGTTATTTCAAGTTTAACCCTTTCTCTGCCACGCTTATATCCATCCTTGTAGCCAGTCTGCCAGCTCTATTTGTCTATGGAGATGTTCACCTACTTTGCAGGGCTATAACTTTTTAATTTGTATTGCTAAATTGACATTACTATGGCCCATTCAACATCGATTAGCTATCGTTCAGGGTGTAGGAACGTTTTACTTTTTCATTCACACATTCATACAAAAATACGGTCTAGAGCAGGGGTGTCAAACTCATTTTCACAGAGGGCCACATCAGCATTATGGTTGCCCTCAAAGGGCCAAAGACCGTATAAATGTTAATGTAATGTAAAATAAATGTAGCTACCATTTACATATTGTTAAACATGTTGTTTCTGTATTTATTACTTATTCAAGTTATACATATTGCACATGCATTTGCATATATGTTAGCTTATGTTATTTTAACAAATGATTTTAGTTTATCAGAACCCCATATTACTCCATTAATCAATGATCAAACCATTCAAGTAAATAACAAAGAAGAAGATCATCAAATACATGCTATGACATTAAGTTTGTTCAAAACCTTTTTGTCACAGTCAAGAGGGGCAGAACTAACAACTGAGCTGCAAAGAACACGTGGGACAGATGTAGCAGATGTTACAAAAACAAATGGCTGCACACAACCTTGCAGAGGCCATACATCCAACTAATGGAAGATAGTTTAATTAACTTTAATTAACAGATTGCAGAATGGGTACAGTACAGTACAGCTCAATACACACAATTGTTAAGGGGATGCAGACCAGAGAAAGACTTTCGACTTGTTTACATTAGAGATGTTCCGATACCATTTTTCCCTTTCCGATCCGATTCCGATACCTAAGCTTTGGGTATCGGCCGATACCGATATTTATCCGATACCAGTGCATACATAAAAAAATTTAAATAAAAAAATTATATAAATTAAATTTTTTTTTTTTTTTTTTTTTTTTAAGATACTGTTATACTGTTTTTTTAGTCATAACTAGAAAGTAATGGTATTTATTCAACAACAGGTGATTGTATAGATTTGTATTAGTATTATTAATCAATGAGTATGGGCTGCAGCACTGCAGATATACCCTACTCCAATGATCCACACGGACTGAGTTGCACTCGCTACTCAGTGGCTCTGCAGATATACCCTATTCAGTCTGTAAGCTAGTGGGAGATAGAACGTTCATGTTGTGATTTTTGATGCAAAATAAATATTCAACATTCTCTTTTGAAACTCCGCCTCAGACTCTTATCCTTTGGCACTTGCTGTACTTTGCTTGCAGGTCTGCAGCCATTATTGCTGGATTATGCACCAACTTTAGACACGGTAACGTTATCAAGCTAAGCTAACTGACCTAGCTCGTCTTCCCGCATTGACATTTGATAACGTTAGTAATAGTCAGCTAACGCTAGTCAGTAGCTACTTATACAATTCACCGTGGGGGCATTATTGTTGATAGCCGGTCATGGACAGTGTTAGGTCCTGGAGAAAGGACAGGCGATCATCTGATTTGATGTAACGTTAAAGCGGATGTTGTTCCAACTAGCTATCTTTCCAGCTAATGCTATCATAACACCAGCAAAACACATCCCGTCCGAGCTCCCCGTCACACCAGCACTGTCGGGGACAATGGGATTTAAGAAAGTGTATCTGCTGTTAAAATGACACAGCATCACACTTTAAAACATGTTCATTTTATAATCCTCACTCTCCGCAGGACTCGGCAGGAGATAAATTACATCATGGGATCGGAGGCTACAATTCACGTGTACTTGCCGATACCGATACCAGCATTTTAGGCAGTATCGGCGGCATTTCCGATACTGGTATCGGTATCGGAACAACTCTAGTTTACATCAGGGTCCACCATTTTCAATTTGTAATGAAATTGCTATTATGTGTCTGCATGAACACACAACTGTAACTTTACTCAAAAATAACAAAATAAGGGTTGTCTCAGTTCACAACTATATTGGTCAAGTTTTGGGTGGGACTTGTTTGCGTCCCTACAGCTTCTTATTCAATTGAGCGAGATGCTCGGTTATGTCACACAGCCAGTTTGCATCCGACAGTTCAGACAATATTTCTTCAACCCTTTGTTACCTATTCCGCCTGGATTTTTTTTGTATTTTGGGCTGTAAAATTGTCAAAGAATGTCTGAGGAGTAAGTGCTTTTGGCTTTTTTCCTTTGTTACTTCATCAATACCTCAGATGTTCAACATACATGTATGTGTAAGAATGTGTAATAACTAAGGCTGTCAAAGTTAAAGCTTTAAAGCTAAAAAAAAAATAATAATAATTACCAGAGCTCTTGGGGGGCCACATCAAATGACGTGGCGGGCCACATTTGGCCCGCGGGCCATGAGTTTGACACCTATGGTCTAGAGTATAAATATGTTTTTATCGTTTTCTGCAGTATTTCATAGAACGTGAGTTATAGCCATTTATGCATATATTAGATCATCAAATGCAGTTTGATATCGATTGACGGCAGATTAAAAATTTCAATTGTACAAGGTCCTAAACGTCATGACTCATCATCTGCTGGTGACCGGAGGGGGGGGGGGGGGGGGGGTCGTTTATAATGCAATGACCGACGTTAAATGTTTCATGTAGTATGGGTGATATATTGATCATAGCAGTTTGTATGGATAATAATCAAAAACGCTGAAACTCACCGCAGCTTCCTCATAGCGATGGGGGATGATACTGGAGCAAAAAGATCGCTATTATGGGATGTTGATCTAGGCGAACCATTTCCGGGTTGTATAATACTATATACGTCCAAATAATGTTGTTTATCGAGTTATGGCAACGGATCGATTATCCAGTGTGTCCAGATGGAGTCCCGCGAGTGATAGCGAGTGGCGGACGGAATAGGGGTGACACCAAGCACTTCCGGCCCCACTTCCGGTTTGACAACTCGCCGATCGGCCACCAGGTGGCGGTATTGAAGCGCTGGAGAGTTGAGCGGAGTCAAGGATCCGTGGGTCAAGGATCCGTGGGTGAAATATGAATACCATGACAGAAATTTGAAATATTGATCTCAAAGACGCTGTAAAACGTCATTGGCAGATTAAGCATGGCGAGGAATGACGTCTTAACACGTCATCTGCGGAGAAAGGGTTAAAACTCAATATATCAAAACGTGGTACTTTACAGTGAACAGGAGGTCTATACTAAATATATTGTTTTTCATTGAAATGTCTGGAAGAGCTAAAAAATAAAAATGTCAAATGATATTTCCGTTGCCTTTTTTTGGTTGATCTAAATGTTACCGATTGTGTTAAATGGGCATATGATATCATCTCATATCGATCGCATTCACCTGAATCAAATCGTATCGTGGCAGACTTTGTGATATAGGCAAATATCATATCGTTGTCCAAAGAATCAATATCGTATTGCATCGTGATGAAACTGGTGATTCCCACCGTTACTATTATCTGTACATATCCCTTACCTACTTTTACTAGTTACACTGCTGGCCAGTATGACTACCATAATGACTTTATACCTGTATCACTGTACATATTAATACCACAACCCTGTACATACCAGGGCTCCAGACTAACTTTTTTCACCACCGTCCCAGAACCGTCCCGAAATACAATTTTAACCGTCCCAAAGTGAATGTAACCGTCCCAAAAATCAAATGTTGTTTCTTTACTTTGGTTTTGTCGTCTATAATAATATTGCCATAAGAAACACCATTCAGAGAAGGGGAGAATAAATTGATTTAGTCAAAAGGCTCCCATGGTGGAAAGATTTCACAAGAATAATTATGATTAAAAATAAATATAAAAAAGTGTTTAACAAGGTGCTAGTATAGGGATATTTGGTCACGGTGCTGTTATAGTCAACCAATTGGAGCCATGTTGATTATTCCTTCCATAGGAAAATATATTTAAATGTATTTTATTTCGTTTTATTTTTTTTTGTTATTACAAATGTGTGTTTATGGTTGAAAATGTTAGAGATAAATAAAGATCAAATCAAATCTAACTGAATAAGTTATCCCTCTTCTAACAAGAAAGAAAAACGTAGTTTAGCTTTAAACTACATAATGTCATTGCGTCCAGAGATTCCACCTTTGATAACTAAAGTAATGACACTTGACTAGTAATGAAACATGTCCCTTAGATCGCGCTGTCCTCCTGGTCGATATTGATAATTGCTGCTAAATTCCAGCGGGCCCTCCTCACTGAATATGGATTCATTGTGTAGCTGAAGTGAAGTTTGCCTATAGCCTGTCGTCTATTTCTCCGCGTTCGTTTAGATAAATGTAACGTTATGCCAATTAACTCGCAATGGTAGTAACATTACGTGTTAGTATAGAATAGAATAGAATAGAAATCCTTTAATAATCCCGAGGGAAATTCGGCACTACAGAGCAGACTATGTATCGCTCACATTGAACAACAATAAACATTTAGGTCAATAGGACTAAAATAGGAATAACAATATAATAATATTAAAAATAAGAATAAAATAGTGTGAACTATGGATTAATCAGTGGCAGTCTGATACGTTAGTCAGTAACGTTAGCTAGCAATAAGCAGCTATAACTAGAACGCGTCGATAACTGTATACAGTTCCAATAGACTAACATTACACTTCTGTGATTTAAATGTGTCCTCACCTTAGACTCAGGGGTAGTATTGCTGGATGCAGTTCCCTGTTAGTCATTTTGGGTCTGTGTTTATCCTCTTCAAATAGCGCAGCATGTTTGCGGTGCTCTCTTCACTGAGAGGATGCCACAGTATAGCGCGTTTTTTTTTTTTTTTTATAACATTCTGATCTTTCCGCGGTTCTTGTACAGTGGTCTCGTGCCGTGCGACTGTCAATTACCAGCTGTCATTCACTGTGTCAACCAGGGTTAAATACCAGTGGAGAAAGCCTAGGTAAGAGATATTTCCCTCACCTGTTAACATGTTTTTCTTTTTCGATGCAAGATTAATTTGGGGTGTGACGCTGCTGCAATGCGACTGGCTGAGGAGAGGTGGGTAGGAACTTGATGCTGGATTAGCTAGGGGTGGGACGATACATCGATCCAGATCGATACATCGATGTAATTATCAACGATCGAATCGGATCGATGCGATGTAATAAGATCGATTCATATCGATACTCTTATTTTGAAAATCCTGTGGCGAGTCTCATAACTGATTGTGTTAAATGGGCATATGATATCATCTCATATCGATCGCAGGCACCTGAATCTAATCGTATCGTATTGTATCGTGAGAGACTTTGTGATATCGGCAAATATCGTATCGTTGTCCAAAGAATCGATATCGTATCGTATCATGATGAAACTGGTGATTCCCACCCCTACGATTAGCGTATCGCTGCGTTGGGAGGCGGAGATAGTCATTGGATTTGGCAAATCACGCTACGTTTAGACTTCAGTGAACTTAATCAGCACGAGACATTCACTTGACAGCAATATATGCGCGCACTGACAGTCGGCCAATTGACATTTCCTGTGAAAAAGAAAATCCTCTCCGTCCCGGTTGCGTCCCAGCAAAGATTTCTGTTCGTCCCAAATCAATATTTGATCGTCCCCGGGACGACGGGACATCGTTAGTCTCGAGCCCTGGTACATACATCTTGATTAGCACCATTACTCAGTAGGGTTGGTTGGGTACCGTTCACATTTGAACCGATACCAGTACCTGGGATTCGATACCGGTACCCGACGGTACCTTTTTTGTCTCTGTAATAACAACATTTTTATTTCAGTTGTGAAACTAAACTAGAGTCTAAACATCTCAATTGCAACATTGTCATCACACCACACAAACTAAAACCCCTCGTTATCGCAGCTATCGTTAGTTAAGGTTTTTACCGCGACGTGGGCATTCAGAAGTTGTGATGATGCAAAGCATGTTAGACACATTGGACCCGTTGCTCACGGAGTTTTCACTGCACAGAAACAGCGATACTCGCGAGGAGAGTTGCCACAGGGCTGTCGAATGAGAGCTAGATGTATCATGTCATAGCTTCTAAAATTGAAGGTCCGCGCTGGTCTGTGTCTATTATGAAATGACAATTGCGTGTCATTGGAATTAAGATTATTTTCTAACTGGGCGGATCTTAGGGTACCAAAATGTGGCACAGATTGATCTAACGTGAATCAGTACTCGGTACTACCGACGTAATGAGTTCGGTTATCCAACCCTATTCTCCAGCATTTCCGATTCTGCTATCACTTGGCACTATTTTGTTTCTTGAAAAAAGCCAGTCTATTACAACACGCTGGAGCCTGTTCACAGGTAATGCCGCCTATCAGCGGTTGTAATTTTTTGTTGGAAATTGGTAACTCTTGTAATGTTTTCCCAGATGCATAAATTAATTGTTTAGGGAAATCTATTTTTAGAACGCATCTTAAAGAGCATGGCAGCAGCAATATACCCATATCTTAATGCATATTGTCAATCAAAACTGTCAGTTACCATTTGTAATAAATACATTACGTCCACTCTGTCTGTCTGCAGCATGTCTCCGCTCATGGAATGGCGTATTTCTTCTGTATCAATATTCTATGAACGCTATGCAAAGTGGGCAACATGTTGTTGGTTGGCACAATTTGGAAATGCATAAACACAAACAGAGGCTTTCTGTGTCATGCCCTTGCTCTACCTAGGTGCTGCACCTCGCCTAAACTAAGCGCAGTATTTCTATATGTCCGAAGGCGTCTGATATGTGTGCTACATGTCCCAAAAGGCAACTCAGGTTGCATTCAAAACGAATGTCTCATTCCTCTCAATACAGCTTATAACAAATTATGCAAATTTGCTCTTGGATGCCCTTTTACAACTCATCACTGTCTAATGTATGAAACACTGAACTTGCCCTCTCCCACTGTAAGAAGACAGTGCCACTGGTTACCATTTATTTTTAAATGTATTCATTTTAAATTATCCACAATATCTAAAACAATACTTGGCTCCATATTATTCCAATTATTATTTAAGGCATTCTAGTCAACTCTATTTTTCCATACCTACACGTTCAACACTCTCAAAAACAGAAAGGAATGCCTTTTTGTTCAAAGCCGCTGCTGATTGGAATAACCTACCTGCAAATCCATTTCAGCTTTTTATTTATTTAAAAATGTGCTGTCTTCTTACTATCAAAGTACATGTACATGTTTTTAGTTTATCATTTATATACTGTACTGCATACTATCATGACATTCATGACTGATCTCTTCCAAAGTAACAATCCATTCTATCCTTGCTTGATTTGTGTTTTGTTTGTCCTGTGTATTTTGTGATCTCATATGTTGGTTTACTTGTTTTGTATTGTTATTTCTTAGTTGATTTCATTGTTGTAGATTCATGTTGTTGTAGATGTTTTTATTTATTTGATTTTTTTTTTAACACAATGGCGCCCAAGGACGTATATTTATCCGTGTTTCGATTCCAACGGTTGTGGACAGAGGCACGGATAAATCCGTGGCAAGTTGTTATTGCTTTTATTCCATTTTAATAACCTATTCAAGGTCGCCGAGCAGCACTGCAGATCTACCCTACTCTATGAATTCGAGAAGGTGCAATACCGGCCAGATCCTCTTAGGGGCGCTATCGCGATAATGCAGTGTTCCCTGTGGCCGAACGGTGGACTCTTTTTTTTGGAGTTTCCAGTAGCAGGATTCTGGATGTGTAGCCTGTACCTTGGATTACGTTTTGCATCGCAGATTTCACCATGCAATAAGGGGATTTATCATCAGCCAATGGACATATCGATCTACCAGATGGCGATCGATAACGGGGCAATGCTCGGGGGGGGGGATCAGCCCGGACCACGGTAAGATCTTTTTCACGTAACGTACAGCCCAATCGGGCATTTTATGATACTCAACCAGGCGTTCGGCCTATGAGGCTAACACGGTTATTGGTAATCGATAATCAGAAACGACGTCCCCCGCCCCCCCCCCCCTTTCATGCATACATGCTTTGGGATCGTGCCGATCATATGCAGTTTGAGTTATTTCTGTAGCATCTGTAAAACGGAAATGCCATTGGATATAACGTTAGCAGCTATTAGCCCTATATCTAGCCTTCCAGAAAATATACTAGACCAAATCCGGTATAATGCTTATATTCACGGCGCTATAAAATGAGAACCTATTGATGATTTTTTTTTCTTTAAGCCATTTTGAAGGGACGGTTTATGGACTCAATTGACAATGAGAATGGACAGATAGCAATACTATAAAGTATAGATTTAGCTCTACAAAAAGCCGCACGTCTGTTTCAATTCCCCGGTCCTCTTGAGATTAATTAGACTCATCCCAATGGCCCCGAATGTGTTAATGTGCATACACATTGTATATTGTGTCTAGGAGCCCCTCGAAAACGAGATGCTACATCTCAAAGGGTTATTCCGAATAAAGAATTTCAATATAAACTCATGTCCATGCCCACACCCGATTCTCAGCTCATTGTCCTGAGTGTATGTCCGAAAAGGGCTTTATATAACGCTAAGCAGGCTGTATCCCAACGTAACAAACTTTTCACAGTAACATTAGCGTAACTATCCATAGAATTTTCCTTCCATGAGATTTCAGTTTCGAGTTCCACTCGAGTTCAATTGAAACAGCTAGTACTTGAGTAACTCACGCCAAATCCCTAGTGTGGATTAAAACTTGTTTTTTTTCATAGCCCCCAAATCCCTGTTTGCTGCCAGTCTAAAAGCGTCCCTGTTGGCTGTTCAATCAATATTTGTGAACATGAGCTACTCTCTCCCAAAGCAAAAAAAAGAGAAGTAACTCAAACTTGTGATGTCATCGGGTCTGGAACTGCTATATTGACAATGAATGGGAGACTGACTGGATAATGGATATTGATGGATCGGATATTGATGCTGGGAGTTGTTGTTTTTGGCCAATCTGATGTTTTAGTCACCAAGTGGTGTTCCCAGGGGCACATTGGACCACCATCGCCTTCATCGTCAAAAGGTAGGCATACACACACAATGTGAAAACAAACTGCCAATCAGAGGCTGGGAAATATTTGTAATACTTTTTTTAAATAAAAATGTATTCAGTTTAAACCTGCTGGTGCCTCTGATAGTCTATGGAAAACCTTTGTGGCGCGGCCGTGCATAGACTTCAAAAGATGACGCAGAGCTCGCTCTATTTCTGCTGGGCAGGTAAACTCACTCTTGCTCATTTATCAGAAGTTGTCTACTGCAGCTTTAACGCTTCAAAAAGAAAAGTTATTTTGAGTTTATTATTTTGGGAGCTTTAAACAGGAGTTGCAAACCCTTCTTCTTCATGACTTGAACTGCTGTTTCACAGCTTGGCTCAGCAACAAAGAAAGTGGGATGTGCGTAAAATCTTAATAGAGACTGCTTTTGTGGACCCACAGAATGTTTGGGTTCTTTATCACAAATTTGAGTTTCAGCGCTCTTAAAGGATAACTCCACTTTTTTTTAAATTAGCTTATTTAACATCTTCCCTGGAGTTAGACAAGAAGATGCATACCTTTTTTGTCTCTGTGCGTGCATTTTAGCTTTGGGAATAGACGCTCCGTTAGCATAGCTTAGCTTCATCACTGGAAGTGGGGGAGGACAGTAGCCTTACAGTGCCTTACAGTGTATTGCAAGGTCTGACATTGACCAAACTTGATATGCATGACCTTGGTGGGCTCTAGGTCAACTCCTGAAAAGGGGGTCAATGTCAGACTTTGCAATCAAAAGTTAGGGGGCTAATAACCCTTGCCATAATTTCAGTGCGCCCCTAACTTTTGATTGCAAGGTCTGACATTGACCCCCTTTTCAGGAGTTGACCTAGAGCCCACCAAGGTCATGCATATCAAGTTTGGTCAATGTCAGACCTTGCAATACACTGTAAGGCACTGTAAGGCTACTGTCCTCCCCCACTTCCAGTGATGAAGCTAAGCTATGCTAACGGAGCGTCTATTCCCAAAGCTAAAATGCACGCACAGAGACAAAAAAGGTATGCATCTTCTTGTCTAACTCCAGGGAAGATGTTAAATAAGCTAATTTAAAAAAAAAAGTGGAGTTATCCTTTAACATGTATCTTTAAGTGAGTGTAGTTTCCCTTTGGGAGGAGGTCGAGGACTGGTTTACTGCAGATATAGCAATATGTGAATTTGCATGCAGATCGTCTGGAAACTACATCAGATAGTTTGAAAAAAGCATCCAGTTTAATATTTGTCTGATAGCTTGTTTGAAAGGATGAGGTGGCAGTCTCGATTCAGATGTCTGGGTTTTTGTCTCTTAGGTCATCAGGCCTGGGCTAGACTACTCAGTGGTCTGACTTGACTGGCTGGCATCCTTTTACTGGTCTCTCCCTGTTGGACTGGGAATGACAGGCAATAATACACAATAAATGCACATTGCTTCAACTTTTGGATTCAAGCTGCCTGAATCAGACGTTGTATCACGGGTATATCCTCTGGGGTTCAGAGCTGAAAACCAACGAACCGATACTACAATTGACCATTTTAATTGAGTTACCCTATAGTTGCGATATTCCTCCAATGGCGCATTTTTTTTTACACATGGAATTGTCGTGTTCCTCTTGATTCCATAATAGTATTTGTCACAGAAGGCAAACATCCAGGCTAATTTGGGATATATTACATTGTAACTATTAGAGAGACAGAGAGAGGTGTTTACCGGAGGAAAGCGCGAGGTTTCCCCATGTGTTCAGGGGGAACAGCAACTACACACTGTATGAAAATCCCTGTAGGCTAATGTAACGAAAACTAGGTTATATGACAACACACACAGGTATGTCCTATTTTTTAACCTATCCGGAAGATTATTATTGTTGTAGTATAGAGCAAATGATACGAATGTCAAAACAAACAGGAACGGTAAAAGGGGCATCGTTTCGGCCCATCGTCGGAAAATGTTACATTATTACCTTTTCTTTAAATCCACGTCCTTGAGTCACATGCGCCACGGTGTGTTCCCCCTCTCTCTCCCCACAAATCAGACCCGTTCAATCGGGGGAAAATAGTTATTCCAGGCTGGAAAGAGTCGCCCTCATCATCCTCCTCCTCACTTCATCCATCCAGCAGGCAGCTTGGGGTTTGTGTTTGTTGAATTCGGTCAGATAAAATCAAATGTAAAAAATGAAGTAAAATCAAAGCGAGGCATCTGTTACAATAAATAAAGGAATACCGGAAGTAAAAAAAAAAACACACATTTGGGTCAACAAGTCTATCGGGATGTATCAAGTGGCATGGATGCAGAATAGAAGTGGCTCTTTGTAACCTACACTTCTTCCTACCAATAAACTTGCAGCAACCCCCACACAACAACACAGAGCTCTCATGCGATCACGTCATCATAACAAGCACCCGGTGCATTTTATTTTCAGTCTATGGCAGAAATTAATGTATTTTCCTTTACCCTGTACCAGTAATTTTGTCCTTGGTATTAGATGTGCGGTTAATGGAAAAATTGCGTTTCGCCAAAAAGATTTGATGTTTTATTAACGTCCCGATTTTTAAAAGCCTAATTGCTAACCCCAAACGACCGGATGTTGCAGAGAATGCACTGACGCTGGTGACGGCGGGTGGCGTGAATATTAAAGGCAACCTACTTGTGTTCAGCTTTTCTCTGATTGGCCACGACCCCCCGCCCCCTTTTGCCGCGAACGCAGCAGCAGAGGTCCCTGCAAGGTCCCAAATTAAATGAATGAAGCGCACAGCGAGCGCGGCAGCAGAGTGTATAATGTTATTTCGCGGAGCATAATGTATAATGTTATTTCGCCCGTTTGTAAAGTCATAACATCAGTGGAGGCTGCTGACTGATTAACTCGAAACTGTACAATTGTAACGTTATATGTTGGTGCTGACTGCTGACTGATTAATAATAAGCTCTCTTTATTTCACTTCCATTCATTTTGGGGACGATGTTCAAATATCATACTTCTGAAGTATAAACAAACTATACTGCTGTGACGTTATTTCGCCCGTTGGAGGCTGCTGACTGATTAATAATAAGCTCTCTTTATTTCGCTTCCATTCATTTTGGGGACAATGTTCAAATATCATACTTCTGATGAAGTATAAACAAACTATACTGCTGTGACGTTATTTCGCCCGTTGGAGGCTGCTGACTGATTAATAATAAGCTCTCTTTATTTCACTTCCATTCATTTTGGGGACGATGTTCAAATATCATACTTCTGAAGTATAAACAAACTATACTGCTGTGGCGTTATTTCGCCCTTTGGAGGCTGCTGACTGATTAATAATAAGCTCTCTTTATTTCGCTTCCATTCATTTTGGGGACGATGTTCAAATATCATACTTCTGAAGTATAAACAAACTGCTGTGACGTTATTTCGCCCGTTGGAGGCTGCTGACTGATTAATAATAAGCTCTCTTTATTTAGCTTCCATTCATTTTGGGGACGATGTTCAAATATCATACTTCTGAAGTATAAACAAACTATACTGCTGTGACGTTATTTCGCCCTTGGAGGCTGCTGACTGATTAATAATGAGCTCTCTTTATTTCGCTTCCATTCATTTTGGGGATGATGTTCAAATATCATACTTCTGAAGTATAAACAAACTATACTGCTGTGACGTTATTTCGCCCGTTGGAGGCTGCTGACTGATTAATAATAAGCTCTCTTTATTTCGCTTCCATTCATTTTGGGGACGATCAGGTTCAAATATCTGGCTTGCACGTTGGCACAAAAGCTTGCATGTTGGCGGCAGGGTCCATCGCGAATTAGTTAGTTATATTAGTATATTATTATTAGTATATTAGTTAGTTATATGGCGGCGTTAAGTGATGCGGCGATGCGGCATTAACCAACAACATTAACCAACAACGAGAGCGGCGCGGGCGCGTGCGGATAAGGGCGTGTGCTAGGGCGGTCACGTGGCCGTGTGGCCAATCAGGGAAACGCTGAACGAAAAGCTGAACACAAGTAGGTTGCCTTTAATATTCACGCCGCCGGCGTGCCTGAATCATAGATATATATAGAACACTAGATAGCTTAAGGCGGAGTCACCAGCGTCACTGAACCGCCGCCATCTTGCTCGAGTCAGCCTTGAGTGAAGGTGAGTGAGCTGCACAGACAAAAATACTCATAACTCGCTGAAATATTGACGGATTTACAAACGGTTTGGTTTATTACAAGCATTATTAACGTGGCTATGATTCAAGCGGTTTGTAAAAAAAAAAAACATCTTTAAAAAAATATTTCAGCGAGTTATGAGTATTTTTGTCTGTGCAGATCACTCACCCTGGCCTCACTCAAGGCTGACTCGAGCAAGAATCAATACTACTAACTATCAACTAACTCTAACTATCAACTAACTCGCTACCGCCCGTGCATCAATATACGCCGTGCATCAATATCACTAACTATCAACTAACTCTAACTCGCTACCGCCGTGCATCGCTATACTAACTAAGATGGACGATCACTGCTATTCAGCCAAGCCAATAGCCAAGCCAAAGCAGAGGTACATTTTAGTACATAGTTATAACAGCTAAGGGGTGTTGTTAATGCATTTTATTCTAAAACCTGGTGTGCTGTAGGCTACATGATTGATTGATTGATGCTATTCAGCCAAGTCAAAGCAGAGGTACATTTTAGTACATAGTTATAACAGCTAAGGGGTGTTGTTAATGCATTTTATTCTAAAACCTGGTGTGCTGTAGGCTACATGATTGATTGATTGATTGAAAAGTTTATTAGTACAGCTCAATACATACAATTGTTAAGGGGATGCATGCAGACCAGAGAAAGACTTTCGTCTTGTTTACATCAGGGTCCCCCATTTTCAATTCATCAGGGCTGAAAATTAACACCTGCCACCGGCCAAATGCAGGTAAAACTTCCATTTGGCGACTAGATTTCAGAAGGCTACCTGCCATGTACACATAAGCAGGGCTGAAAATTAACTATTTAACTAATTTACTATTATTTGGCTGGTAAAAAATATACTTGGCCGGTGGATTTTTTTCATCTACCAGTCCCCCTTTCACCCCTGATCATACACTTGTGCCAATTGCGTGCGTTTGTCCCTAATCTTTAGTATTGGCATTAATAAATCAGATGTCATGCTAATATGTCATGTTCTAATCTACGATACCCATTTCATCGTGCGTGTGTGCGAGGCTCGCTCTCGCATTATTATTATTTCTACGAGGCTCGCTCTCGCATTATTATTATTTCTACGCTGCTCATTATTATTATTACGCTCATCAAAACCCATTTCAGCGTGCGTGTGTGCGAGGCTCGCTCTCGCATTATTATTATTTCTACGAGGCTCGCTCTCGCATTATTATTACGCTGCTCATTATTATTATTACGCTCATCAAAACTAGCGTAGGCAGGGGCGGTCAGGCACGTTGAAACTTTAAATCGGTAGGGGGTGCGGCCTTTGAGCCGCCGCGGGGGGCGTCGCCAGATGATAAAAACATTTTTTTTTTTTTTTTTTTGCAGTCAGGCCACTGAACTTAGAAGCAGGCCAGGCCAGTGTTTCTAGTTGCACCAGCGCAATAGTTAGATAACCTAGGTGGGGAACAACCAGGAGATCACTGCAACTAACACAAGTTGGAGAACTATCTCTCTTTCTCTTGCTCTCACACACACACAAAGGGAGCCGCATGTGATTGGTGGAGGCGGGACCCTTACAAAAAACTGCTAATCATTGACACATGCTAGCCTGTAATAATCCCCCCCAGAAAAATCTACCTTGCATTTGATATATTGCAAATATATGCCATCACACACACTGGCATTTAAAGGGTTAGAATTATCAAATGAATATGTGGTGTTATGATCAGGGCTGAAGTTGAATAAAATATTGTAGGCCTATTTATCAATTACAAAAAAACTGAAAATCCATAAAAATCGTTGTTGCTAATCATACATATGCTAGCCTGTTTTTTAACAATAATTTGTGATGCCATCACAAACACTGGCATTTAAAGGGTACAAATAAAAAAAAATCCTGCACCAGAATGCAGGAAATGAAGTCTTTGTAACAAAAAAAATCCTGGTGGGGGACCCCCAGACCCCCTGCTTAAAAAGTGACCTGACTGGGGCTATATTTTGCACTATATTTCCTGGCCTGAATGATTTCCCCAGTCCGGCCCTGGTTAAAAGCCTCCAATGCTTATTAGTGTGTGTGCGTTTGAACGTTTGCATGTTTCAACCATACATTTCCATTTATTAAAAAAGAAAAAAAGTTCTGAGCTTCCAAGTTGTCATCGGCGAACTGTATATAACGAGAATTGTTCTTTTCCAGTGAGTGACATCAGTGGTTCCGTCAGCGCTCAAGCCAAAGAATGGGCTTTTGGATGCTTTGCCTCTAATTTGTCGCTGAATATCATGGGCAAACAGCTGTAAGATTCTGTTTTGGATGTTGTTGGACATCCAGTTGTCTCTCTTTTGGAGCCAATTCTTCAACTCTGGATCAGACTTGGTGCGCACTCTTTCCATCATCAGCTGCCATAACACCCCATCCCTATTTGCATCACCCCTCAGTGGAAGCCCCTGGCGCCCGAGGGGGGGTATAGGGGAACAGACTCAGTTAACTCTTCAATACCTGATGCTGAGGCTGAACCTGTCGTCTCTGTCTCTCTCTGACGTTTATCAGATTTAGTGGGACTGTCACTGGGACCGGCGGGACGTTTCGAAAAGAAATCTGATATTTTTATTTTCTGCAAGTGAGACATTCTGTGCTAGCAAAGTCTGACTACTAGCTCAAATCGACTGATTGCGCAAGCACTGTATCACAGTAGCTCAGTGGTTCGTGGCGCGTGGGAAGGGCGGGAGACGGGAGGTGAATACAATTAGTTGTTTCACCTGTCATTCAATCAGTCTGTGACAGTCTGTCATCACTCGAAAATCTACTCTGCTGCAATCTTGTCGGTTTTACACCTATGATTGTGTACGTACAGTAGTGTAATGAATGAATGAAAACTTTATTTAACAGATTGGAGAATGGCTACAATACAGTACGGCTCAATACACACAATATTAAAATGGTGAAGTGCTTTGAGCAGGATACACTTATAATATACAGTGTTACAGTTATACAGTTACAGTATATAATATACAAATATATAAATACTGTCATAAAAAAAAAACATTATTTTTTTTATTTTTTTTGCAATAACTGAGGGGGGAGTGCTGCAGCACCCCCCGCACCCCCCCTTCCAACGTGCCTGGGGGCGGTCAGTGGCCAATCAGAGCAACGCGGAACAACAACTTGCTTGTGGAAAGTATAGACGCGACCTGGACTGCGATTAAAATGAAAAGTCCCTGGATTTGGACGGGAGTGATACATTGGTGCATCACTAATGTAAATGTTTGGTGGTTTTATATTTAACTAAGGCAGACATCAGGGCTGTACAGCGTGCTATGAAAAAATCGGTCTGTGCAATGAATGAATTTACTGCACTAGCACCCGTGCGATAGGCATTCGGTTCATATCGATACTCTTATTTTGAAAATCCTGTGGCAAGTCTCATTTCCGCCCAAGCGCAGCTCCAGCCATAATATCTATGGCTCCGGCAGTTAGCAACGTTCGGTTCATATCGATACTCTTATTTTGAAAATCCTGTGGCATTTCCTCCCAAGCGCAGCTCCGGCAGCCCAACAACAACAGTGTGCTATGTTATGTTAGAGTGCGCATTTTGCGACCAGGAAATAAGTCCCTGCCTGTTTTTCCCCGCAACACTTCCAATGCATCTTACATGCTTTGCATGCTCACCAAAACTAACTAGTTAGCTGCTACCGGGTAACTAAACTAAGCTACGGCCGGCTGCGTGTATCCTTTCCGCAACGGAATTCGGTTTCCGGGTTCCTCTGATTGGCCGCAACCCCCACGTGACCCGCCCCCCTATCCACCGCTCTGCCGCTGCCGCGCGCGGCAGAACGAGCGGCCGCGGACTCGCTCGCTTCCTCAATTTATACGCATGGAAGTATTGACTGAATGAATGAATGAAAACTTTATTTAACAGATTGCAGAATGTGTACAATACAGTACGGCTCAATACACACAATTGTTAAGGGGATGCAGACCTGAGAAAGACGTTTGTCTGGTTTACATCAGGGTCTCCCATTTTCAATTCATATAGAACGACTACGCCGTAACAAATCATTAAAAAAATATACCGTTAACTGGAATATGTTGTGCCTTTACACATATGTTGGATTGTGTAATTGGTTTGTCATGACAAACAAATAAAAAAATCGCGATTTACCCGCTGGCTAGTGGCTACAACAACACACAGTGACTGCATGTAGTCACTGTGTGTTGATGTTGTAGCCACCTCCTCAGAGGCGATGCCGCTCGCTGCAGCACATTCTCGCCGCGGGCTGAGCTCTGGTGTCCGCTGGAGCAAGCCAGAGACAGCGGGGATTCGGCTCCCATCAGTCGGGCAAGAACTGCGGGTTTTCAGCCTCTCCCCTCTCTCCTGGAGCTTAAGGGGGAGCATCCTGCCTCTGAGGAGCGCGGTGTGTCACTGTGTGTTGTTGTAGCCAGCGGGTAAATCGCGATTTTTTTATTTGTTTGTCATGACAAACCAATTACATAATCCAACATATGTGTTTACTGTTTAGGCACAACATATTCCAGTTAACGGTATATATTTTTTAATGATTTGTTACGGCGTAGTCGTTCTATATGAATTGAAAATGGGGGACCCTGATGTAAACAAGACAAACGTCTTTCTCAGGTCTGCATCCCCTTAACAATTGTGTGTATTGAGCCGTACTGTATTGTACCCATTCTGCAATCTGTTAAATAAAGTTTTCATTCATTCATTCATTCATTCATTCATTCATTCAGTCAATACTTCCATGCGTATAAATTGAGGAAGCGAGCGAGTCCGCGGCCGCTCGTTCTGCCGCGCGCGGCAGAGCGGTGGATAGGGGGGCGGGTCACGTGGCAGTCGCGGCCAATCAGAGGAACCCGGAAACCGAATTCCGTTGCGGAAAGGATACAGCGTCAGCGCGTCTCTGTCCCTCTCTCTACGTCAATGATTTTAAGTAGGTGAGGTCAAAGGAGTTTGATAGTATTTACTGAGGATGGCCAGATAATGTTGATATTTAAACATAACAAATATAATACATAATAAATGTATACATGATCATGCAACATAAAAAAAAATTAGGAACTGTTTGGGAGAGGGAGGTAGGGAGGGGTTTTAGGTTGTGTGTTCCAAAAAGTTATTTCAAGTTTAAAGCTCAATATATAAAAACGTGGCACTTTACAGTGAACAGGAGGTCTATTTGTAAACAATAGATTGTTTTTCATTTAAATGTCTGGAAGAGCTAAATTTATTTCTTTCAAATTATATTTTCGTTACCTTTTTTGAGTTGATCTAAATGTTACTGATTGTGTTGAATGGGCTTATGATATCGTCTCATATCGATTGCAGGCACCTGCATCATATCGTATCGTGGCAGACTTTGTGATATTGGCAAATATCGTATTGTTGTCCAAAGAATCAATACTGCTATTTGTCAAAATGCCCTTAAATAACCAACTGCACAACCGGGGTACAAAGAATAACAACTTTATTAGATAAAAGTACCTGTGATAATCAGATCATACAGGGGACACAGGATTAATAATCAAGGGGACTAATCGTGTACCGTAGAGGCTCCTATTATACAGTATAAGTAACTCAACCCAATCGGGCTAAGTTCAATGACTAGTACTTGGCCGTTTAGGGCACACCACCACTCTGGCGTGCAATCACCCTCTATATGAGGCACTGCAATTGTAAAACATGGTATGTCTAATCACACACGCTAAAACACCCTCTTTTTGAGGCACTGCATGTCTCAAAAAGCAATGTAGTGTAGTCAAACCCGACACGCTAATCACCCTCTGTAAGAGGCACTGCACTTTGAACAATGTATGCCTAATCAACCACGGCACTTTAAACACCCTCTCGAAGAGGCACTGTAAATAGACATCAAACCATAACAATAGTTAAATAAAGAATACTCTCCAGGTACTAATTACCCCCCCCCCCCCCCCCCCTCTCGCCTTCCCACGTCACCCTTCAATCGGTCACACCAAATATCCTATCGGCCTGAGCTATACAATAAATAGGGCATATGAAAGAATAGCTAATATGCAAGTTAAATTAAGAGGCACGATATACATACAGACAGTATAAGATACACGATATACAATACAGTATACCAATTACACAGTATACACAATTATAAAATAGGCCATACTATTTACAATACAATCATTACTAAAATACAATATCCTATAGTAAGTGCAATGTGTAGCAGTGGACTTAACTCGCCCTCGCGGCGCGACCCTCCCCGGGGGTCTGTGCTTTGGACACCGTCCAACTCCCCGGGAAAACGGCTTCGTCAAACGGTGTTCCACCAGGTTGTAGCTGTAACCTAGGAATCGTACTCGGCGTCCGCAAGGACGTTCCGAGTATAGCGTTTTAGGAGCGAGGTAGCACAGTACTATCTATAACCCGTCCCTGTCTATCTCCAGGAGGGTAAGCCTCCCCTCCTCGTGCTACTGGAACCTGTGGACGGCTGGCTGAAATATCTTCGTCGCCGGCAGATAACTGACCGCGATCGACCCCACGTCATTACCCGGCCCATTCACATCACACTATCGTATCGTGATGAAACAGGTGATTCCCACCCCTAGTAGAGTCCATACATCCAACACCAAATCCCATAATTCCTTACACGTAACGTGTCTGGCTGTGTGACGTCAACTTGTCAGCATGAAAATGACAGCCAAACATGGCACTGCAACTAAATAACACAAAACAATAGGCATATTTGTGACTGTTACAAATATAATACGTTTTATACTTGTGCTACAAGATTTTGGCCTGTGCTACAAAACTATCAACCTCTACAGTATGTGCAAAAAAAGTTAACGTACAGCCCTGCAGACATGATGTGACCCATGTAGGCCTACTGCATATTTTATACTGAGGAAGAAAAACGGAGCAGGATTGGTAAACGGGAGTGGGATGGGAGTGGGATTCTATAAAAGTTTGGCTCTGGATTGGGACGGGATTGGGATCAGTCCTCGGTGGGAGTGGGATATTTTCTAAACTGTCATTTGGGATTGGGATGGGATGGGATTATTTCTGTGGGAGAGGGAAGGAGCGGGAGTCAAAATCCACTCACATGTCAGCCTCTAGTCTAACTAACACATCGAATTCCATAGATTGGTCTCCAGTGCCCTCTACTGGATTCACATGCATAGTGCTTGTTGTGTTCTGGTGGGCAACACATGAGGGGTTGATGAGTCTCTAGATTACAATTCATATTGGGCCTGCTTGCATGGAGTGTTTGGCCTTATGTAATGATAACGTGTTGTTTGATCACAATCACCTGTTGTCTGAGATATCAATACAGGGAATTACAGCGACTATAGGTAGCTAATCTAAATAAATTGTGCTTTCAGTTATTGCTTTCTCCCCACAATTTCTGTCAGATATCACATGCAGGCTATTTTGTATTTTCTAGTTTACTGTGCATGCTATCGTAACACTTTTAAAGGAACACTCCAACATTTTGGTAAATACAATTATTTGCCATCTTCCCCAGAGTCAGACTGGTCACTCCACAGAGACGGCCCTCATAGCAGCCACAAAATCTCCTGGACCTGTCAGCAGCCTTTGACACAATCAACCATGAGCACATGCCCTGCAGGAATGGGAATTGTAGGTTTTGCGCTGGCATGGCTGGCATCCTACATTGACGATCCTCCTACCAAGTATCATGGAGAGGCACCCTATCAGAACAGCAACCCCTACAAACAGGTGTCCCTGTTTTCTGTTCAGTCCTTGTGGTGTCATTGTCTAAGTAAGTCTTTCCTAGTGTCTTTAGGTGTTTATTTCAGTTTATGCAAGTGGTTCTCTGTTCATGTTTTTTGGGTTAGTCACCTCGAGTTTCCAGTTCATCACGATAAATAATAAAAACAGATGTATATAAAGGTAAGAAAAAACAAGTATGATACAATAGGCATAAATAATACAATAAAAACTATAAAATACAGGCAAAACATAAAGAACATAGATCATAGATCATAGGGAGCTCCAGTAGCTCACCACGTACCGCGAGCGCTATTTCAGCGCCGTGGACAACCGTGCTCGTCACGGATCTGGGGTTTAGCGAGTTCGAATCCCGGACTGCAGCCGTGCCTTTCCCAGAGTGTCTTCCCCCCCATCTGAACCCTTTCAGCCTGTTTCTGTCGGTCATCCTTGACCAGAATAAATGTGATAAACACATAAAAGAGCCAGGGGAATGGCCAAAGTTTAAAAAAAAAATATCATAGATCATAAATAAAGAACATGCCAACGTTAGATCAACAGGGTCCTGTCTCCACTGTCATGGCCAAAATGATGATGGGTACAGCAGGTCCCCAGTCTTGGGGGCAAGCACACGTCTAGTCAGCACCAGGTGGTTCCACTGCATCAACAACCTGCAGACACCAGGGGACAGGGAAGTACAGGCCCTGGCACTGGAGTGCTCATCTTTCTCCTTCCACAGGAGCAGCTGGTCGATGTTGGGGTCACCGAGCTGCCACTCTCCATTGCTCCAGGGGCTGGACAATGCAATAGCATAAACCTGCAGTGCCGCAGCCCCATACATAGAAGGGGCCTGTACTGTGCGTTGGGGGCCTGTACTGTGCGGTGCACTACTGCGAATGCGAGAAACAAAGTAAAGTAATTCTAATCTAGTCTAAGGGTTAAGTTTAGGCCCTCATCCAGAAGAGGTTAAGTTTAGAGTAACAGTCAGGGCTGGTAATCCAATTGATATTCAGTTTAAGATAAAAATTCTAGTCTATAGACAATTGGTTGCATTGAATGCTTTATTTGGTTACTCCTAATCCAATTGATATTCAGTTTAAGACAAAAATATTTTGGACATTAGGTCCTATTTTCCGTATGTTACTTTATGTTGCGTATGTTACTTTATGTTTCTAGTGTCCTATATTATATGTTACTTTGTTTCTCGCATGCGCAGTAGTGCAGCGCACAGTACAGGCCCGGGCCCCCAACGCACAGTACAGGCCCCTCCTATGTATGGGGTTGCGGCACTGCAGTTATACCCTACTCGGACAGTGGGGGGTTTAACAGTGGTTGTTAGGTTCCGGCCAGGGGGTGGCGCTGGTCAGGCCTTAGTCACCAGGGCTGCTATTTTGCAAGGTAGCCGGGACGCGTGTATGCTTTCTACAACGCAGTTGCGTTTCCGGGTTGCTCTGATTGGCCACTGACCCCACGTGACCCTACGCTATTACGCCCCCCTTTATCTGACGCTCTACAGCTCTCCGTAACTTCCTCGCAGAACAGCTGCTTCCGTATTTATAATATTGGAAACGCCGCGCTGTGATAACAACATTAACAAGCGCTGTGATAACAACATTAACGAGACTCTCGTTGTGTCTATTCTGCTAACGCTAACGTTAACGCTAACGTTACCTCTCATTGTGTCTATTCTACAAGACAGTTAACCCTTTGCTTTCACAAAACTGTCTGTAGTGTGGTAGTGAAAGGTTAACCTTCTGTAGTGTGGTAGTGAAAGATAAGATGAGATAAGATATTCCTTTATTGTTCATAGTTAAAGACAGTAGCGGTTGAGTACTTTATTATCTAAAGATGGTAAGTTAGAGTGTTGTGTTTGTTCATAGTTAAAGACAGTAGAGGTTGAGTACTTTATTAGCTAAAGATGTTAAGTTAGAGTGTTGTGTTCATTCATAGTTAGACATTAGAGGTTGAGTAAATATCTAAAGATAAGTTAGATGTCAATGTTTTGGTTTGATTGTTTGTACTAGTAACGTTAATGCTAGTAGAATAGACACAACGTGAGGTAATCACCATCCATTTTAAACCGGTTATTACCTAATGCTAACGTTAGCAGATAGACGCGAGAACGTTAGCAGATAGACACGAGAGCCTAGGTAACGTTAAAGCTTGTAGAATAGACACAATGAGAGGTAACGTTAGCGCTAGCAGAATAGACACAACGAGAGTCTCGTTAATGTTGTTATCACAGCGCTCGTTAATGTTGTTATCACAGCGTGTCGTTTCCAATATTATAAATACGGAAGCAGCTGTTCTGCGAGGAAGTTACGGAGAGCTGTAGAGCGTCAGATAAGGGGGGGCGTAATAGTGTAGGGTCACGTGGGGTCAGCGGCCAATCAGAGCAACCCGGAAACGCAACTGCGTTGTAGAAAGCATACACGCAGCCGGGACAGGATGTCATCATTCTGGTTTCCGGTAGCTGGCCTGTACTTCAGAGTATAGGAAAAGTTAGCTAATTGTATGACCCACCTCTGCTCTGTTGCACTAAGCTGGACTGTCTCCAGATTTACCAGATGGTTGTTGTTGGTAAAGATCCCCAAAGGTAGTCCATGATAGCCCATTTCATTGTCAGCAGCTCTAGCTTGAAGGAGCTACTTTGCGATTTTGGTAATTGTTTTTGCTTGGATGATGGCTCCAACTAGGGTAGGCAATCGGAAGGTGATGTTAAAATCAGTGTAAACCAATATTGAAGCACTCAAGAGGGCCTGTTTGAGATGGTCTAATGCCTCCTGGCACTCCAGGTCCCATGCAATGTCTGTTGATACCCCTGCAGCACGCTGTAGGAGCCGGTCAGCCAGGCAAACCCTGGGAGGAAGTTTTGATAATAGCCTGTGAACCCCAGCGGACTTGCTGAACGGTGGTAGGGCAAGGCCAGCCTCTCACACTGTCTCTCTTGTCTGGATTGGTGGCCACTCCTTCCCCGCTGACCACATTGTCCAGGTACTTATAACAAGCTCTGCTAGGGGTTGACACTTGAATTCACAAAGGGATTGCGCTGCTTTTTCTGATGCTATGCCTGTGCAAATAGCTCTGAAAGACAGTTTGCTATTCACAAAGCTTGCACAGTGCTAACTGCGCTGCCATCAGCATTGCGTCTCTGTGTGTCTATTTACGTCTTCAGGGATTTGGTGGTAAATAAGCGCATTTATAAAGGCGCATTGTCAGCGTCTCAGGTGATCATGGCAGCAGTAATTGTTGCCAGGCGAAGGCATCGTAATGCCAGGCATGCTTGTGAAAGAACGTTTCTAATGAGAATATCACTTTTTTATTTAAGCGAGACCGAAATCATCCGGAGACACAGGTTGCCAGCTCAAGCAATTCTTGATCTACTTGATGAAATCAAGGATGATATTGAGCCAGCCACCCAGAGATCCCATGCAATCTTATTTACAGTATTATTTAAATATTGTTATTTAACGTTGTTGGCTTCCCCAATGTTGTCGGCACTATTGACTGCACTCACATTCCAATTGTACCACCAAGCAAAAACAAACATGTTTTTAGAAATAGGAAGCAAACGTATTCAATCAACACCCAGGTAGTGTGCACCAGTATTATAATAACGAATGTGGTTGCCAAATTAAGATAAGATATTCCTTTATTGAATAAACGCTTAATTCTGAGGTAAAGTCCAGAATGATTGTTTTACTGTAAATGATATATCATATCATCATATTCATCATTTTGATAGCAGACATCTCGCAGACCAATTACAGGTGATTGTAATCCAATAGCAGGTGATTAGATTATCATTAAATGATGAATGAGGCCCATGAGATGTGGCATTGGACTGTATTGTATCGCAAATATGTCACAAGAATACTATGAATTTTACTCACTACTCTTACAACCAAAAATAAAACTCACATAAAGAATAAGTATTGATACTAATACTAGTTCTAAGTAAAAGTACAGGCTTTTAAAAGTTGTAGCCTACTCAAATCTACTCTATTACACTAAACGTTAATTATTAACTAGAATTAGTTTAATTAGTTACTTTCCACCTCGGCAGTTTAGCCGCCTTCCCTGGGAAAGTATGACCACTTCCTAGAGCTCTGTCAACACTAGTGGCTGTTATTAAAAGTCAACATGAAATAATTAGAATGAGTTGGCCTTCCTGTTCAATGTGATAATGCTGGGTTATACGAGTTACCGTACAGCTGGGTTTAATTATGTCCTGTGACCAGGTATAAAATAATAAATAGTGTGAATTGAAGGCACTTACTGTTTGCGAGGCCCAATTGGCCAAACAGTAGGCAGGATTTCTTTTTTTTCTAATTTCTTTTTACTATGTACGTTGGAACAATGACAAAATAAGAACCAATATCACACAATACACACATTATAGGGATTAGGGAGTTCATGTGAAATTCATCTTAATGTTTTGTTTGCTTTCTAAGATCAAGATCCCAATGCAATTTCCTCGGTAGAATCAGAAAATGCTGGTGCTAGTGAGTCATCCAGTCTGTGTCGGCATTATAGGAAATGTTGTAAAACACGCAGCCCTAAGGAAAAGAGACGATGACCTCACAGAGGAGCACCATGGTAGTTTGATGGATTACAGTTTTACCATGGAACAGGCCGTTGTATAAATAATTTAAAATCATGGTATTGCCATGGTAACAGCCATGCATCACCATGGTACCACTTCTGCACTTAAGGGACAAGCCAACATTATGAGACATGTGCTTACCATCTTCTCCAGAGTCGAAGATAGATACCAAGTAGAAAGCTTTCCTCCTGCAAACTAGCCTAGCACAAATGAATGGAAGCTGATACGGACCAGCTAGCCTAGCTTAAAATTCTGGGAGAGTTGTTTTTGGCCAACAACTAGGCTAGTGGTCTGTATCCGCTTCCATTCATTTACATTTACATTTAGTCATTTAGCTGACGCTTTTATCCAAAGCGACTTACAAGTTCTGTACAACAAGTCATCAGGAAGGGTAAGGGTTACTCAGCTGAGTAACAATGTTCATCAAAGTGTTGCGTGTTACAGTGTAGGTTAGTTTATTAGGACAAGTGCATGACAGTAAGGTTAGTTGGGGTTAGATATATATATATATATTTTTTTTCATTATTTCAGATAATGGTTGAAGAAGTGCGTCTTTAGTCGACAGTGAAATATTGGACGGGATTCGGCTGTCCTAACTGGGGTGGGTAGCAGGCCATGTGAGCGGATCGGCGTGGGCGAGAAATCCGCTCTTCGCTCTTTAAAGCTTGGTCCGCTCCGCTAATCGCTCATGTTGACCCCGCCCCCAAGTCGCTCTCCGCTCGCTCACCGCTCACCTTGAATCGAGCGCTCCCCGCGCCACATCGCTCGGCAGATTTTTTTTTGGGAGCATGGTGTAAATTAGCTCAAACTACAACAGTCTACACCCCCTGGGCCCCTTAACAATTGTTTGTATTGAGCCGCATTGTAATTGTACCCATTCTGCAATGTTAAATAACGTTGTTTATCCATTCACTAGCTCTATTAAGCGATGATAGCTAGCCTAGCCACAATGCTATGGTCGCTGCCATTAACGTTAGCATGTAAGCTAACGACAACAACAATGGCGTCAAAACTTTTTCTAACAGGATGTGAGTGACAAAGCCTGAACAGGATATCACAGGTTCACCCTTGTCATTGGTTGAAAATGGCCTTCATGTTTGTACATCGCCATCTGTTGCTTTGGCATTGTACTACATGTATATTACATCAGTGTTAAACCACTGTGAGCGGCCTGGAGTGGATTGGAGCGGAGGAGAACTCTCGCTCCGGACGTCGCGCCGACCCATTTTAAAACCCACTCCTCGCTCATGTCAAAACCGCCCGCTCCGCTCCCCGCGCCGCTCCCCGCGCCGCGCCGCGCCGCTCACGTGCACTGGTGGTTAGTTCATTCCACCATTGTGGGGCAAGGACTGAGAATAGGCGGCTTCTCTTTGATGACCCTCCTGGAGCTTGGATAGGAGTAGGTCTGAGGCGGCCAAAAGATGCAGAGCGTAGGGGTCTTGAGGGTGTGTAGTTAGAGACCATTGACCGGAGGTAGGCGGGAGCGGTTCCCTTTGCCGCACGGTATGCTAGGTCGAGGACCTTGAAGCGGATACGTGCAGCAATGGGGAGCCAGTGCAGGTCCCTAAGAAGTGGGGTGACATGGGCCGACTTCGGTAGGTTTGAGATCAGGCGGGCCGCTGCGTTTTGAATGAGTTTGTGCTAAGCTAGGCTAGCTTGCAGCCGGTTAGCTTTTTACTGAACGCACAGAGAGGAAATTGTCTTCTTGTCCGACTCTGGAGAAAACGGTAAGTGCATTTCCAATAATGTTGGCGTATTCCTTTAAAGGGGAACTATTTTACTATTTCTTTCACTATTTGGGCACTTTTACACAATTCCTGTGAGTCTATGGAACACCTCTGTAATATATATATATTTTTTTATTCATTGTTTTGTATTTCTAATCAAGTCCTCAAAAACAGCATTTTTCTACCTCAAGATCTCGAGCTGTTTTGAGCCTGGGCTCCTAAACCACTGCGCAGCGGCGGCGGCGCCTGAACATTAACATGCAGCGGTGTCTCTCTGACATCACATATCGTGCACATTTTCAAATGACTCAGTTCAGTGAGGGTGAATATTGTGAGAGGAGAATTGGAAGAATGCGCCAATATGAGAATTTTGAGACATAGATCATATTAATATAAGTTCACATAGCTAGGAAACAATGCTAAACACGCAAAAAGGCCATTTATAAGATAGTTCCCCTTTAAATACTACCATGGTATAATCCAATATATTTATTGGGAATATCATGGTATTTCCATCATTTTTGGTTATTACCATCTAATGTGAAATATCACCTGGCCAAGAGGAAACGCTTTTTGTGTGCCCAGATCAAGTCTAGAATATTTCCTTTACATTTGGAAACTGGACATTATGTTGGCAGTGCACTGTAGAACATAATAGGCTTTGCCATTTATGTGGGCTAAATGAAATTGTATCTCTGTATCATGTTCAGAGAAAGGGTCTGTTTAATAAGATAAATAGGGAAGATCTTGACTCAGAAATACTGACACGTTTGTGTGTGAAGGAAACATAACATTTGTGGATTATTTAGATAAAGCTTGTTAACCCATTCTCTGCCACGCTTATATCCATCGCTGTTTGATCTCTGCCAGTACTGTAAGTCTATGGAGATGTTCACCTTCTTTGCAGTGCTATAACCTTTTAAATTGTATTGCTAAATTGACATTACTATGGCCCATTCAATATCGATTACCTATCGTTCAGGATGTAGGAATGTTTAACTTTTTCATTCACACATTCATACGAAAATACCGTCTAGAGTATAAATATGTTTTTATCGTTTTCTGCAGTATTTCCCAGAACGTGAGATATAGGCACAAATGCATAATATTAGATAATCAAATGCAGTTTGATACCGATCGACGCTATATTAAAAATTTCAACTGTACATGGTCCTAAGGGTTATGACTGATCATGCGCGGGTGAACGGAGGGGGGGGGGGGGGGGGCATTTATAATTCCGTGATAGTCGTTAGATGCTTCATGTAGTATGGGTGATATATCGATAAAAACGCTGAAACTCACGTCAGTCTCCTCGTACCGCTGGGCGATGAGAGTGGAGCAAACAGATCCCAGTTATGTGGTGGGGATCTAGGCGATCCATTTCCGGTTTGTATATTACTAATGCATGCCCAAATCAAGTTATGGCAAAGATCCATATCCACGGTGTGTGTATTGAGTCCCGTGACGATAAACGAGTGGCCGGACGGAATTAGGGGACGGACCGAGCTGCAACGGGCATTTCCGGTTTGGCAACTCGCAGATCAGCCACCAGGTGGCAGTATTGAAGCGTTGCAGAGTTGTGCTGAGTCCCGCAGCATCTGACAAGGCTCTGTGAGTAAAATATGAATACCATGGCGAAAATATGAAATTATGATCAGAATCATGTCGTACGCCATTATTGGCAGAATTCGCATGAACTTGAAACCCGTTGTACGACGTTTTTGGCGGGGAAAGGGTTAAGAACACAGGTTGTTTCTACAGGTTGTTGTTGTATTATACTGGTTACCTGAATTCTCTATTACTGGTGATTCCCACCTGTTAGGATGGGGTTTGGCGGAGCCCAATAGCAGAACACAGGAGGAGAGAGAATGGAGCGTTTTAGGGCGGTTTAATGTTATTCCCCAAGCAGACAGGTTACAGAGTATTCAGAAATGTGCAACAGGTACAGGAATGTATTATTGGTGAGAGCAGGATCACTCCTTGTGCAGCACGGGGCAACAGACACAGGAATTACAGTTGGTGAGAGCAGGTGCACTCCTTGTGTAGCACGGGGCAACAGGTACAGGAGGCGTCTATACTTTCTACAACAGAGCTCGGTTTCCGGGTTCCTCCGATTGGCCACGACGCCCCCACGTGACCTCCGCTAGCACGCCCCCCTTCCTGCCGCGCGCTGCGCTCGCCAAGCTCCTGCTGCGCCGCGCCGCGCTCCCAGCTTCCTCAATGAAATGGAAATCGCTACTTTACATCAGGGTGAACGCTGGCTGTTGGTAACACCACCCACTTCAATGACAGGCTCTCATATTTGCGAATGCATAAACTATTAAATAAATATACCGTTAACTGGAATATGTTGTTTCTTTACACATATGTTGGATTATGTAATTGGTTTGTCATGACAAACCAATAAAAATCGCTACTTTACATTAGGCTGAACGCTGTTATGCTGCCACCACCCACTTCAATGACAGAGCTCGGCGCATTACATCAGGCTGAACGCTGTTATGCTGCCACCACCCACTTCAATGACAGAGCTCGGCGCATTACATCAGGCTGAACGCTGTTATGCTGCCACCACCCACTTCAATGACAGAGCTCGGCGCATTACATCAGGCTGAACGCTGTTATGCTGCCACCACCCACTTGAATGACAGAGCTCGGCGCGGCAGGAGCTTGGCGCTCTGGAAGCTGGCGAGCGCGGCGCGCGGCAGGAAGGGGGCGTGCTAGCGGAGGTCACGTGGGCGTCGTGGCCAATCGGAGGAACCCGGAAACCGAGCTCCGTTGTAGAAAGTATAGACGCGTACAGGAGAGTGCCGTAGATGAGAGCAGGTGCACTCCTTGTGCAGCACGGGGCAATAGGTACGTGAAGGGGTAATAGGCGAGAGCAGGAGCACTCCGTGTGCAGCACGGGACGTCCAGGTAGGAGGTGTACTGGAGTGGAGGTCCTGGGCATATAGAGAACAAGGGTTAGGACAAGGTATAACAACAAGGACAGGGTTGCAAGGCTAGGGTTCATCGTCGTACCTAGGAAGCTAGTTTAACACTCCGACGAGGGTAGAGCAGGATCTGCGGGCTGAAGTATCCTCTCGCTGATGAGGGAATCCATCACAGCCGTGTTGATTGATGTAGTGGCAGCGTGGGGATCCGGGGAACGGATGCTGCCCATATAGGGGTGTGAAAGGATGAGGGGTGAGGGAAGCTTCCGCCGTGATGGTGAGGAAGGAGGAGGAGGGGTGAAGAAGGCTCTCGCCGTGATTATAACACCCACCCCTACCCACCATCCCGTAGAGCTGATAAAAAAAGAGTAACCCTTTTAATATCAAAATCAAATCAAATGTATTTGTATAGCCCGAAATCACAACAAATCACTCATTCCCTGTCAACAACGATTTAATACGTGTTTGTCCGCCAATCATTGAACGCCAACCACGTATATATACGTTATTTGATCGTTATTTCTTTTATTAGCTATTTCCAATTGTTATCCATCCAGGGAGCCTGTGTAACCATAGGGAATGAGTCTGAGATCGCAAAAGTCCAATACCGCCGCCTGGTGATATGCGGCCGATGTTGCACTCCCTTTGAGACTCTGTGTATGGGGCTGTGTGTCGATGAAATTCTTCCGGGCGGACGTTTCTAGTAACCTGGACCGAGGGCTTTACCCGATCGCATTGAATAGTTTTCGGGACCCCCGATTCATTATGCTGTGGTGGGTTATGTCGTGGCCCAAATGGACATATGATCTACCAGATGGCAATCAAATAATTGGAATATTATTTTTGGAATCTCACCGGCCACAGGTAAGAGCAATTTAACGTCAATTTCAGCTTGATTGTGCCTTGTTTTCATAGCCATCGCCCTGATCAGCGTATGCTGTTGTACTAACAAATGGCTTTATTGACAATCAATTAATCAGAAACGACCCCCCCCTTTCATGCATTCATGATGGAACATAATATACCGATCATATGCATTTGAATTTTTTATTGTAGCGTGTATAGGGACGAAATGACAATGGATGGTCGCGGCCTATTACTAGCCTCCCAGGAATTACCCTAAACCGCTCTAAAACCATACTTATATTCACCACGGTATAAAACGGGAATGTATGGATGGAAAAATTATTCCTTTTTCACATCTTGAATGATAGATACTCAATGTCAAATGGGCCATTTATATTGCATCCATAGCTATAATATATATATAGTTATAGCCCTGCAAACAAGGTGAGCGACTCCATTGGTTTTAATGCGTGGCATTTGTAGTCATAGTCATATCCCGTTCCCAGCGTGGCGGTCAATGAGTTAATGGGCTTCACAGATCAACAAGTAACATCACAATAGATCCACAATAAAAACCACCATAAAATCCACAATTTTGCAACAACACCAGACTTTCCCCAATGAAGATAAGGGACAACTCTCTAAAACCTAGCAATAGGAAAAAAAGGGAGAAACCTCAGATGGGCAATTCATCAGGGTGTCGGTGATATATGGGTGTTGCTATGGATGATAGATGAAAGGAAAATAGAACAGGCGAATAATTGGTATGTATATGCATATATACATGTAATATAAACACATATATACATACATACATAGTAGCAATAGTATCTAAAGTATTTAAGAAAATCTTAACATTTAAATAATAATAGAACTAAGAACAAAAAAGCATAGGAATACAAGCGCTGGTATGAAAAATATGGTGATGGCTCAAGGTCACTCTCTCCATGTTATGGTTTGACCGTGAGACTCTAGCGCAGAGAGAGAGCAGACAACTGGACAGGTTCCAAGGGTGTTTAATATCAAAAAGGGGAGAGTAGTTAGACAAGCGTGAGGTCAAAGACGAGGCCGGGTTCTCAGACGGTGCGTGGGATGATTCAGGACAATCGTAGTCTGACAGGCGAAGGTTCGTAGACTGAATTAACCAAAAGAGCTTTGGTTGGCAGAGAATGAATGTTAATAAGACCAACCTTCAGGCACCTTCAGTAATGTTTTGATTTTCTTATGTTGAAGGTAAATAATAATTTGTATTTGGCTGGGATTTACAGACCCCATCTGCTGATATTGACTCAATTGATAAAACTGCAGATTTATTTTCTCAGTGTTAGAATACTGAGTTGAGTTGTCTAATACTGTGATGGGTGACTTCAATCTCGATTGGCTGAATACTAATTCTAATTATTTTAAGGAAGTTAGTGGTAACCTCAACCTGTCCCAGTTGGTCACTGAACTCACTAGGCCAAATATTAAAAAGAATTGCTCCAAATCCACCACAATTTACTTAATTATTTCCAATGAGAGTGCTACAAGAGTGAGTGCTCCTGTTAGAGTCTTCAAGGTATTCTTGTTTACCAGAGAGGAGATCCGGTACAATAATCTTGTTCTTTGGTTGACTTTTTTTTATTACATTGGTTGCCATTTTGTCACAGGAAAGACTTGCCTCTAGGATGGAACCCAGGTAGGTAATTTCATCTTTCCTTGTGACAATATTGTCACACTGTAACAGAGAAGCCGTTGGCCTTGCTGAGTTTGTTATTTGATCCAAAGAGAATGGACTCTGTTTTACCCAGGTGTAATGATAGTTTGTTAGTTAGTTTGTTCTCTCTGTCTCTAAGCTGTCTCCTTCTCTCTGTATTATCCCCACTATGTCATCATTGTGAAAGTCCATGTACTGTGTTTGTCCATGTACTGTGTTTGTCCGTATACTATAATGCCATGTATGTAAAGCGCTTTGAGATGCCTAATGTAAGGCGCTATATAAAATAAATGTATTATTATTATCAGCGAGCCAGGTGCAGATTCTGCCGAGTTCAGAGCTGAGGGCTTTTTCAACCTGCAACTTGTCCCTGTCAGAGACCAGCAGGGCTGAGTCGTCCGCGAACAAGAACAAGTAGCAGTCACAAGCTGATGACATGTCATTTGCATAAATTAGGAACATTAACGGTCCTAGTATGCTTCCTTGTGGAACACCACAGCTCACTGGGGGGGGGGGGATAGTGTACCGTTTACCTCCACCATCTGTTCTCTCCCCTCCAGGTAGGATTGCATCCAGCTCACTGATGAACTATCAAAACCAATTGCTTTTAGCTTGTCAATCAGAATGGAGTGATTGACAGTGTCGAAAGCCTTTTGGAGGTCCAGCATGACCATGCCGCAGTATTTGCCCGCTTCCACCTCTTGTTTGATGTGGTCATTCAAATAGAGAAGGCATGTGTCAGTGGAGTGGGATGTTCTGAAGCCAGATTGGAATTCGTAGATTCGCTTTTTTTCCCGCAAGGTACTTTTTGACCTGTTCATAGACAATCTTTTCCATAACTTTCGAGATGGAGGTAAGAATAGAAACAGGGCGGTAGTTGCCTGGGTCTAATTTGCTGCCCTTTTTGTGCAGGGGGGTCACTCTCGTCTTTGGGGACGTATCCCTATTTTATGGAGAGGTTTATTATGTGGGTGATGACTGGGGTGATGGTGGCTGCTGAGTCTCTGAGGAATTTGGAGGGATATTGTCATGGCCAGTGGCCTTGTTAGGTTGGAGGGCAGTCAGTTTTTTTTAGCACCTCATCTGTTGTTACCATTTCTAGTTTGAAGTCGTCTTTGCGGACCCCTAGGTTTTTGTAGAAGGCTAGGATGTGTTCTACCCCAAAAAGCCCTGAGTGGGAGGGTAGTTTATTAATTCAAGGGTACTACGACTATGCTTGCATCTCATGGTACCAAAGCACATCAAAGGCCCTAAAAACAAGACTACAAACATCACAAAACAAACTGGTCAGACTACTCAATCAATCAATCAATCAATCAATCAAATCCTTTATTTAACCAGATAAGCATCATTGAGATTAAAATCTCTTTTTCAAGAGCGATCTGGCCAAGCAAGGTAGCAGAAAGTTTCAACATAAAAAAAGAACGTCACAATAAAATACAGATATAACATTCACAGCAAGCTCCAATTTCAGGCAAGTTATCAAACAGGCAAGTTATCAAACACAGTTGCACTGTCCGAGAGTTAAAATGGCTTTAAATTATCAGAGGGTGACCAGTCCTGGTAATTTTTAGGGATGCACCGAATAGGAAATTCTTGGCCGAAACCGATACCGAAAATAGAAAACAGTTGGCCGAAAACCGAAAGCCGAAAGGCCGAAAATGATTCATAGAATAGAATTTTTTTTACCAATGTTGTGGAACATTATGATTATGGAAAAATATATGATTATGGCAAAACTTAACTTAAATAATAAATAATCACTATTATGGGTCCATAAAACATTTATTCAGCACTTCTGAATGCATACAGTACATTAATTCCATCTTTTCTCTGGCTGCGCAGCGGACATCTGTGCTCTACTGAGCGCACCTTTCTAGTCCCCAGCTGAATGTGCTCGCTTGACTCACAGTAGACTCACAGTAGACGCGCGACAGACAGACAGCGTCAATGTGAGAAACACAATCCCCCCCCCCTCTCGCTCTGAATAATATGCATATTAGATCACTCAGTGATTAACCGCGACGGGCATATAGTAAATAAGGATACAAAAGCATGTTAAAGACGCATTTATTGGACGCGTTGCGCGCAGAGTTTACATAGAAACAGCGCGACTCCCGACAGCGCGACATCATCACAACAACACGCGAATAATATGCATATTAGATCACTCAGTGATTAACCGCAACGGGCATATAGTAAATAAGGATATGAAAGCATGTTAAAGACGCATTTATTGGACGCGTTGCGCGCAGAGTTTACATAGAAACAGCGCGACTCCCGACAGCGCGACATCATCACAACAACACGCAAGGTTGTTAGGTTGTTTCTGTTTCGGTGATATATTTTCGGTGAAAAAACTCTTTCGGCCGAAAGCCGAAAGGCAATTTTTTGCCATTTTCGGCCGAAGACTTTCGGTGCCGAAATTTCGGTGCATCCCTAGTAATTTTAGGTCCTCCTGTATCTTGTTCTAGGATGAAGGAGCAGCATATTTAAAAGCCCTTTTTCCCAATTCAGTTCTCATATAGGAAACATCCAGTTTTAGAACATCTTGGGAACGAAGGGCATACTTGTATTGCTTAGTGCACAGAAGCATGCTTAGGTACGAGGGAACCAGTTTAAGCAGAGCTTTGTGCACAAGAGAGAGCTATCAAGAAAATCGCCTGTTTTGTAGAGATGGGTAACTTGCAATGGCATATAGGGTGCAATGGTGCATTCGATTGCCACATCCCGTGACAAAGCGTAAGGCAGAATGGTACACAGTATCCAGCTTTCTAAGGTACTGATCAGGTGCATACATGTAAAGTAAGTCACCATAATCGAGTAGTGATAAGAAGGTGGTCGAGATCAGGTGACTTCTCACTTTAAGTGAAAAACAGGACCTGTTTCTGAAAAAGAAGCTGAGTTTAAGCTTCAGCTTTGACACAAGTTTATCTATGTGAGATTTAAACGTAAGGTTCTCATCCACTGTAATGCCTAAATATTTGTAGGAAGCAACCCTTTCGATGTCAGTCCCTCCAGCAGTAACAAGTGTGGGAAGATCAGCTGGGAGTCTCTTCCCATTTGAGAAGAGCATGAACTTTGATTTGCCAGCATTTAACACAAGCTTAAGCTGGGTAAGATGTGACTGAACAATGTCAAAGGCAGATTGCAAGAACTCCATCGTTTGCACAAAACTGGGAGATGAGCAATAAATTACCATGTCATCAGCATAGAAATGGTAAGTAGCATTAGACAGGTTGATACAAAGATCATTAACATATATGGAGAACAGTAAAGGTCCCAGTACGGAACCTTGTGGTACACCCTTAAGTACAGGAAGGAAAGAGGATGAAAAACCAGCAGACTGTACACACTGCGATCTACCTGTCAGGTAATTTTAAAACCACTCTACAGCCTGTCTAGATAAACCAGTTTTATGTAGACACTTCGATAAAATGACATGGTAAACCGTATCAAAGGCTTTGGATAAGTCTAGGAACAGAGCTGCACAGTATTTATTGGAATCCAGTGATTCAATGACATCATTGACTACTTTAAGAGTAGCAGTGATCGTGCTGTGCTTCTTTCTGAAACCTGATTGGTTCTTGGAAAGCAGGCCATGTGAGTCTAAGAAATCTTTTAGCTGCTGACTTATTAGTTTCTCAAGGACTTTGGCTAAAACACACAGCTTTGAGATTGGTCTGTAATTTGACCTTACTCCTAAAACCCACCTCACCCCTGCCCATTTTGACAACCTAGGATAGCTTAGAGTAGATGACAGAGTACAGCAACTTGCAATGGGCCTGGTCTACAAGATACACTACATCACTAAGATACCCATGTACATGTCGAAATACTTCCCAAAGGTCAGTAAATTCCACGACCACAACACCAGAGGGAGTTCCACAAATCATGTTCAACCCAGATTCGGCTGAAACAAGGGACTAAACACATTTAGCAATTATGCCACAACAATGTGGAACGCCCTACCCACAGCCGTAAAAGACTGTGGATCCCTACCCTCCTTCAAAACCGCTCTCAAAGAGCACCTACGGGTGGCTGCAATTCGAAACTGGCCCCGGTACTCATACTTCAGAAATCCCTGATGTAGAATTAAGCATTAAATCACGCGCAGGAGTGTGTTATACTCATTAGATCACGCCTAGGGGTGGTTGTTAGCCCAACGCGCAGCGGAGGGGCACTAGACCCCCATAGGCGTAATCTAATGAGTATAACACACAACTTCAAGTGATTTAATGCTTTTATACAATGGCCCAATTCACCCAACCTTATTGCTATACAATAAACGATATATTAGTATTGGCTGAGCGTCCCGCTCTGAGCCTTATGAGATACCCCTTATCTCCTATGATACCTATTGTATCCCAACGAACAACTAAATGCACCCACACCTGAAGGGGCCCCCGCCCCTATGGAGGCGTAGCCTATATAACCATGACTCTGGTCACCAAACACTCTTCCTCGCCAAATCTCGTTCCAGGAAAAGATCCCTCAAGAGGGAACTCAGGGCCGCGCAGAGCGGGACGCTCAGCCAATACTAATATAACTAGGTTATATACATAACCTATCGTTATATATCGTATTTGCTTATCGCGTCCCGCTCTGAGCCTTATGAGATATGGGTTAGAGCGGACGCGAGACCCGACAGATGTACCCCCTGAGGACCCGTAAGCCCACATCAAGGGGTGCGGGGAGCCCTGTCACCCCATCCTTCCTAATGAAGGGGGGGCGCAGTCAACTCCACCTGAATGCGAACAAGAGGGAACTAGAACCCCTTGAACACACCGCACAGGCGGAACCACGTGTGAATCAACACACTGTGGCCCATACCCATACACTCCTGCTACCCTTCCAAAGGACGGGAAGCAGGAAGGCCACAGACCCCAGAACCGCCTGGGAGACAGAACCCCCGGTCATGTCCATGAGGTAAAACCTTACAAAGGGGCCCGGGGAGTACCATGAAGCTGCAGCACAGATGTCCTCCACCGAGGCCCCACCCAGGAAAGCGGCAGAGGCAGCCACCCCACGATTGGAGTGCGCCCTGACGCCCCCAGGGGGATCCTGCCCAGCCAACGTGTAGCAGAGGGCAATGCCCTCGCACAACCAATGGGACAGGCGCTGTTCGATAGTGCCTTACCGGCATGAGAACCACCGTGACAGAGAAAAAGCTGAACGGTGACCCCGAGGTCCTGAGTACGGCTGAGGCAATTCCCAAAGCACGGACCGGACATGACAGGTGAAGGCCCGCATCTAACTCACCACCGTGAGGAGGCGGATGAAACGCCTGAACCACAATATCCCTGGAGCGGAAGAACTCCGGATATTTACAGGCACGAAGGCAGGATTAGGCCGCAGAGTGGCACCGCAATCGGAACGAAAGACAGGCACTCTGGGCGTACCGAGAGAGCACAAAGCACACCCACGCGTCAGCGGAGGTGACGGCCAGCAAGAACGCGGTCTTGAACGACAGCTGTTCCAACGGCGCCTGCTCGAGCGGCTCAAACGGGGCCAAGGACAACCGACCGAGGACCAGTTGAAGATCCCAAGTCGGAGCCCAGGAGCGTTGCACCGGCTTAACGCGTCGAGCGCCAAGCAGGAACGCTTCACAAGAGGGTGGCTGAACAAGACATCCCCTCAAACCCCTCATGATAGGAGGATATAGCTGCTGCATATACCCTCACCGTCGAAGCCGACAGTCTATCAAGGAGAGACTGGAGGTAACTAAGGACAGCATCCAGGGGGCAGGAGACTGAGTCCCGGCCCCCCGCCTTACACCACACTTGGAACATACGTCATCTGCCCGCGTAAGCGCGACAGTGGAGGGAGCATGCGCATTCCGGATGGTAACACCATCAGGATCAAGAACCTGCGCCCCTCAACGTACCCGTCCCAACAACTGACCTAACAGATGTATGGGGAAGAATCCCTGGCGGCACAGCATCGGTCCCAGACCTGCCTGGCTATGTCCAGACGTAATCCTCACCCGTCAGGATGAGGACCGCCCCGCGACAGTACATCTGCACCCACATTCTCCCTGCCGGGGATGTGGGGAGCCCTCAGGCCGCGCAGATGGAGGACGCCCATAGCCAGCCGCCCGCCGCCTGGTGCAGACAGGGGGAGCGTACTCCTCCCTGTCTGTCGATACACGACACTGACGTCGTATCGTCCGTCCTGATCAACACCATTTGTGGACCAGAAGGACCGCTTTCAACACCAACACATTGAACGTAGCGCAGACCGGGCAGCATGGTTTGCCAGCTGCCCCCTACTGCGTTGGCCCGACGCATCACCAGCGAGGGAAAAACGTGACGTGAGACAGCGCCGTAACCGTCCTAGGACGGAACCTCCCGAGCGTGTTGACAACACGCTCTGAGAGGGATGCCCATAGCCCTCCAACCGTTGACTGGGAAGAGGAGTACTCTACATCCAGTCTACAGCAACCCCAGGCTGGTAGAGACCTGCCTGGTACGAGACCTGACGATCCACCTTGACCGCGAAGGACCAGAACGTCATCAGGGCAGAACACTCCGTAACCCCTGACGACGCAGAGGCCCCAGTGCGGCCTCCACGCACTTGGTGAAGATGCGGGGAGCCAGAGAAAACCGAACGGCAGCCTCTGGTACTCATACGCTAACCCTGCAACGGAAGCGTAGGTAAGCCCTAGGATGGAAGATCGGAGATGCACATACGCATCCTACAGGTCTATGGAGGAGAACCAGACCCCCACCTGACAGTGTTCAACAGGTAGGAGACGATCCAAAAAATGCTGAACCTTCCCATGGGACAGGTCCAGCCTGGGTCTTACACCCCTCCCTCCCGACTTCTCAGGCAGAGAACACCGGGAGGAGAACGCCACGACGATGGCTTGCTTCGTCCACAGAGATTGGATCTCGTTGACCAGAGCTGTCACTGCTGGAGACCCTGACAATAGGGTCTGTACCAAACCTGAAAACAGGTGGGGTCCCCGCCTCAGCGTTCTCTCCATCCACCTCGACATATGGTACTGCCGTAGTCATATGTGATGACACTCCCAACGCACCCGCCGTCATGTGGCGCAGGTCCGCCAGGAACTGTAGATAGTTGGCCCGGTCCCCCCGCTGTGTGTAGCCAACCCTGGAACCGTGCGAGCAGCGCGTTCCGTGTCGGGACATCTGACCCTGACACCACCCACGAGGCAATCGCACCCAAGGGGGGACCCAGACAGAAAGGGCCGGTTTGATACGGGGGGCTTTCGATGAAAAAAGCCCCCCCACTGAACACCCCTCCAGAACATGCTGAGGAGTTGTTCTGCAGCTGGACATGCAAGGTGTAAGGACCACATGGGTTCCTACACACCGTAGCCCTGCAGTGATATTACTACCACCCCAAATCACGCGTGCCTGCGACCACTGCCAATATTTCAGGAGTGGGAGGCACCAACATGATACCTGGCCTGGCGAAGGCGAGGCCGGGGAAGCCCGCACTGTGTGCCTCAAAAGGTTTCGAGCCCCCCTGCTGACAACACTTAAGTTGACAGACGTAACACCAGGCTCAACCAACACAGCTTATGGTGTGGGAGCCGCTTGACAGCACAACATTCTCACGGACAGACCCAGGCTCAGCCATCAACTGGTTGTCAGCCCCTGTCCCCATGAGAAGCGAAAGGGGGGCCGCCCGCGCTTCAACGAAGGCACGCGGCCCGCAGCCAAAGGAAACAATCAGAGCCCACTTTTTCCGCTGGTGTTGGGGAAGGGAGTGATCGGAGAGCAGGCTGCTCGCGGCAGGACGGTGACGGCTTGTTTGTTCAAGCCGAACCCATCCTACATGGCCGATCCCTCGGCCGCCAAGGCTGTCGGCCTTGTGGACACCTGTCGAATCAACGGCCAGGATACCTCCGGCGGGGGAAAACATGGCCGCCTGTCGAGGGCCTCGTCATCGCCGCTGACGAGGCCGTGCTCTCTCTTCTTCTGGCTGTGCGGTGTGAGGCGGTGTAGGGCCTAGGACAATACCGCCCGTGCTCCAGCAGAAGACCAAAATCCCCTGCGGAGAGGGGAACCCTGAGCGGTTATAGCTTGCGGCTGGGTCAAAGCTAATAACGTCAACAACCTCGCGCGATGTGTCGACGTCGGCTGGCCCTCAAGGTCCCGCCACCAGACACAATTTTTTTTTTAATAGAAAAAAACAGCAATTCGAACACAGTTCTAATCGCTGCCAATTCCATACCGTGGCGGTACAGGCTTTAACAGCCCACCAGCCACTCGCCAGGCCGACCCACCCATGGCGTCGGCCGGGCGGGGCACTGTTTCAATATGTCAACAACAAAGGACTGATGTTAACACGGAGCACCAGTGGTGGTTGCAAACAGCAACCTCCACTGTGGTGTGCACCATGAAAGGGTTAAATGAATAAAAGAACTAAACCACAAAATACTGTAGAATGAGCAAACCCATATACACAACGTTAAGGGGAGGCGGACCAGAGCGAACTAGTCCTGCCTTCATTCAAAATATTCACAACAGCACACCAGCCCTAGCTTAGCCCATTTACCAAAAAAGGTAAACAACTCCCCCAGTATACCGATTGACCGTCAGTATGAATGGTTGAGAGGAGAGAAAGCTGTAGCAAAGACAGACCTTCTCATAGCAGAGTGACAGAACGAAACAATAGCCCACTACACAGGGCCGCCTCAGGGGGTGGGGGGCCTCGCGTTTAAATCTCGCACAGGGCCTCACATTTCTCCCAGGCGGCCCTGCCCCTATACTACTACAGCCTAGCGTGAGGCGATGTGGGACCCAGATCAATAACCGCCTGCGCACAGACACGCAACATGTTTACCATGTCGGCTGGACCCATAGCCCCACTACCCGACGCCAATGTGGATAGGAACTAGCCAGCTGAGCCATAACCCGCCGTTAAGTCCCATCCTGCAGTAATATAGCTCTACTGCTACACCGCCGAGCTCACGCATCGGCCCCAGATGGGGACACCGTTCCATAGACCCCGCCGGAACACAAGGTAACATACCTGGCTAGGGTACCTAGCCACGGCCTACCCTGTTGTCAACCCATTTACCCGAAAAAAAGGTAAATAGGACTCAGCAAAAAACCCCACAACAGCTACCGACTGACCTTCATTGATGAACCGGGCAAGAGGAGGGAGAAGTGACAACATCTCACGGCGGAGACATTAGAACAGCGTAGCAGTTAGTATGTAGCAGTAGTGGTAGCATGTGGCATTAGCGATAGCATGTAGCATAGCATTAGATGTTTAGCAGCACGCCCAAGACAGTTTGGAAACCGTTCACTGCAGTGAACGTTCACCAAACCATCCTGCCCCCGGCGCCAACACACAACAAAACAAACCAGCATTACTAACACTAATACCCATGCCTGAAGACACAGGGCCTACCTGGGTACAAGCTGGCCCGACAGCCAATCTTGTACAGCTGAACCTTGGTCTGCTGTCATCAGACGAGGAACATCAACATAGGCCCGTCGTGTCGCTGAAAACATGCTTCGAAGATGCCAGGGGCCAGCAACCTCCGGTAAGCTTTCAACATTATGAATCTTCTCTGATCTTTTCATCCTGCTAGTTACGTATGGTGCACGCAGCCGATACGATGGAACGAAAATAGAGGAAGAGTGTTTGGTTGATTGATTGATTGATTGAAAACTTTATTAACAGATTGCAGAATGGGTACAATACAGTACAGCTCAATACACACAATTGTTAAGGGGATGCAGACCAGAGAAAGACTTTCATCTTGTTTACATCAGGGTCCCCCATTTTCAATTCATCAGGACATATATGACATACATGACATACAGATAGTCAGTACTGCTACATCTATACATTTATGACATACCAGATTTGCAAATACAGTACTGTTTGTGATACAGAAGGAGTCAAGAAAAGGGAGTATATACATTTGACGTAGAAACTGTACATTGGAGGAGGTTGGGTGGGGGGGGTTGGGTACATTGGGATATTGACAACCATACTGGGTAATTTACATTGGAGGTGGTTGGGGGGGGGGGGCACACTGTATAAACAAGCAAAACTGTACATTGAGGGGGGGGGGGGAGGAGACACTGTACAAACAAACAAAATTGTACATTGGACTATTGACAAAACCATACTAGGTAAATGACTGTACATTGGAGGGGGTTGGGTTAGGATATTTACAGGGGCCAGTGTTGAATTGCAGTCTCCCGTAGGTGTCCCTTGAGAGAGGTTTTGAAAGTGGGTAGTGATCCACATTCCTTTACAGCTTTGGGTAGGGCGTTCCACATTGATGTGGCATAATTGCGAAATGTGTTTAGTCCCTTATTTGAGCCGAATCTGGGTTTAACATGATTTGTGGAGCTCCCTCTGGTGTTGTGATCGTGGTATTCACTGACCTTTGGGAAGTATTTTGACATGTACATGGGTACCTTGGTCGTGTAGTGTATCTTGTAGACCAGGCCCATTGCAAGTTGCTGTACTCTGTCGTCTACTCTAAGCCATCCTAGGTTGTCAAAGTGGGCAGGGGTGAGGTGGGTTCTAGGAGTAAGGTCAAGCAGTAGTCTGACCAGTTTGTTTTGAGATGTTTGTAATTTTGTTTTTAGCGCCTTTGAGGTGCTTTGGTACCATGAGGTGCAAGCATAGTCGTAGTACCCCTGAATGAGTGCTCCTGCCAGAGTCTTCAGGGTATTCTTGTTTACCAGAGAGGAGATCCGGTGACCAGAGTCATGGTTATATAGGCTACGCCTCCATAGGGGCGGGGGCCCCTTCAGGTGTGGGTGCATTTAGTTGTTCGTTGGGATACAATTATAGGTATCATAGGAGATAAGGGGTATCTCATAAGGCTCAGAGCGGGACACGATAAGCAAATACGATATATAACACACAGTAATTGAAGCATAATGGAGATTTATTCACAAAACCATCCACAGAGAAAGTAGATCCAATAGTAGATCCAATGGTCTGACCAAAGAAAAGAAAATAAAAATCTGTGGCAATTTTTTTTTTTTAAAGTCCGCGATTTTTATTTTGTTTCACAATTGGTCATGACAAACAAATTACATAATCCAACATATGTGTAACGAACTAACATATTCCAGTTGACTATCTTTTTTGGAGTATTCGTTCAAAAGATATTCATACTTCCATTTGTCTATCTATGGCGGACTCATTCAGACTCATTCAAAAAAAAAAAAAAAAAAAAATCGGTTGTGGGAGGGATCTGGGGTCACATGGAGTGTGTTATACGATATAACAACGGCTAACTTGACTGTTTCAGCCAATCAGAATCAAGATATTTGCATGCCATTATATAATTAGCTTTAGATTTCTTCATAAATCTTTAGGGCTGTCAGTTTATCGTGTTAATTACATTAATTAATTACACAGCAAATTATCGTGTTATGAAAATGAACTCAAAATTAATAATACATATATTTTTTTTTTCTTTTTACATACTTTTTTTTTTTTTTAAATCTCATTCATACCATAAGAACGTAGAATACACACGTACAGACTTTTTTTTTAAAATATGGTCCATTTGCATGTTCTTGCTATCTGATTCTAGGGAAATCTATGGATCTCAGGGAATGTATTCCCATTGTCAGAAATACTGTGTCTGTTACTAGGCTTGAGTAAATTGTAATGAACCAAATGAGAATATCAATTAATTTTTTTTAATCTTTGACTGTGAATAACACCATGCAAAAATGTTCCAGACCTGGAAAATCTAAGCAAATTAATAAATGGAAGATGATGGGTGGCTGATTGGCGCAGTGGGCAAGGCGCTCGCCTCTAACGCAGGATACGCTGGGTTCGAGCCCAGCTCTCGGCATTGCTACCGGCTGGCCGGTCGTTCATACTAACACAATTGGCAAGTTTTAGAGGGTGGGAAAGCCGGTGGGTGGGGATTTGACGTTGTGGACAGCGACTCCTACAGGTCGGTTTGATGACGCCGGTGTGACGGAAGCAGGAAGTAGCGGGGGCAGCGTGAGCCTCCCACGCGTTACTCCTCGCCACTGAGAGTTTGAGCTGCTGCGGTGAAAAGATGCGACAGGCTGCCTCCTCGTGTACCGGAGGGGACACGTGATGCGAGGCTTCTGTCCTCACTACAACCAACCTGTAGGAGGCATAGTCTAGCAACAATCAAGACAGGGGAGGGATGAATTGGATAATACGAAATTGGGATGGGAGAAAAAGTGGATAAAAAAAAATATATGGAAGATGATTAAAGGCCAACCTTCATGTTGTATTTTTGTTCAATAAACAATGTGGACTAGGCCAACGGTGACTTTCATGAAGAAGGAAAAAAAATGTATTGAAATTGACCCAGTTTTAGCGTTTTTATCAAACATTTTGTCTGCCCAACACAATCACCACGCACGTGGATATTTTAATCAATGGTTCATAACGTGCGCGTGTAATCGAAATGATGTCGTCACAACAGGTGCAGGGCACCAGGGGGCTCACCAGGGGGCTCTGAGAGTCACACACAGCTAGTGGCAGGCACTGCAGGCAGAGAGCCTTGCTACTACTAGCCGAATGAAAATGTATCTGTTTCACCTAACAACACTATTGCTCCGTGATCATAGCCATCCATCTCTAAAGCTAACCACTATTTGTAAAAGCCACAACCACGTTACCATATTTGTAATAATGTAAATCATTGTGTCGTTGTACATATTGTGTATACACCGTTAGAAGCTAACATAGCTTAGCTTGGTAGCTATTGTGCTAACAACATATCCTGACGTCCGGCTCGCTGGCCGGCATGAACGCCCGACACAAAATGGTTCTCTCCTCTCTGTACACCCCCGTCCCCACGGGTACCCTGCCGGGGAGCCCATGGACGCGACAACGGCGGCAGCCGTAGGGTGCTCGAGCCCGCCGTAACGCTAGTGGTACACGATAGCTATGAGCTAACTAACGCTACAGGCTCAAACACCCTACGGCCGCCGCTGTTGTCGCGTCCACAAGCTCCCCGGCAGGACACCCGCGAGAACGGGGGCACACAAAGAGGAGAGAACCACCCCAAATCGAGCACTCATGCCGGCCGACAAGCCGGACGCCGCGGCACGTTGTTAGCACAATAGTAGCCCACTGTGATGCACCGAGTGGGCCACCATTGATAAACATGCAGCGACGTGTAGCTTGCATGATGCGTGTGCAGTGCTTTGCCACACAGGTCTGAGAAGAGGACCTGCACATGATTTTACTCGTTCCCCAAACTCCTCTACATGCCCCGATCTCAAATGGTTCACGACAGTAGACATAATGCTAACGTTAGCCAGCGCCATATATCGAGTAGTACTATGACCCGGACGGGCATAAGGCATACGTTTCCTGAAGTGACGTCACGGCCGTGCTAGCGTCTGATAAGCTTTTAGATTTGCTCGTGCATGTTATTCGTGCGTGGACCTTTTTAACCATTTCTGAGTGAAATTTCCGGCGTCAAATGGAAAAAAATAAATAATGAAATTATATACCAATGATGTAAACTATCCATAATTGATCAGTAGGGTTTAACCTGGAAGTTGGGCTTTAAACAGAAGGTTTTGTAGATACAGTACTGAATTCTGCCATCCGGACACATGTAATTTTAAATATGATTATAGAATATAGAATATCAGGCATAAAATGGTTATGCGATTAAAATGCGATTAATTAGATTAATTAATTACAAAACCTGTAATTAATTAGATAAATTTTTTTTATCGCCTGACAGCACTAAAAATAATGTCTTGCTATTGTAGATTAACTTACTTTACTTACTTAGGCCTTTTATTCTTTTCGGAACTTAGGCTATTGATGAAAAGTTTCCACCCCGTCTGTCTTGAGCCATCCTCTCCAGCTGTTTCCATGTCAGTCCCTTCGTCTTGAGTTCCTGCTCAGTGTCTCTTCTCCAGGTGTTTTTGGGTCTTCCTCTGCCTCGCTTGCCTTGTGGGTTCCAGGTTAATGCCTGTTTAGTTATTGCGGTTTTGTGTCTTCGAAGTGTGTGCCCAATCCAGCTCCATTTTCTCCTGGTCAGCTGGACCTCCACTGATTCTTGCTTGGTGCATTCCCACAGCTTGATGTTGGTGATTGTGTTTGGCCAGAAGATCCTGAGGATACGTCTCAGACAATGGTTGATGAAGGTCTGTAGTTTATTAATGATGTTAGTGGTGGTTTTCCAGGTTTCAGAGCCATATAGCAGTACGGATTTGACGTTGGAGTTGAAGATTTTGAGCTTGGTGTTGAGTTTGATGTTTCAGGTTTTCCAGATCTTGTTTAACATGTTGAATGTTGCTCTTGCTTTTCCTATTCTTGCCATTACGTCTTCCTCAGTCCCGCCATCCACAGCTATAACACTACCCAAATATGTGAATTTGTCAACCTCTTCCAGTGTCTGGCCCCCGATGGTTATGGGGTTCGTGTTTTTATGATTGACTTTGAGTTTTTGGTCCATTTATTTTGAGCCCAAGTCCAGCTGCAGTTGTTTCTAGTAGCTGGGTTTTGTCTTGCATCTGTTGATGGTTGTGTGAGAGTAGTGCGATGTCATCCGCAAAGTCCAGGTCTTCGAGGTGCTCCGTTAGACTCCACTGGATGCCAGTCTTTTTATTGGTTGTGGTTTGTCTCATGATCCAGTCGATGCATAGGAGGAAGAGGAAGGGGGAAAGTAGGCAGCCCTGTTTCACGCCGGTGAGCACTTTGAAGTGTTCTCATGCACATGATCGACCCCTTTTCGCAGTCTGTCCAAAATAATGCGGTTGAACACTTTGCCTGGTGTTGAGAGCAACATAATCCCACGATAGTTGTTGCAGTTCTTAAGGTCTCCTTTCTTGGGTATAATAGCAATGAGCCCGTCCTTCCAGTCTGTTGGTACATTTCCTTCTTTCTCCCAGATCCTTTTGATCAGCTGGTGTAGCATGGTTGAGGTTTCAACGTCTGCCTTTAAAGCTTCTCCTGGAATGTCATCTGGCCCTGCTGCCTTGCCACGTCGCAATGCATTGATGGCCTTTTTCACCTCATATCTAGTTGGGGGGGGGGCACAGTTGATCTCCAGCATGTGTGCAGCTGGCGGAATCTCCACCTCTTGGACAGGGGGTTCTCTGTTGAGGAGCTCCCTAAAGTGCTCAGTCCACCTTTGGTGTTGTTCTTCCTTGGTGGTGAGGAGTCGTCCTTGTTTGTCACGGATTTGTGTGTTTGTCTGTCTAAACCTCCCGGTTAGTTTCTTGGTGGTCAGGTAGAGTTCCTTGAGGTTATTCTTTCCCGCTGCTTCCTCTGCTTCCTCTGCTTCCTCTGCTTCTTGCGCCAAGTCATTGATGTATTTCTGTTTGTCGCGTTTGATGCTTTTCTTCACCTCCTTGTTTGCTACTTGGTAGTCTCTGTGAGCTGCTCCCTTTTTTGCTTGAGCATTTGTTTATAGTGTCTTTTTTTGCCCTCCTCTCCTCTATTCTTTTCAGTGTTTCAGTGGATATCCAGGGTTTGTGGCTTGTTTTCTTTCTCCCTACCACTTCTAGGCATGTCTCCTTCCATACGGTTTTCAGGTTGTTCCAGTGCTCTTCCACTGGTTTTTGAGCTTGTTCTTGCAGGGCTTGGAACCTGTTCTGTAGGGTGATTTGGTATAGTTCCGTTGTTCCTATGTCCTGGAAAAGCTTGATGTTGTACTTTGCTCTGTTGTCAGTGGGGCTGTTACAGCGCTTCAGCTTGAGGTGGAGTTTTGCGGCCAGTAGGTGATGATATGACCCCGCATCTGCCCCCCTCTTCACTCGTACATCCAGGAGGGAACGTCTGAACTTCCTGTTTATACATATATGTTCTATTTGGTTTTCTGTGGTGTGGTCAGGTGATATCCATGTGGCTTTGTGAACGAGTTTGTGGGGGTAAACTATGACCAGGTTATAGTCTGCACAGGCGTTTGCAAATCTTTCACCATTTTCATTCATGCTGCCGATTCCATGCTTTCCCATAATCAGTTCGTATCCATTGTTGTTGTTCCCAACCTTTGCATTCATGTTGCCCATGAGGAGAAAGATGTATTTTTCTCTCCTGGCCTGGAGTAGCTGTTGTAGCTGGTTGTAGAAGTTGTCCTTTATTTCCTCATCTGTGGTGTTGGTGGGTTCATAACATTGTATGACATGTAGGTTAATTCTTTTATTAGTTGTTTTAAATCTTGCTGTGATGATTCTGGAGTTGATGGGCTCCCAACTGATGAGGACCCTCTGCGCTTCTTTGGAGAGCATGAGTGCCACTCCCTCCGTGTGTGGTGCTTTCTCATCCGGGTGTCCGGAGAAGATTATGGATTCACCACTGGTCAGTTTGACTTCTCCTGTCTGGAGCCATCTGGTTTCACACAAGCCGAGGATAGAGAGCTTGTATCTTTTCATTTATTCTGCGATGACTGACGTCTTCCCTGCTGTGTACATGGTCCTGATGTTCCAGGTTGCGATGTTGGTAGACCGCCTAGGGCAGCGGTTCTCAACAGGGGTGCCGCGGCACCCTAGGGTGCCGCAGAGAGCTGCCAGGGGTGCCTTGAGATTTAAGAAAATAAAATAAAAAATCTTTTTGGATTACAGAAAATTATCACTAAAGTGCTATCTGTTGCAGCTGCACTGTTTTCCATGAAAATACCATATTTTGGATAAGTTTGACCATTTCTCAAAATCTGAAAATCATTATTTAATAAAACACAGAAAAGGATCACCAAGTTACTCTGGATAAAAAAAAAACTTTACAGACAACATTGAGACAAAGCTTCCTGACACATCTCCATCCAAACTCTTGGAAGAACTCATTGAAATCTCATCTGATACCACCTGGAGAGCTCGTTTCAGAGTGTGGTGCTGAGTACCAAGTATCTCATGATGCAGCAGTTATGGTGTTGATACCATTCAGCACCACATATCTGTGTGAAGCTGGCTTTTCATCCATGACAGCTCTGAAAACTATAGGGCCAAGTTGAGCCTTGAGGATGACATGCGTGTTGCCTTGTCAAAGATCTCCCCACGTATTGACCGTATTATTAGCCAGCAGCAGCAGACCTTGCATTGAGCTAGAAATGTCCACTGAGTGAACAAGTGCTTATTTTCTGTATTTATTTATATTTTTTGAGAAATGGTAACTTGGTGATTATTTTCTGTATTTAAAAAAAAATACATGATTTTCTGTTTTTGAGAAATGGTCAAACTTATCCAAATATGCAATTTTTATGGAGAACAGTGCAGCTGCAACAGATAGCACTTTAGTGATCCTTTTCTGTATTAAAAAAAAATACATGATTTTCAGTTTGAGAAATGGTCACACTTATCCAAATATGCTATTTTTATGGAAAAGTGCGCAGCTGCAACAGATAGCACTTCAGTGATAATTTTCTGTAATTTTATTTAAAGAAATATGCTATTTGATTTACTACTACAAGCAGTGTAATGTCAACAGTACTAAGCCATTTAGACCTGAAACACCTGTTAATAATGCATTATATAGGCATATACACACAAATGTGTTTCCCGGTTTCTTAAATAAACATTATTTTGAAAGCAAGCACTTTTGTCATCATTGTAGCAAAAAAGACAGGACCGGAAAAGTCTTTATCGTATGTAGGGGTGCCCTGGAATATTTTATTGAACACAGGGGTGCCTTGGCAGCAGAAAGGTTGAGAACCCCTGGCCTAGGGGATTGAAGGTTATGACGCACCCTCTCCATGTGGTTTTCAGCATAGTCTCTTCAGCTCGTATGCTTGGAGAGCTTCCATCTCCTAGGGTGCAGGGTTTCTTACTTTTGTTCAATATTTTTGTAATCCAATTATCCACTTCACGGGGGATTGGCCCATGAGTTTTACCATTGCCCTATTGGTCAGCTTCACCTGCTTCCCCCTCCCACGATGAGGACGTTAGGGTTAGGATTTTGGGAGGGATTTTGTAGATTAACACACACCATGAAATATAGACCTTGGTTTACAACAGAACCTTCAACCTTATTCAAAGAAAGCCTGGTCATCTGCTAGGTTCTCAGGTGATCCCTCCCATTGGGCTTTATTCAGACTAATTAGAAATAAATGTACATCCGCAGTGAAACATGCCAAGACAAATGATTTCTTAGATTTAGTCACCAGCTCTTATTCAGATCCATCAAAGTTCTGGGAAGCAGCAAATACTGATAAAGGTAAAGCCACTATATCTTTACCCACATGTTAAATGTAATGATTGCTTAGTATGGGAACAGAAAGGTTTTAATACTATACTTTAATATGAATCTTTCTAACACTGGTCATTTATTCAAAAACAATTATGCACGGCCCCCTCCTGGTGTAAATTAACATGTACAGGCTGTAGGGCATGATCCACAAATCCAATTCCATCTTCAGTCCTTCCCTAATAATGTTGTTCTAGAAGCACAAACTCTGCATATAATCCATTGATACCAGGAAATCAACAGGAGAAGATAAACTGGATAAATGTTTCCTCAGATTAGTTGCACCTTTAATTTCAGAACAAATAACACAATTATTTAATCTCTCTTTGTTAGCGGGTATAGTCCCTAATGCGGGTATAAAGGTGGAAATAAAAGTGACTTAAATAACTATCGACCAATTTCAAATAAAAAAAATCCTGGAATCACTGGTAAAAGACAAACCAAAATCAACATATAATCAATCAAGGAGCACAGACATTATTTCTCAACTATACACAATGGATACATTATTCCATACTGACCTATCATTACAGACACCAAATAGTGTTTAGGGCGCTTTAAAAGTAAATTCCCTTCTTATTATGAAACCCCCCTCTGTACTCTACCACTCTTGGTACATTCCGGATCTCCCGTCTAGAAAAGGTTTTGGCCTCTCCCAGTTCTGGTTGCGTGTAGCTTTTCTCCAATGCATCAGCGTTTCCGGGTTCCCGTTTTGCGCTCTGATTGGCCGCTGACCTACGCTAGTACGCCCCCCTCGCTATAGCGTAGCAGGAGGACGGACACTGAACTTATGGACACGACAATAGTAGTAGTTATAATTATAAGACGCTGTTGTTAGCTTACATGCTAACGGCAATGGGATCGACCATAGCATTCACGTTGTATACACAATATGTACAACGTTACAAGCTCAAACACCTTATAACTACTACTATTGTCGTGTCAAAATGGTTCTCTCCTCTTTGTATACCTTTGTCCTCACAAGTATTCTGCCAGGGAACTTATGGACACGATAATAGTAGTAGTTATAAGACGCTGTTGTTAGCTTATGCTAACGGCAATGGGATCAACCATAGCATTCACGTTGTATACACAATATGTACAACGTTACAAGCTCAAACACCTTATAACTACTACTATTGTCGTGTCAAAATGGTTCTCTCCTCTTTGTATACCTTTGTCCTCACAAGTATTCTGCCAGGGAACTTATGGACACGACAATAGTAGTAGTTATAAGGTGTTTGAGCTTGTAACGTTGTACATATTGTGTATACAACATGAATGCTATGGTCGATCCCATTGCCGTTAGCATGTAAGCTAACAACAGCGTCTTATAACTACTACTATTGTTGTGTCCATAAGTTCCCTGGCAGAATACTTATGAGGACAAAGGTATACAAAGAGGAGAGAACCATTTTGACACGACAATAGTAGTAGTTATAAGGTGTTTGAGCTTGTAACGTTGTACATATTGTGTATACAACGTGAATGCTATGGTCGATCCCATTGCCGTTAGCATGTAAGCTAACAACAGCGTCTTATAACTACTACTATTGTCGTGTCCATAAGTTCAGCGTCCGTCCTCCTGCTACGCTATAGCGAGGGGGGCATACTAGCGTAGGTCAGCGGCCAATCAGAGCGCAAAACGTGAACCCGGAAACGCCGATGCGTTGGAGAAAAGCTACACGCGTTCTGGTTGGGCAGCCGAGATTCTACAAGGAACCAAGTGTGAGCACAGAGACAAAACAGGGTATTTGTTAAAGGGGAACTATTTTACTATTTCTTTCACTATTTGGGCAATTTTACACAATTCCTGTGAGTTTATGGAACACATCTGTAAGTTTCTTTTTCAAAAAAATTCATTGTTTTGTATTACTAATCAAGTACTCAAAAACAGCATTTTTCGAACTCAAGATTTTAAGCCGCGATTTGAGTGACAGACCCCCACCTGTAGCTCCGCCCATACTACTCTACTAACGTCCAGAGCCTTGCTCTGCTAACGTCAAAGTGAACCTACAGAAATAATATGCCGCGCGCACACACACAAACACACACAGAGACGGCCCCCGATAGCCCCCACCCATGCTATTCTCTCTCTGTCTCTGACGGGTCCCCCGATAGCCCCCACCCGTGCTATTCTCTCTCTGTCTCTGACGCCTGTTACTGTTCTGCAACTATAAGTTACTTCCGGGGTAGGCCTGATTGGCCCCGACAGGCAACTTTCTCTGCCGCGCGGCACGCTCCGCGGAGCGGAGCGGCAGCGCTTGCGGAATTATGTAACCGCCCTAATCCGCCATGATTTTCATTCGGCGCTTCAGCTCACCTGGCAGAGCAGCGGTCCTGCGGTCCTGCGGTCCGTTGTTGACGAGTTCGAATCGCATCAAAAAAAAAATTTTAACGTGATTTTTTTTTAACGTGTATTCTTTCGCCGGTTAAGGTTAGGCATGGTTAAGTTTCAAGTTTCAAGTTTCTTTAATAGTTGTCATACAGAAGTACAGAATACTTTTATACAAAATGCTTCTTACTGTTGCGCTCCAGAGACTGTGCAAGACAAGATAAGTATGAAATAAAATAACATAGTAAAATTAGAAGTAAAAAAAATGAGGTCACAGTGTTCAGTTTAGACATATGTACAATGTTCGATGCAGAATAGACGTAGTTACCATACAATATACAATACTGTGCAGTGTACTAATATACAATACTATATAGTGCAAGGCAGAAATGGAGAAATGGGATGAGGTACAATTTAGGTGCAATTTACAGTAAGGTGTACGAGTTGTAGTGCAAATCCTTTACCAATAAATATAAAGTGTAAAGTGTGTTTAGGTGATCTAAAGTGTGGAGAGTGGGTGCTGCTGCAGTGTGTTGTTTGTTTAAGTGAGTGTGTGCGTGTGGGTGTGTGTGCTGTGTGCATTTGATGGTTGTTGCATAGTGATTATTGTTCGTTTAGCAGCCTGATGGCCTGGGGATAGAAGCTTCTTCTGAGTCTTTCTGTGCTCGCCTTAAGACTCCGGTATCGCTTGCCTGACCGCAGCAGTTCAAAGAGGCAGTTGTTCGGGTGGCTCGAGTCCTTAATAATTCTCTTAGCCTTCCCCTTGCACCGCTTGTTGTAAATGTTCTGGAGGGTGGGAAGCCCCCCTCCAATTGTGCGTTCGGCTGAACGTGTCACTCTTTGTAGTCTGCTACGGTCTTGTGCAGTGCTATTCCCAAACCAGGAGGTGATGTTGCCGGTCAGGATGCTCTCTATTGTACATGAGTAGAAGTTCCTAAGGATCTTCTGACTGACTTGGAACTTCCTTAGGCGCCTGAGGAAGTAGAGGCGTTGTCGTGCCTTCTTCACAACACTGTCAATGTGTGTGGTCCATGTCAAGTCCTCGGATATGTGGGCTCCGAGGTACTTGAAACTGTTCACTCTCTCAACCGGTGCCCCGTCGATGCTGAGGGGGCTGTAGTCCTTGACCCCCGACCTCCTGAAGTCCACAATCATCTCTTTTGTTTTGCTGACGTTCAGGGAGAGGCAGTTCTCCTGACACCACTGTGACAGGTTCTCTACCTCTTCCAGGTAGGCCCTTTCGTCGTTGGCAGAGATCAGGCCCACCACTACTGTGTCATCAGCAAATTTGATGATGGTGTTGTTGTTCCGCTGTGCTACGCAGTCATGTGTGTACAGGGAGTAGAGGAGGGGGCTCAGAACACAGCCCTGGGGGGCCCCTATGTTGAGCGTGATGGATGAGGAGGTGCAGTTGCCGGCTCTTACCACCTGGGGTCTGCCCGTCAGGAAGTCCAAGACCCACTGGCAGAGGTCATAGTTCAAGCCCAGGTCCCTGAGCTTGGCTATGAGTTTGGAGGGGACTATGGTATTGAATGCTGAGCTGTAGTCGATGAACAGCATTCTCACATAGTTCCCCTGCCTCTTGTCCAGGTGTGATGCTGCTGTGTGCAGCACATGGGCTATGGCGTCCTCCGTGGACCTGTTGGGGCGATATGCAAATTGCAGAGGGTCCAGGTTGATGGGGAGGGAGGAACAGATGTAGCCCTTCACTAGCTTCTCAAAGCACTTCATGGCTATGGAGGTGAGGGCTACAGGGCGGTAGTCGTTGAGGCAAGCGGGCGTAGATTTTTTGGGTACAGGGATGATGGTGGACTTCTTCAGACAGGTGGGGATGACAGCCTGTTCCAAGGACAGGTTGAAGATGTCAGTGAATACCGGGGCCAGTTGGTCGGCACAGACTTTTAGGACGCGGCCGGGGATGCCGTCCGGTCCTGCTGCCTTCCTGATATTCACTTTTTTAAAGATCCGTCTCACCTCATGCTCTGTTACCCTGAACACTGAGTCTCCATCAGCAGACCCCCCCCCCCCCCATTGCCGTGGTTTGTAGGCTGGTGTTGTTATTCACAGCCTCAAACCTCGCATAGAAGGAATTGAGATCATTTGCTAAGGAGATGTCACTGTTCAGTTTGAGGGGGGTGCCTTTGTAGTCTGTCATTGTTCTGAGGCCCTGCCACATGCCTCTAGAGTCAGCCTGTTCAAACTGAAGTTCAACTTTATCCCTGTAACGCCGTTTTGCCTCTATTACTGCTCTCCTGACGTTGTATCTTGCCATCTTGTGTTCTTCCATGTTGCCTGTCACCAGCCCGGTGTTGTATGCTGATGTGCGCACTTTCAGAGCCTCACGGACGGATTTGTCTACCCAGGGCTTTTGATTTGGGTAGATTTTAATTTTGGTGGAGGGGATTGTTTCTTCTACCAGAGTACAGACATAGTCAATCACCGTTTCGGTGTATTCGTTAATATTGGCTGTGTTATCACGGAATACACTCCAGTCTGTGCATCCAAGTGCAGCTTGGAGTGACTCCTCTGACGTCACGGCCCAACGCTTAACCTCTCGCGAGACCACCGGCGTTCGCTTGAGACTTTGTTTGTACTTTGGCAAAAGAAAGATGGCGGCGTGATCGCTTTTACCGAATGGACTAAGAGCCTGTGACTTGTACCCATTCTTAAATTGCGAGTATACATGGTCTAATATGTTCTCGCCTCTGGTGGGACAGGTCACATGCTGATAGAAATTCGGCAACACCTTTTTAAGACGCGCGCTGTTGAAATCACCCAGAACCAAAATGGCAGCGTCAACATTAGCTGTCTGGAGTTTGTTTACCTCGTCGTGAAGTTTTGAAAGTGCGACCCCAGTGTTCGCGTGTGGTGGAATGTACACTCCGATGAGGATGATGGACGTTAACTCTCTTGGGAGGAAGAAGGGTCGACATTTTATCGTGATAAACTCCAGGTCTGGGGAGCAGTGGTTAGACAGTTCCTTTGTGTTGCCTAAATCGCACCACTCCTTGTTTATCATGAAGGCAATGCCGCCTCCTTTCTTCTTTAGTGACTCTTCTGCCGTCCGGTCCTTGCGGAGAACGAAGAAGTGGTCTGCCGGTTCTATTGCGTGATTCGGGACATCTGGACTCAGCCAAGTTTCTGTGAAACAGAGGACGTTACAATCCCGAATGTCCCTCTGGAATTGGATCCGTGCTCTGATGTCGTCAAGTTTATTTCCTATCGATTGCACATTGGCCAACAATATGCTGGGCAATGTGGTTCTGTGTCGTTTGGACCTCAGTCTGTTTCGGACCCCGGCTCTCTTTCCACATCTTCGCGGCGGCTTCTCCTGGTCTTGGCCATGGCCATAACAAAGGATCTCGGCGGGCCATTTCTGCTGTTCAGCGATCCGATCCAGAGAGCAATCCAATCGGTAAGTTTTCCTTAATCCAATGTCAATGATTGACTGACGGTCATACACATATAATGCACCAACAGTTGGTGCAAATAAAACTCCTAATACTATAAAAATTAACAAAAGAAAGCACAGTCTCGACGGAGCGATCAGAAAGGCAGCCATCAGTGCAGCGCCAGTTCAAGTTAAGGTTAAGGTTAAGGTTAAGGTTAGGCATTGTTTCGGAGTTGGTTAAGGTTAGAACGGTTAAGTTTAGGCGCTGTTAAGGAGCTGGTTAAGGTTAGAGTTTGCCTATTTCCGCGCGACAGCTCTCAGCAGCCTCGTTGCGCGTCCTGAGGCTGCCGCGTCACGTGCCTGTCGGGGCCAATCAGGCCTACCCCGGAAGTAACTTATAGTTGCGGAACCGGTACAGGCGTCTCTGACGGCTCCCCCCCCCCGATAGCCCCCACCCGTGCCCTTCTCTCTCTGTCCCTCTCTGTCATCATCAGCGTGGCTTTAGCTAGCTAGCCGCTAACGTTAGTTTACCATGTAAATGAATGACTAGTCTAGGATGCAAAGCACTTTCACTTTTCACTGCACATAGAAACAACGAATTTCGGGAGCAGGCTCCAAGCAGCACATGTCCTGCGTGTTTTGCTCATACTATTTACATTAGGCTAACTCTCTGCACTTCCTTCCTTGCGGTCTGTGGCAACAAACAGAGGGGGCGGGCGTTATTATGCAGCTGAGAAACGTCTGACGTCACAGATATGCACATTTTCAGATGACTCAGTTCAGTGAGGGACAATATTGTGTGATGAGATTTGGAAGAATGCGCCAAATTGAGAATTAGAGGCATAGATCCTATTAATATAAGTCCACATAGCTAGGAAACAATGCTAAACACTGGAAAAAGCAATTTATAAGATAGTTCCCCTTTAACCAATTAAAATAAACATAAAATTGTATTAACAGCATGCGTTTGTCTTTTATGCATCTGTAAATGGGCTTAACCAGCCTACATGAACAATACAAACAAAGACAAAGGCCTACGCTAACCGTTTGCCTAGCATGACCACATGTGGGGACCAGGGCTAAATCAATTAAGACGGTTAGGGGTAATAATTACAATTCAGATAACCCATTAACCACGCACAACTTTCCACAATTCTATGCCGGCAAAATGTTATTATAAATGTGTGTGTATGGCCAATGTGCATCCTACTTATAGGGCATGGGATAGCCCCATGACAATGACATACTATCCACTCTTGAGAAAAGAAAACACTGTGCTGCCCTGTTTATAGATCTGTCGAAAGCATTCAACATAGTTGACCATTCTCTTCTGCCAAATCAGAGTTTCTACCTATTATAAGAGGTGTCCCACAGGGATCAATCCTGGGTCTTGTCTTATTTACCATCTATATCAATAATATTGTCTCATCTCTGAGCGGTTGTCAAGTTCATCCTTGTTAGGGATTGTAATGCGACCCCAATTGCACAACACAGACAGGTAATAAGAGTTAGCCAAAACAAGGGCATGATTTATTATACACACAAAAAACGGCACTGACCCTTTAAGGGTAAAAAACACTAAAGTCCAGGAACACAAAAATAGCAGCACTGTGCCTTTAAAGGGCGACCAAAAAGGTACACAGGAATCCTCTAGATAGAACACAGGCATCTTCCCGACCAGAGCGCTGCCGACGGGCAACGCAGCAAACAGGGGTCCATGAAAAAGGAGTGAGAACATAGGCATCCTCCCGTGGAAGCATAGAGAGCGATGACGATGCCTCACACCACAGAACACTGCCGACATGCAACTCAGCAAACGGGACCCACGAAAAAGGAGTGAGAACATAGGAATCCTCTCGTGGAAACATTGAGAGCGATGACGATGTCTCACACCAGGAACGAGGCCCACGGAGAGAGAGTGTAGGGCAGTAGATGGCACGACGTCTCACCCCAGAGACGCGGCGGTAGATGGTAGGAACGGAGAATGGCACGACATCCGAAGTGGGAACATAGGGATCCTCCCGTGGAAGTCTAGAGAGCGAAGACGATGACCCACTCCAGGAAACGGCGATAGGCGGTAGTGTACAGAGTCGACCTGACCATGAGTGGAAGGCAGTCGGCAGTATTTGTAGTCTCCCTACGAGCTGAATGCAAACCACTCTCAGGTGCATGAGGTAGAATGTTCGGCACGCCCCCTCGTTGGGAAGCATGCAGTTCTTACCCAGCCCTCACAATCCTTATGCGAATGACACTATTGTTTATTGTATTGCTGATACTGTGAAACTAGCCACTGAGAATCTGCAACTTTCTTTTAACCCCTTAACACATTGGACGCCAGACCCGAGATAAGTCGGGTTAACCCGCCATCGCTTGAGCGCCAAACCTGAGAAAAGTTGGGTTTTAATCGTTATTTCTTTTATTCGCTATATCCATTCATAATTCATCCATCCAGCCTGATGTTATCATTGGGAATGGCTCTGAGATCGCAAACGGCCAATATCGCCGCCTAACGCCTTGTGGCCGGTATTGCACATCATTGGAAACCCTCTGGCTTGGGCTGTACGTTGATCTAAGAAGTCTGGTCCAGGTTTTCCTTCTCGGGCATGAGTAACGTTTATAACACATGTATTGGGGAGACTCGAGCACCGCCGGTTCATGTGTTTTGGTGGATAACGTTGGACACACGATCGTGATCAGTATTTGGAATGGCGATCAGATAATTGGATTATTCTTTTTGCAGTACATCCTAGACAAGGTAAGGACATTATGTTATCAATCTTGCGTTGATCCGATATATTTTCCCCGTGATCGCAGTGTGTGTCTGTAATGTACTGTGTAATGTATGCCCTTGGTGGCGATCGAAGCATAGAAAAACGACCCCCCCCCCACCCTTTCGTGCATGCATGATGAAACATAATACCGATAATCTAGCGTTGATTTCAGAATGATTCAATAATCAGGCGAGAAATGGCACGATTTATAATGAAATGCAGTAAAGCGCTGTTTGGCAGAGTTTCCTGGGATTACACAGGATCACTCTAAAACTATACTCATGTTCACCACGGTATACAACGGAAATGTATGGATGAAAGAAGTATCTGTTTTTGCATGTTGACCGGAAGAAACTCACTGACAATCGACGTTGTTATTAGATCCATAGCTATAATATTTAATATAGGTTTAGCACTGCAAACACCGGAATTTATCCCCATTGAACAGAGCACTGGCACACAACGGCCCAACGCCCATAGCGACCCCTGGTGTTGAAAGTGTTATGCCCGAGTGGTCCGATACTGGACCAACAATAATTTCATGCCATAAATAGATCAATACAGTCCATATTCATTAATGTAGCGTTTTCTCTTCAAATGTAGCCAAGAGTAAAGACCCTAACCCTATCAAAACAGCAGTCAAAGTGTATATTTTCAGCACTACATTTGTTTACCAATGATTTTAAGTGTTTATAGAAATCTCAGTGCATTGAGTCAGAAACCGGCGGATATTGTTGCGAGGAAATTGAGTGAAGACTTTTGAAAAAAGAGACCCAGGGCTTTCGATGGGCTTTCGAATTTCATAAAACTACACTACCCAGCTCACGCCAGCCCCTGTCAAACTTGGAGTTTGACGTGACATCTCTTTTCAACGTTTTTCTTCATGATTATGTCTCACGGGTCGAACAAACCTGAACGTTATTGCCATAAAATAGAATGTTGTTAGTTTCTTTACCTTTCTGTGAACGTCTAGAAAAAGACGTGTTGCAATCTGATGAAAAATGGTGGAGCTATTTACATTATAAAAAGGTAACTGTACTTACAGTAGATTTCATTCATGGAATTTGCTGCCCTGTTAGGGGCGCCTGGTGGTACTAAATCCAGATTGGACTCTGCCATTGGAAAGATGAGATTTGCCCCGATCCATAGCTGTATGACTTGGCCATAATAAGGTAATTTATCTGCTTAATCTATATTCTATATTCATATTTCAAATTGCATGTGTCCACTGTCCGGATGGCAAAATTCAGTACTGTATCTACAAAAAAACCTGTAAATCATCTGCCCTTTATTCATTTGCTTAATGTTTCCTTAATGTTTCCTTAATTATGTCTTAATTGATTGTACAAACGTTACTATGATTGCACTTATTGTATATTGTATTGTTTATTTATTGTATTTATTATGTTTGTATTGCTCGACAACATTAAAAATGAGGGCTTGCCCTCAATACATTTCCGAGTTTAAATAAAGATTGAATTAAGGAACACATGGACAGTTAATGATAGTTAGTCATACAGGACACAAGTTGGTTTCTGGTGTCTCAATATCCAAGCCATGAATTATGACAGGAAACACTAAATGGTGACTCAGGAGTCAGGAATGATGGGATATTGTATGAATAGTCTTATCAACCTGATGTTTGTCATCTTCAGCTCTGCACACTCGCAATACAGGGTCATGTATTGTATTATATTATATTAGCCTATAGGAGGATTTCCATGATCTGCCCAATCAATTTTTTTTTATTTTTTTTTATTTTTTATTTTTTTTTACAGCTCACCGATAAGATGTGATTATGAGTAATCATTCCATTCATGTGATTACCCTCTGACTCGCCTCAATATAATATAATTATATTTACAAGTATCAACCTTCTTAATTAATTAATCATCTTTAATAGGCTACAGCTTATAGGCCTATCAAATATATATGGCTATAGCCCAAGGCTTCATAATGCATTTGCCTCTTATAACCACTTGGGTGCAGTGCTTTCTCAGTGCATGCAGTATGAAGTGGACATCCTTTGGTGCATTTTTCTTGACCCTCGAACTTCCCTAGAAGGCGAGGAGGACAAAAGCATGTTTAGATATTCAGTCATGACGTCAGAAGTGAAATGAAACAGTCTGAATCACCCATGGAAGATTCGACACAGGAGCCACTGTGTGTAAAGTATACACACCACTGTTAATGTCCAATCCTGAATCATGAACTTTAACCTATACTCTGTGGTCAGCCTATGAAATGAAAATAACTACATGGACCACAACATCAATTTAGAGGTATTGGTCATGTGCAAGCAGGTACAGTATAAGTAGGTAGCCTATAAGGCACAAGGTATATATTTTATTTATTTATTTTCTCTCTTTTAGGTAGTAAGAGAGTTTTATATATATAATGTTATGATATTGTAAGAAAGGGGCATGCCTATAAGCTGTGCTTCCTTCTGCCCCTTCTCCAACTCATCCTTGTTTGTTTTTCTATGGATGAAGACAAATTTGTTTGTTTACATTTCGTCTTTACTGTTATTTGTATGTTTGTTGTGTTCTAGATAAATAAAGATAAAAAAAACAACAACAAGTGTGTGTGTGTGTGTTGGTGTTGGTTCTATTTGTATACCGTTATAAACTTGTGTAGAAAGAAGTCTTTCCCAGTTTCAGCACTGGACAGCGCAGTGCCAATTGCTGCCGATAACTATTGTGCTCAACATGAGGCCAGTGAAATGGAACAGTCTGAATCACCCACGAAAGATTCAACACTGGAGCCAGAAAGAACTGTGTGTAAAGTCCACTCCTGAATCATGAACTTCAACCTACAGTATACCCTGTGGTCAGAAGCCTATTAAATGAAAATAGCTATGGACCACAACATTAATTTAGAGGTCTTGGTCATGTGCAATCATTCATGGTATACTTTCTGTGAATTGATTGTGTGTGTGTGTGTGTGTGTGTGTTTGTGCGTGCGTGCGTGCGTGCTGCGTGTGTTATATTGGTGTATACACGTTAAACTTGCCCGGTTCCGGCACTGGACAGCTCCCTTCACATTACTAATTGCGGGCGTTATGACCCAACATTCAGCAGGAGGTCTCACGTCCCACTACGTGAGTTTCAGTTGCATGACGCCATCGTGGGTGTTATTGACAAACATTGTGTGTGGTGGTTAATCGTAATGTTTGAATTCAGCGTCATGCCTTTATGACTCTGGCTGTTTCATTGACGCCGCCTGCCAAACGGGGATGCGGGGGGCCGGGGGCGATGACGTGGGCAGTAACCCCAGTGTGACAAGTGAAAAAGGCATGCCTTTGGATTCATGAATAAAAAACCAAGGGAAGCGGGTCCACGGAACCAAAAGTTATCTGCAGACAAATGCTTGCGCGCTCTCTCTCTCTCCCAGGGTAAAGTGCACGTATAGAAATCCGCAGAACTGCATCTGATGTGTGCAGAGCGCAGCGACAGAGGGCTGAAGAAGCACGAGGCGAGGCATTCACTGAGGAACTATATAGTCAGAGTAGAGCGGAGAGGGGAGGAAGGGAGAGAGAGAGAGAGAGAGAGAGAGAGAGAGAGAGAGAGAACCTATCTCACTCTCCCACTTGATCTCTTCGGCGGATCGCGTCCAGCGTCTCTAATTGCTGTAATAGGTAAGAAGACGCGCTTTCCAAAAACTTTTAAGCAGCATATCAGGCTTTGAAAAAAGCCATACATAGTTCTTTCTTTATGTTTTGTTTCTGCAGACTGTCTTGATGTGAAAGTTTTACCTGTAATGCTAAGGAATAGCCGCCATGCTGAAATACAAACAATAATTATAGGAGATTTATGGCCATATTTCACCATGATAGTTCAAAGTGTTTTCTATGCATATCTAACGGTGGTGCTTCTCCCCTTTTCCCTATAGGACATGTCTAGTAAAGCGACTTTATCCTTACTCATCTATGGCATCATAATGCATTACAACGTCAACTGCTCCCCGGTGGGGCTTAGCTATCCTAATGTTAGGTATGTACCTTTTCATTTATTAAAACAATTATTATAATAATAATAATAATAATAATAATAATAATAATAATAATAATAATAATAATAATAATAATAATAATGATAATTACAAGCAAAACAAAAAAAGTTAAAGTTTCACTATAGCCTGCACGGAGTATCTTAAACGGGATGTTTAAGATCTTGCTTCAGCTCGGCTGCGGAGCAGAACTTGCATGAAATTAATTCGAATGAAGGCTATTATTTCCGAGGTATTTACTTCTCACTTTGGTTGTGTTGTAATAATAACGTTGGTATGGGCTTCGTGTTTGAGGTGATATATTATGGGGTGTGTGCGAGAGCGCATGGAGTGATGCCTATTCGACCCAGTGATCATTGGATCATTTGACAGCTACAGCACACCACCTCTGACAATAAGCCCATGGGAGACATGCATGCCCAAGAGACCATGCTTTCAGCCCTATCATTGAATTGACTTTTTCGTTTTTCGAATCACTGGCCTGTCGCCTAATGATGTTTTGAATGTAATAACGCAGGAGGGAAAACATGCTATGTGACATGCGTTAATTCCCAAACATTTATTTGTTCAGACTTGAGAACGAGGATGTGGATGGGAATTCGTTACCGGACCTGACATTCGACGGAGACCAACTCGCGGTCAGAAGCGCCCCGTCCGATGATGCTGATGACATGTACACGTTATATTACCCACCGGAGAAAAGGTGACTATAATATCAGTTTATTCAAACTTTTCCTGAACGTTTTCTGAACTTCATATCGGACATTCCATTATTATCGGATTCGGAGTCGTATTTATCTATTTGCGTTAATTAATGTAATTTATTGTATTGTATTGTCGAAAACACGTTTTGTGAGTGATCTGCCGACATGACGATTTAGTTTCTGTTAATTATTTCAACATGGGCCTAAACCAAGTTCGTGTAATTATTTTCTATCATAGAGATGAAACTCATTTATTTAATATTTTGAAAGAAAATATGTATCGAATGTGATTGTGATAACCCCCTGATATGTTCATCGTGAAAGAATGTATAAGGAGCCGCAATGAAGTTGAGTTGAGTCAGGTTGCACTGGGAGTGATTTACTGTTCGTTTTATTACCCCAGAACGGAAAGACATGCAGACGGCATGTTTAATAAAGCCTACAGGAAGGCGCTGGGTCAGTTATCGGCCAGGAAATATCTCCATTCTCTGATGGCAAAACGTGTAGGGTAAGGACATCTTCTTGGTTCTGTCATCTCTTTGTTTCTTTTTTATCCAAACTTTTTTTTTTTTTTTTTTTTTACTAATCTTCTATCTTGAGTTGAAGGGGTCACTTCAACAAAAAAAAACAATGGAGATCTATTTGTGCACATCTCACACATCCATACTGTAAACCGTTTTGCACACATTCATTTAGTTTGAAGTTTAGTTTAGTTAGTTTATTGAGAGTATTGGTTTGAATATGACCACCCTGTCATCGGGGACATTGAATCCTTGTGTTAATTTCGGCACCATGCAATTATGTATGAAGAAATTCTAATGCCAATTGTCTTTTAGTGCTATAAATATACATTATCGTTTCACTGAGCTATAATTAACACAACACAACACTGGGATTCAATGTCCCCGATGACACCACTGGTGGCCGTGTCAAACTAAATGAGTGTGTGCAAACAGTTTAGTGCTTTTGGATTTGTGTGAGATTATGTGCAAAATAAATCCACATAGTTTTTTGGTGAAATGCTCCTTTAAATTCTCACGTATACGTTCCACGTTTTGTCGGTCGGTCCGTCTTCCAGTAGGTTGGGCTGAATCTGACGCCCAACGCTCATTGAGCTAAGACTACATTAATGTTATGAAATCATCACAGAGAGCGCATGGGTGTTTTATCTTTTATTTTTTTTACGAGATTGTTATTTATGGTCTCTCTGCTGCGCAAAGCTTAACGACCCACATTGATGTATTTCCATATGAATAATTTACAAGGTTAAATCCCAATGGTTTGAGATTGAATCGAAGGCAATGATGCAATTGAAGGACAATATGGCAGATTTCCCAAATCTATATGTGGGGCAAGGGTGACAAGGGTGTGGGGCAAGGGTGACCCTCCGGTTGTATTCAGGGGTAGCCTCTAATATACAGTAGCATTATGTCTTGTCTTGACAGTGAAAACTGCTTCTTGTCTCTTAGCGGGGGGAACACAGTGGAAGGCGAGCCTCTGTCAAAACGGCACTCAGATGGAATCTTCACAGACAGCTACAGCCGTTACCGGAAGCAAATGGCGGTGAAGAAATACCTGACAGCAGTCCTTGGGAGAAGGTATAGACAGAGATATAGGAACAAAGGACGCCGGCTATTGTAGCGTCACTAAAACCAAACTAAAAAAAGTGTGTACATTCCCAGACAAAGTCATTTTGAGATAACTGAACAATCAGTGGATGCTCTTGTGTTCTTTAAACATGTATTTATGTATGAAGTAAGCCATTAAAATGAATATTTTGATAATAATATTGTTTTTATTTTGTACATTTGAGAATGCACATAATCTACTTTGTGGACCAATCTTTTGTTCATTGAATATAGCCTATATATTTATTTATTTATCATTTTTTAAAGACATATTTATATATAGATGATACAAATTGTTCACACTAACATAATGTTCTTCAAACAATCATGTCTTTTAAACATTTAGAAGAAGAAAAAAACAGATAGTGGAATAAATAATTAAAAGACAATCAATGTATTGAATGTTACTTTTTTGTTTTTTGGAAAGTGAAATTAAAGAGTGTAGTTGTCTCTATTCACAACAGCCTTGAAGACATAGGTTTTCACCATCATATCCTACAAGACATAGACTTTGATGCCCTCCCGGATGCATGGGATGAGTTTGAGACAGTTTTGGGAGACTGGCTGAAACAGTTCTCTCCCGAATTTCCGGTGAGTCCCGCAGGCTTCTCTCTCTCTGAGGCCACGTCTCCAGGGGTGCCCTCTGTCCCCTCCCTCTCTTCTCCACCTCAGGAACACACCACCATTATGGGAAATGCACTTACTGTCTTCTCCAGAGTCAGACAAGAAGATAGACATACATTTCCTCTCTGTGCGTTCAGGTGAAAGTTATCCGGCTGCAAGATATAGCCTAGGTTAGCACAAATTAATAGAAATGGTTACATATACCACTGGTCTGTATTCGCTTCCGTTCATTTGGAGAAGACGGTAAAGTGCATTTCCCATAATGTTGGCATGTTCCTTTAACCCTGTAATCTTGCTCCGAACACTCTAAACCCAATCTTCCTCTTCCTTATTCATGCTCTTGTCTCTCTATAGCGTTTTACAGCCTGCATCTTTATTTACCACCTGTATAGCCTTTACGGCATTAACAATACAGGATTGATGTGGACGCATGCAGAGGATTTGTTTAGGTCGATATGTTATACACATCGATGTTCATCAATATGAATCCTCTACATTCATCAGCATCGCTGTACATGCGTGATCTAGTGATGCTTAACGCTATGTTATCAGATTAACGCTATGTTATCAGATTATCTGGATAACACCAGAGCCCAGCTGGCTTTAAAAACCTCTCAGGATGTCATCCATTTTTAAAGTCCTGTGAGAAAAGGAGAGGAGAGGGGATGAGAGGAGAGGAGATGAGATGCAATGAGATACAAAGTGATGAGATGAGATGAGATGAGAGGAGATGAGATGAGATGAGATACGAAGTGATGAGATGAGATGAGAGGAGATGCGAGGAGATTAGATGAGATGAGATAAGATGAGATGATATGAGATAAGAGATGAGATAAGAGGAGATGAGAGGAGAGAGGAGATGAGATGAGATGAGAGGAGATGAGATGATATGAGATAAGAGGAGATGAGAGGAGAGAAGAGATGACATAAAAGGATATTAGATGAGATGAGAGGAGATGGGTTGAGAGGAGAGATGAGATGAGATAAAATGAGATGAGATGAGATAAGAGGATAATGCAAAGAGATGAGATGAGAGGAGATGAGGTGAGATAAGAGGAGATGAGAGGAGAGGAGATGGGAGGAGAGGAGATGAAATGAGGTGAGGTGAGATAAGAGGAGATGGGATGAGATGAGAGGAGAGGAAAAGAGGACCAGATTATTTCTTTTATTTTTAATTTTTTACACTTCTTCTTCTTCTTCTTCTTCTTCTTCTTCTTCTTCTTCTTCTTCTTCTTCTTCTTCTTCTTCTTCTTCTTCTTCTTCTTCTTCTTCTTCTTCTTCTTCTTCTTCTTCTTCTTCTTCTTCTTCTTCTTCTTCTTCAGTGTTTACACCTTTCAAAATCGTGCCAAGTACCAATCTTGTGATCTTTGTGTTGCTGTTTAGTGCCCCCGTATCTGTGTGTTTGAAAAGTTCTGGAATTCTGTCATAGGGTTTTCCTACAGTATGTCTCTTTTTTGGCCATAAGAAGTATCGCTGACAACAAACTATCAAAACAAATAGTACTTTTTATATGGTGACTTCGATTTGTTTTCCGATGAGAGTCGTACCAGAGGCAGTTTGAGAACTTTTGTGTTGAATCTTCTATGATGCTTCCCTCGCTGTCATGTGACCTGATGTAAAGCAATGATAGATTGCATGATTAAAAATCAATTGCACTAGCCGCCGAATCTGTGCAAATTACTCTGCAATTAGATGGATTTCGTTCACACGCTGATTTCTCTCTGCATACATATCTGTGTTTTCTGGATGTTTTGTTGTGCTGTTTTCTTCCCCAACATTATTGCACAAACTGTTGTTGAACGTAGCATCCTTGTCCTCCATTGAGGAAAGCTCTGATGAATGTAGGCTACTTTATTGCTGGAGAGAATCTCTCAGATCTAATATCATGTGTCAATGATGTATCGTCTTTTTTGGCTCTGCTACTTAGTGGGGCTCATATGGTAACATTTTTGTAACTCTATTATGTCATAATGTAAACCAAGAAAATATGTGAAAAAAGAAAAAGAAAAAACAGTTGTTATGTGTTATCTTTATTTGGACAACGCCCCCAAGGTTGGTGGTTGAATTTCCAAGTGGACAAAAATGGAAGGAATTGATCCGTTGAGTGTTAGACTTGAGTGGAAGGAAGAAATTACTTCATAACAAGATGTGTGTGAGAGAGAGAGAGAGAGAGAGAGAGAGAGAGAGAGAGAGAGAGAGAGAGAGAGAGAGAGAGAGAGAGGCAGTCACAGACAGACAGACAGACAGACAGACAGATAGACAAACAGACAGACAGACAGACAGACAGACAGACAGACAGACAGACAGACAGACAGACAGACAGACAGACAGACAGACAGACAGACAGACAGATAGATGGAGGTCATTACTAAATCATTCCACAAGAAGAACAAAGTGAAGGGAGAGTTATGAGGCAACATGTTCAAAAACGTCCCAAGAAAACCCATTGTAAAACATCACAATTTAACCAGACCTAGACGTCCTTTTATAGATCTAGACGTCCCTTAATAGTCGTAGACATCCCTTTATAGACCTAGACATCACTTTATAGACCTAGACGTCCTTTTATAGACCTAGACATCACTTTATAGACCTAGAAGTCCTTTATAGACCTAGACATCACTTTGTAGACCTAGACGTCCTTTTGTAGACCTAGAGGTCCCTTCATAGACCTAAACATCACTTTGTAGACCTAGACATCCTTTTATAGACCTAGAGGTCCCTTCATAGACCTAGACATCTCTTCATAGACCTATGTCCCTGGATAGACCTAGACGTACCTTCATTGACCTAGATGTCCCTTTTCAGACCTATGAATGAATGAATGAAAACTTTATTTAACAGATTGCAGAATGGGTACAATACAGTACGGCTAGACCTCCCTTTATAGACCTGGACATCCCTTCATAGACCTAGCCATCCATTCATAGACCTAGACATCCCTTCATACACCTAGACTTCCCTTCATGGACCTAGACATCCATTCATAGACCTAGACATCCCTTCATGGGCCTAGACATCCCTCTCCCAGCCCCACTATACTTCCTGAGAGAACACTTGTGGTCCATGAGGCACAGTGGTGTCTGAGCGTTGCTTCTCCAACAGTCACTGGGCAACACTCTTCCACCTGTAGGTAGCTGACGAGCCGTGTGTATGAAATCAATCTGTTTAATTCTGCATTCCCCTGCAGGCTTTGTGACGCAGGAAGCAGTTTGTGGTGCCTTGCTTCAACTTAAAAAATCACCACCAATCACAGATGGCTCTATAGTGGCCCTACAAGTGCTGCATATCATCAGCTTCACATTTCACTCTTTAGTTGATGTTTTTTCTGATAGTGATAGGATCTTCAGTGCTGTCTTAACCTGAAAGCACTCTTTGATCTATGTTTTTCTGATAGTGATAGGATCTTCAGTGCTGTCTTAACCTGAAAGCACTCTTTGGTCTATGTTTTTCTGATAGTGATAGGATCTTCAGTGCTGTCTTAACCTGAAACCACTCTTTGGTCTATGTTTTTCTGATAGTGATAGGATCTTCAGTGCTGTCTTAACCTGAAAGCACTCTTTGGTCTATGTTTTTCTGATAGTGATAGGATCTTCAGTGCTGTCTTAACCTGAAAGCACTCTTTGGTCTATGTTTTTCTGATTGTGATAGAATCTTCAGTGCTGTCTTAACCTGAAAGCACTCTTTGGTCGATGTTTTTCTGATAGTGACAGGATCTTCAGTGCCGTCTTAACTTGAAAGCACTCTTTGGTCAATGTTTTTCTGATAGTGACAGGATCTTCAGTGCTGTCTTAACCTGAAAGCACTCTTTGCTACTTTCCTTTGCCTTTTTGTTTTCAGAACTAGAGTTAGTTCTCGTTGTTTTGTGAAAGATACATATAAGCACCATGCCGCATTATGTGTATCATATTGAAAGCGCCAATAGCCTTACAAAACATGAACTTCAAAATCTATATATTGATATATATATTTACTGTGTAGAAACTGAATATTAGAGAGTCATATTACCAATGGATCCTCAGGGATCAAGTCTATAAATGTAACAAAAAAAGAAAAAGTGTTGTAAGATTTGTATGAATAAATTTTTGTAAACAACAAAACTTCGTCTTAATTTTTTAATCCTATGTTACTGTGTAGGACTTGACATTTCAATGGAGAGAGAGAAGAGCAGTGGGAATAATAACTCCTAAAATGTCCTCTTAATTTTTTAATCCCATGTTACTGTGTAGAACTTGACATTTCAATGGAGAGAGAGAAGAGGAGTGGGAATAATAACTCCTAAAACGATATATTTTCCGTAGTAGCTTCTCAGATATAGCTAAGGAGTGAAGGGAAGGAGTGAAGAGAAGAGAGAGACTTAAGGATGGAGGCACAGTGCTGAATGGTGAGATACAGGTGTCTGAAGAGTTCACAAAGGTGATTGAAAAATAACAAAAATTAAACCCTTCAGGACCGAAAATTTCCATCAAACCCCCCACCTCCCCACAGCCACCACCCCCCAAAAAAACAATGAAGGGAGAAAACCAATTCACTGTGTGTTTAAAATTGACAATAAAAGGGGTCCATTGTCTTTGTGAGTTCATACATTGTCTTCTCTGCACATACAATACAGACAGTATGTCACTCAATGATGGTCAGATCTGGACATGATGAAAAAGCAGTCTTCTGGTTATATACAATATATACAGTGTATGGTCACTACCTGCCAGACGCCACGTGGTAAAAACCATGCAGCACTTAACCTGCAATAAGCTGATGGTGAAAAGAAGACCCAAGACTTGATTGATTGATTGATTGAAAACTTTATTAACAGATTGCAGAATGGGTACAATACAGTACAGCTCAATACACACAATTGTTAAGGGGATGCAGACCAGAGAAAGACTTTCGTCTTGTTTACATCAGGGTCCCCCATTTTCAATTCATCAGGACATATATGACATACATGACATACAGATAGTCAGTACTGCTACATCTATACATTTATGACATACCAGATTTGCAAATACAGTACTGTTTGTGATACAGAAGGAGTCAGGAAAAGGGAGTATATACATTTGACGTAGAAACTGTACATTGGAGGAGGTTGGGTGGGGGGGGGTTGGGTACACTGGGATATTGACAACCATACTGGGTAATCTACATTGGAGGTGGTTGAGGGGGGGGGGGCACACTGTATATACAAGCAAAACTGTACATTGAGGGGGGGGGGGGGGGGGGGGGAGACACTGTACAAACAAACAAAATTGTACATTGGACTATTGACAAAACCATACTAGGTAAATGACTGTACATTGGAGGGGGTTGGGTTAGGATATTTACAGGGGCCAGTGTTGAATTGCAGTCTCCCGTAGGTGTCCCTTGAGAGAGGTTTTGAAAGTGGGTAGTGATCCACATTCCTTTACAGCTTTGGGTAGGGCGTTCCACATTGATGTGGCATAATTGCGAAACGTGTTTAGTCCCTTATTTGAGCCGAATCTGGGTTTAACATGATTTGTGGAGCTCCCTCTGGTGTTGTGATCGTGGTATTCACTGACCTTTGGGAAGTATTTTGACATGTACATGGGTACCTTGGTCGTGTAGTGTATCTTGTAGACCAGGCCCATTGCAAGTTGCTGTACTCTGTCGTCTACTCTAAGCCATCCTAGGTTGTCAAAGTGGGCAGGGGTGAGGTGGGTTCTAGGAGTAAGGTCAAGCAGTAGTCTGACCAGTTTGTTTTGAGATGTTTGTAATTTTGTTTTTAGCGCCTTTGAGGTGCTTTGGTACCATGAGGTGCAAGCATAGTCGTAGTACCCCTGAATGAGTGCTCCTGCCAGAGTCTTCAGGGTATTCTTGTTTACCAGAGAGGAGATCCGGTACAAGAATCGAGTTCGTTGGTTGACTTTTTTTATTACATTGGATGCCATTTTGTCACAGGAGAGATTAGCCTCTAGGATGGAACCCAGGTAGGTAATTTCATCTTTCCTTGTGACAATATTGTCACCCACTGTAACTGAGAAGCCGTCGGTCTTGCTGAGTTTGTTATTTGAACCGAAGAGAATGGACTCTGTTTTGCCCATGTGTAATGATAGTTTGTTATCAGCGAGCCATATGCAGATTCTGCCTAGTTCCGAGCTGAGGGTTTTTTCAACCTGTAACTTGTTCTTGTCAGAGACCAGCAGGGCTGAGTCGTCCGCAAACAGGAACAAGTTGCAGTCACAAGCTGACGACATGTCATTTGCGTAAATTAGGAACAGTAGCGGTCCTAGTATGCTTCCTTGTGGAACACCACAGCTCACTGTGAGGGGGGGGGATAGGGTACCGTTTACCTCCACCATCTGTTCCCTCCCCTCAAGGTAGGATTGCATCCAGCTCACTGATAAACTATCAAAACCAATTGCTTTTAGCTTGTCAATCAGAATGGAGTGATTGACCGTGTCAAAGGCCTTTTGTAGGTCCAGCATGACCATGCCGCAGTATTTGCCTGCGTCCACCTCTTGTTTGATGTGGTCATTCAAATAGAGAAGGCATGTGTCAGTGGAGTGGGACGTTCTGAAGCCAGATTGGAATTCGTAGATTAGATTTTTTTCCGCTAGGTACTTTTCGACCTGTTCGTAGACTATTTTTTCCATGACTTTCGAGATGGAGGTGAGAATAGAAACAGGGCGGTAGTTGCCTGGGTCTAATTTGCTGCCCTTTTTGTGCAGAGGGGTCACCCTCGCAATTTTGAAGTCCTTGGGGACGTGTCCCTGTTTTATGGAGAGGTTTATTATGTGTGTGATGATTGGGGTGATGGCGGCTGCTGAGTCTCTGAGGAATTTGGAAGGGATGTTGTCGTGGCCAGTGGCCTTGTTAGGTTGGAGGGCGCTCAGTTTATTGAGTACCTCATCTGTTGTTACCATTTCCAGCTTGAAGTCGTCCTTGCGGACCCCTAGGTTTTTGTAGTAAGCTACTATGTGTTCTACCCCATAAAGCCCTGAGTGGGAGGGTAGTTTGTTTACCAGTGTTGTGGCTATGTTTGTGAAGAAAATGTTTAAGTAATTGGCTACATCCAGCTTGTCTGTGATGAGCGTGTTGTCCGTTTTTATGTTTATGTTTGAGAATCTGGTTTTAAGTTTTTTACTGCATCCTAGTTGATTATTGAGTAATTTCCAAAGTTCACGTGGTTTGTTTTTGTTTTCCTCAGTTTTGTCATTGATGAAATTCTTTTTTGCAGTTTTGATCATGGAGTTTACGTCGTTTCTTAGTCTGTTTCTTTCTAGTTTGAGTTCAGTCACGTGGGCTTGGAGTTCACTGCTCGTGCTTTTAGTAAGCTTTGACTGACTTTTACGAAACTCAGAGCATTTTTTGTCTCTGGTTTTCATAGCGGCCAGTATTTCGGAGTGCATCCACGGCTCAGCACGATTTTTTTACCCTGGTGGTTCTTAGGGGGGCCATGTCGTTTAGTATTGTTGAGAATTTGGTTTTGAAACCAAGCCATGTTTCTTCAACCAGTGTACCATTGAGTTCATCTGACCAGTCCAGACTCTGCTGATTGAGTTTCATGGTGACTGGATATGATTGAGTTTCATGGTAAATGGTAAATGGCTGCATTTATATAGCGCTTTTATCCAAAGCGCTTTACAATTTGTTACTCACATTTTACCCATTCACTCACACATTCACATACTGACGGTAGAGGCAACCATACAAGGTGCCAACCTGCTCATCGGGAGCAATTAGGGGTTAAGTGTCTTGCTCAAGGACACATCGACACGCTGCCCGGGAGGAGTGGGAATCGAACCGGGAACCTCCGGATTGCCAGACGACTGCTCTACCTCCCGAGCCACTGTCGCCCCCAGTGACTCAATACGATTGAGTTTCTTGGTGACTCGATACGATTGAGTTTCTTGGTGACTCGATTTGATTGAGTTTCCTGGTGACTCGATACGATTGAGTTTCATGGTGACTCGATACGATTGAGTTTCTTGGTGACTCGATACGATTGAGTTTCCTGGTGACTCGATACGATCGAGTTTCATGGTGACTCGATACGATTGAGTTTCCTGGTGACTCGATACGATTGAGTTTCCTGGTGACTCGATACGATTGAGTTTCATGGTGACTCGATACGATTGAGTTTCATGGTGACTCGATACGATTGAGTTTCATGGTGACTCGATACGATTGAGTTTCCTGGTGACTCGATACGATTGAGTTTCATGGTGACTCGATACGATTGAGTTTCTTGGTGACTCGATACGATTGAGTTTCCTGGTGACTCGATACGATCGAGTTTCATGGTGACTCGATACGATTGAGTTTCCTGGTGACTCGATACGATTGAGTTTCCTGGTGACTCGATACGATTGAGTTTCATGGTGACTCGATACGATTGAGTTTTATGGTGACTCGATATGATTGAGTTTCCTGGTGACTCGATACGATTGAGTTTCATGGTGACTCGTTACGATTGAGTTTCATGGTGACTCTGCGACAGGATGAGTGCAGAGATGTGGGAGAGGTGAGCCGACCAGCACCACCAGCAGCCTGACCCCACCTCACACCACCTCAGAACTTTAACCACCATGTCCAATATAATAATAATTAATAATTCATTTATTTTGTATAGCGCTTTTCAATGACCCAAAGTCGCTGACAATAGGCAAAAAACAAAGAAACAAAGAAACAGAACCAGAGGGAACAATATGATTACACAAGAACATAAAACCACGAGTAACAGCCAGTAGGGGAGACAGTCGGCAAGTAAGTAAGGGAAACTGAGGGGGGGGGGGGGGGGGGGGGGGGGGGGCAGGAGAAGAGAGACGGCAGGGGAGGGGAAAAGGGGGGTGGTAGGTTGGAGGAGGGTGGTTATGGGTAGGGAAGGTTGAATGCTAGGGAGAACAGATAGGTTTTGAGTCGGGATTTGAAGGTGGAGAGTGAGGGAGAGTCTCTGATGGCCTGAGGGAGGGTGTTCCAGAGTCTGGGTGCAGCAAGTGAGAAGGCCCGATCACCAAAACCTTTTAATTTGGATGACGGGACGATGATGGAAGCAGTGGAAGAGGACCGGAGGGATCGGGTGGGGCGGAAAGAGAGAAGGAGGTCAGTCAGGTAGGGGGGGGGGGGGGGGGGCGCAGGCTATGGAGGGCTTTAAAGGTGAGGAGTAGTAATTTGAACTGTATGCGTTCCTTAATCGGGAGCCAGTGGAGAGAGTTGAGGACAGGAGTGATGTGGTCACGGGACCGGGTGTTCGTGAGCAGGCGAGCAGCAGAGTTCTGGACCATCTAGACTTGGAGGGAGCGGGAGGTGATGCCGGTGAGGAGGGAGTTGCAGTAGTCTGGCGGGAGGAAATGAAGGCGTGGATGAGGGATTCAGCAGCGGGGGGGAGAGGCAGTGTCTGATTTCGGCGATGTTGCAGAGGTGAAAGTATGAGGTTTTGATGACGGAGCGGACGTGGGGGTCAAATGAGAGGGTGGGATCGAGGATGACGCCGAGGTTGCGAACCAGGGGGGAGGGGGTGATGGTTGAGTCATTTATAGTGAGTGTGATGGGTCCGGATCTGCTGAGGGTGGATTTGGTGCAGATGAGGAATAGTTCTGTCTTTTCACTGTTGAGTTTGAGGAAGTTGTGGGTCAGCCAGGATTGTAATTTGGATAAGCAGGACTGGGTGGGTTATGGGAGGATTTTGTGGTGATGTAAATTTGGGTGTCGTCGGCATAGCAGTGGAAGTCGAGGTTGAATTTGCGGATGATGTGACCAAGAGGGAGTATATAGCATATGAAGAGCAGGGGGCCGAGGACTGAGCCTTGGGGGACCCCCTGTGTGACTGAGGAGGGGGGAGAGGTGTGACCGGAGAGGGAGATGAACTGATGTCTGTCGTGAGGTAGGAGGTGAACCAATCGAATGCAGTGCCCTCAACACCCAGTTGGTACAGCCTTTGGAGGAGGATGGAGTGACACACTGTATCAAAGGCTGCACTAAGGTTGAGTAGTATCAGGATGTTGAGGGCACCAGAATCAGCGTAGATGAGGAGATCATTAATAATTTTGACTATGGCGGTTACGATGCTGTGAGATGGATGGAAGCCAGACTGAAGGGGTTCTTCACAAAGACCTGTGATAATGCTAGAAATAAAGTCTATACCAGCCTCATCGCTCATTCATTTCTAGAAATTCCCTTTTTTTTTATCCACTTTTTCTCCCCATTTTCTATTTTTCTCTCATCCCAATTTCGTATTTCCAATTCTTCCCTCCCCTGTCTTGAACGTTGCTAGACTATGCCTCCCACTGGTCGGCTGTAGTGAGGATAGAAGCCTTGCATCACGTGTCCCCTCTGGTACACGAGGAGGCAGCCTGTCACATCTTTTCACCGCAGCAGCTCGAACTCTCAGTGGCGAGAAGTAACACGTGGCTCACGCTGCCCCCGATACTTCCTGTTTCCGCCGCACCGGCGTCACCCAACCAACCTGTAGGAGTCGCTGTCCACAACGTCCAATCCCCACCCACCGGCTTTACCACCCTCTAACACTGCCAATTGTGTTAGTATGACGGCCGGCCAAGCCGGTAGCAACGCAGAGAGCTGGGCTTGATACCAGCATAACCTGCGTTAGTGGCGAGCGCCTTGCCCACTGTGCCACTCAGCCGCCCTTAGAAATTCCCTCTTTAAAGATCCCCTCAACTCAAAAACCTGTTTTCTTTATGGTTACCTCCTCTCGGGGCATTTGTTTTGTATTCTTCGTACCCTGGAATCTGTGTTGCATGTGTGATGTCACTAATGCAACAGAGGCCATCCTGTTTGGATCAAAGAAACGGCTTGGTAAAGATATTGAAATGAAGGTAAGAGTAGGTGAGAAGCAAATAACAAACAAGGATTCTGTTGTATATCTAGGCTGCATACTGGACAAACACCTTACAGGAGAGGCCATGGCTAAAAAAGCCCACACTAAAATCTGCCAGAAAACGAAATTCCTAGCTAGACAAGGGAAACTACTGGACCAGGCAACACTTAAAATGCTAGCGGGCGCATTAGTACAGAGTCACTTTGACTATGCTGCCACCTCCTGGTTCAGTGGCGCTCCACAGGTCCTGAAAAATAAACTTCAGACAGCTCAAAACAAATTAATTAGAGTAGTCCTTAAACTACCTCCACGCACTCACCTAGGGCCAACTTTCTTTAGGCAACTAAACTGGCTTCCGGTCAATAAAAGGGTAATTCACATCAAATTAGGTCTCACACACAAGATAGTTCAAAATACAGGTCCGAAATATCTATCTAATTATTTTAATCGATTCCGTGACAATCATTCATACTCCACTAGAAGGAGCAGTACGGATTTTATTCTGCCAAGATTTAACTCCCTAATGGGCACAAATACATTTTTATATTCTGCAGCACTGGAGTGGAACAAGCTTCCAGTGGCCCTGAAAAACATCGAGGAGGGGGGAAGTTTTAGACGTGCCACAAAGAAATGGCTAGCCAGTGAAGTATAGAATAGCCATAGGAAGGAGAGGGTAGGAAGTGCTTTTTTTGTATGGGGTTGCTATTATGTTTTATTCTGTTTTTTATTATGATGATCGTTGTTTTATTATGATGCTCTATGTTTTATTATGATGCTCTATGTTTTATTATGATGCTCTATGTTTTTATTATGATGCTCTGTTTTAGTATGTTTTATTATGATGCTCTATGTTTTATGATGTCTGTCCATGTCCAAAATCAGGGACCATGATGGAAATAAGTGCTTGCACTTTCTCATGTTTTTATCCCTTGGATGCTGTCTTTTACTCCACAATAAAAATCAATCAATCAATCAATCAATCTAAGAGGTCAAACCTATCATGTATTAACTTGACACCTTTAGCTTCAGCTACACAGAAAGCTGAGTAGGTATAGACATGTCTTGAAAGAATATAAGTTGTCGACTTGGAATTCCTGGTAAATATCAATGGGTGCTTGTTGGCAATTTGCATATTCACAGATCCTTGCATTCTTAGTGAGGGTAAAGGTGTATGCTGCTAAGCCATTTTCAGTAGTTAACATATAGGTAACATATCTATACAAATTATTATCTCCACCAGACGGCAGCCTGGAGAAGATCATGTAATCGGTCCAGTGTGTGTGTGTGTGTGTGTGTTTATTGTTTATTGTTTAAAAGGATCCCCATTAGCTGTCACCTAAGTGGCGAGCTAGTCTTCCTGGGGTCCACACAGAAAGACAACAGAAAACACAAAACATAACAACATGAGATACATATGACAATCACAATTAACAATGATAATCTAAAAACAGTAAAACATTGTAGACATCATTAGAATCAGAATATTTTGCTCACATATTTAAGTAGTGCATTCTCAGGTGGTATTTGAAAGACACTTTACTATTCAATTTACTTATGTTCAGTGGGCAGTTATTCCAATGATTGATGGCACGATAAACAACAGTGTGTGTGTGTGTGTGTGTGTGTGTGTGTGTGTGTGCGTGCGTGCGTGCATGCGTGCGTGCGTGTGTATATGTCGCTCTGTCCACAGCAAATCTCGCCAACTACAAAGCCGACTTGATGAAACAACACACACAGGCTGACAGAAGGCTAAGGACCTCATATAGATTTCAAACCGGTCAACAACAATAATTCTATTGAATTAATTTCCATCATTGTCCATTGAAATAGATATTCAGTATAAAGTTACACCCTTTGAATGCAAGAAAGCACTTGCTACTTAGAGCCTCCGGTAAATAAGTTCCCTGACATCTTAGAAATGACTCATGGAACTGTCATAGTGAACCTCATTGATATAGCTATGCATAAAAAGAAAATTCCCAGCGAATCTCTTTACATCAATATTGTGCAGTCAGAACAGTCTTATGTTTGCAGGTTAAGTATTTAATGTTTGCTATTGCCTATTCATAAGTTCAACCCTTACAATGACAACAAACACAAAGGATAGGTTTAACGAATTCCATCGAAGTTTATTAGCAACGATGCAACAGCCTGATGTAGGCGGCTTAGTGAGGATGCACATGGAGCCGCGCACTCCTGGGCAGGTGCGCTCAGCAGGGATTGGATGAGGGAAGGGAAAGGAAAGGGGACCTTTCACAAGAGCGCTCGTCTCTAACCATTAGAGTAGCCTCTGAAAGGGGGACCAGACTCTGTTAGCCTAACGACCAGCCTCCCGACAGAGCGGCCTCCGGAGGGGGAAAAGATCACGTTTGCCCGTGATAGACTCCACTCGGTGGAGTGGCCTCGGTGGGCGGTTGCCCGATAGGGGCAGATGTCATAATTTTATGGGACAGAGACCCCATTCCGTGGAGAAGCAAAAGCCCAGATACCCAGAGCCAATAGGGAATCCCTGGGAAATTCTTCCCAGATCCCGTAAAAGGGCGATTGAGCTGAGCTCCAGGAATGTGGCCTTTAAACACGAGGGTTGGGAGGGTGTGGGGGTTGCTTTTCAATTTGTACAGGTCTGGATGGGAGACAAGAAAGCATAATTAGCATAAAGAAAGCATAAAAAGTGACATGTAGATGGTGAAGCCAGGATATACAGGAGAACTTATAATCATTAACCTGACCATTTGTTACTGATGCTTATCGTAATTCTAAACATTACAATATAAATACTTACCTTTACTTACGTTCTGGATATAAACTATGCAAATCGTTAAAATGTCGGTATATAAACAAAGACATTTGACACACGTACCTTTTGTTTTGACAAACAGAACAGACAGTGAGGAAGGGGAACAGAGGGGATTTTAAAGGGAATACCGTGGGAAATTTGGGCAAATGGCGAGCCGCACCAGAACCGCATCGATGGAGCCGAATCGTGTATTGAATGGATTTGTTCGGTTGGGCTGGATAGGCGGAACCGTGGGAATAGGGGGCAGACCCGGGTATGAGGAAACAAAGGGCAGCATGTCATAGTTTGATTGATTGATTGATTGATTGAAAACTTTATTAACAGATTGCAGAATGGGTACAATACAGTACAGCTCAATACACACAATTGTTAAGGGGATGCAGACCAGAGAAAGACTTTCGTCTTGTTTACATCAGGGTCCCCCATTTTCAATTCATCAGGACATATATGACATACATGACATACAGATAGTCAGTACTGCTACATCTATACATTTATGACATACCAGATTTGCAAATACAGTACTGTTTGTGATACAGAAGGAGTCAGGAAAAGGGAGTATATACATTTGACGTAGAAACTGTACATTGGAGGAGGTTGGGTGGGGGGGGTTGGGTACACTGGGATATTGACAACCATACTGGGTAATCTACATTGGAGGTGGTTGGGGGGGGGGGGGCACACTGTATATACAAGCAAAACTGTACAGTGCAGGCTTCCTCTCGAAATTCATATATAATACTCCAATTAGGCCCCTGTCATCTTATCAACTAGAAAATGCTCACGTCAAAACTTAGTGTATTGTGTTACTTATTACCTTACCTAACTTCTATGTATTGGAAGTTGATCAAAGTGATTTATGCATGAAAACAATGATCTTAGTTACAATAACATTGTGTAGCTAAGCAGGGTTGTACTTATACTTTAGCTGAAGTGTTTCCTATGTTCACCCACCAGAGCTTCAGAATGGACCATTTAGTTGTTGTGAATATTTTTTTAGATGGTGCTACTAAAATCTTATGTTAATCTTAATCTTAGAGATGTGTGTATGTGAGAGAGAGAGAGTGAGAGAGAGCGAGAGAGAGACAGACAGACAGACAGACAGACAGACAGACAGACAGACAGACAGATAGAGAGAGAGAGAGAGAGAGACTAGAGCTCGCCCAAGTGCCTATCTGGTGTTATGCCAGTCGCAATCCCATCCCCCACCCCCCCTTCCTCTGAGTTGGCGCTGCTGATAAGACTTTGCAGTGAGACTCCCCCCCCTCCCACGGATGCTCGCACCAAATATGGCAGCAGAGCTACTGTGGCTGGGGGGGGGGCCACCAGGATGTTGCTGTCTCGCCCTCGCAACCCCCAGCCCCCCCCCCCCGCCCCGCTGGACGTCTGTCCTGCATGTATCAACAAATGCGCATGTTGATGAATTTATGTCTGTGTGCCATTATTACTATTAAATGTAATAATTGTGGAATATTACTATAATGATGCACTGTAATTTTAAGAGCACTACTCTGTTGTAATTCAAAATTGAACTATTTTATCACACTTTTTACTTCTTACTGATGCACTGCTCTATTATATGTTAAATACCCTGTTGTGTTGTATGTCCGCTCTATTTTATAATTTTTAGACTATTTTTAAACCGAAATCAACTATTTTTGTTATTTGTATTACTGAATGAAACTTTAAACAGAGAACCTATTGGGATACTAGATCCTAATGAACACTGTGATTTACCTTACCTTGCTACCTAGGGATGGGTATCGTTAGGATTTTATCGATACTACTACTCTTATCGATACTGCTTAACGGTTCGGTACTTTATCGATACTCTTATCGGTTCTTTTAGATTATTATTATTTAAAAAAAAATTATACATTTATTATTTGAACGGCTTAAGGCTACTTGATGTTTGTTTGTTGTGTTGCATATTTGAAATACACTTCAATCAAATCAAATCAAACCCCCCCTCTTAAAAACAAAAACCTGTGTTTAACCTAGCCATCTATAAAACATCATGCTAAAACTGTGAAACAAATGTCCTACTCCCCTAAAGAAAGAAATACATAGCAAACATGAGTCACTCAGTTATCCAATAGTGCTGCTGCTTTTTATTTTGTTAAAATCTTTTAGTTAATAAGACTAAAAGACTACAATATGACTACAACGATTTCATGATGGCTTCCAAGTTCCTGTCCTCGCATTTCCGTTTCCGGTTTTCCGGTTTAACGTAACATTTTCAACAACAGATTGCTGCTAATTAAACACTTCATGGAAACGGAGTTTGATTGATTGATTGAAAACTTTATTAACAGATTGCAGAATGGGTACAGTACAGTACAGCTCAATACATACAATTGTTAAGGGGATGCAGATGGGTAGGAGGGGTGGGTGGGGTACACTGTACAACTGTACAAGCAAAACTGTACATTGGAATATTGACAAGACCATACTTGTTAATTTACTGTACATTGGGGGGGGGGGGGGGGGTTGTGTTAGGACATTTACAGGGGCCAGTTTCGAATTGCAGTCTCCCGTAGGTGTTTTTTTGAGAGTGTTTTTGAAAGTGGGTAGTGATTCACATTCCTTTACAGCTTTAGGTAGGGCGTTCCACATTGATGTGGCATAATTGCGAAATGTGTTTAGTCCCTTGTTTGAGCCGAATCTGGGTTTAACATGATTTGTGGAGCTCCCTCTGGTGTTGTGATCGTGGTATTCACTGACCTTTGGGAAGTATTTTGACATGTACATGGGTACCTTGGTCGTGTAGTGTATCTTGTAGACCAGGCTCATTGCAAGTTGCTGTACTCTGTCGTCTACTCTAAGCCGTCCTAGGTTGTCAAAGTGGGCAGGGGTGAGGTGGGTTCTAGGAGTAAGGTCAAGCAGTAGTCTGATCAGTTTGTTTTGAGATGTTTGTAATTGTGTTTTTAGCGCCTTTGAGGTGCTTTGGTACCATGAGGTGCAAGCATAGTCGTAGTACCCTTGAATGAGTGCTCCTGCCAGAGTCTTCAGGGTATTCTTGTTTACCAGTGAGGAGATCCGGTACAAGAATCGTGTTCGTTGGTTGACTTTTTTTATTACATTGGATGCCATTTTGGAAAGATTTGCCTCCTATCTTCTTTCCTTGTGACAATATTGTCACCCACTGTAACTGAGAAGCCGTCGGTCTTGCTGAGTTTGTTATTTGAACCGAAGAGAATGGACTCTGTTTTGCCCATGTGTAATGATAGTTTGTTATCAGCGAGCCATATGCAGATTTTGCCTAGTTCTGAGCTGAGGGTTTTTTCAACCTGTAACTTGTTCTTGTCAGAGACCAGCAGGGCTGAGTTGTCCGCAAACAGGAACAAGTTGCAGTCACAAGCTGACGACATGTCATTTGCATAAATTAGGAACAGTAGCGGACCTAGTATGCTTCCTTGTGGAACACCACAGCTCACTGTGAGGGGGGGGGGGGGGGGGGGGTAGGGTACCGTTTACCTCCACCATCTGCTCTCTCCCCTCCAGGTAGGATTGCATCCAGCTCACTGATAGACTATCTAAACCAATTGCTTTTAGCTTGTCAATCAGAATGGTGTGATTGACAGTGTCGAAGGCCTTTTGTAGGTCCAGCATGACAGTAACGTTAACGTTATGTCGAGTTCATAGGTGTAGTGTAGTATGAACTCGACATAACGTTAACATTACTCTGTGTCCACTGTTGCTGCCACCGTTGCGTCGCAGATGGATGGTACACTCTGTTAGCTCCGTAGCTAATCCGCTCCTAGACTACCGATAGCAGTACCAATAACGTCGGAGCTTATCAATACTCCGGTTTTTGCTAATTTAGTACCGGTTCCCGTTTAGAACCGGGTTTTGGGGGGCATCCCTACCTCTCTATCTTTTTCATGTTCGCTTATGCCTGTATTTTTTACTATTGTGAAGCACTTTGAACTGCAACTTCTGTATGAAAAGTGCTATACAAATAAAGTTATTATTATTATTATTATTATTATTATTATTATTATTATTATTATTATTATTATTATTATTATTATTATTATTATTATTATTATTATTATTATTATTATTATTATTATTATTATTATTATTATTATTATTATTATTATTATTATTATTATTATTATGCCAATTCTGCAAGCTCGCCAAGAACTGCATACACTTCACAGGAGGACATAAAGGACTTAGGTATTTCTACAGTATATGGATACATCTATTTCGTATGTATCAGCCTATTTCATTTTCACAGGGCCTAGAATGTAGCTATTTTATTTAATATATTCACCTACAGAATAAGTGTATTAATAATGTGTAATGATATGTATTTATTGTATACATCAATACACCACTTGGTTTGTACGTAGAGTCTAAAATAAATAAATTAATGTTATGTAAAAGAGAAACAGATGTTATGCAGAGTTCTGGGAAAACCAAATAGGCTGAAATCGCAACGGTCCGATACCGCCGCCTGGTGGTATGCAGCCGATGTTGCACTCCTTTTGTATCTCTGTGTATGGGGCTGTCCGTCACTGAAAGTCATCCGGGCAGAGTTATCTTGTAACGTGGATCAAGATCTTCACTCAGTCGCATTGAATCGTCAATCCGACGCCGGGTTCATTATACTGTGGGGGGTTATGGCGTGGGCCAAATGGACATACGATCTAGCAGATGACAATCAAATAATTGGAATATTCTTTTTGGATTATCATTGGCCACAGGTAAGAGCAATTTAACGTCAATTTCAGCTTGGTTGTCCATTGTTGTCATAGCCTTCGCCCTGATCAACGTATGCTGTTGTACTAACGAATGCCGTTATTGACAATCAATTAATCATAAATGACCCCCCCCCCCCCCCCTTTCATGGAACATAATATACCGATCATATGCATTTGAATTTTTAATTGTATAGGGACGAAATGCCAATGGATTAAGTATAATATGCGTCGCGGGCCATTACTAGCCTTCCAGGAATTACCCCAGACCACTCTAAAAACATACTTATATTTACCACGGTATAAAACGATAATGTATGCATGGAAAAAATATTCCTTTTTCACATCTTGAACGATAGATACTCGATGTCAAATGGGCCATAGTATTGCATATATATATAGCTATAATATTTAAATAGTTATAGCCCTGCAAACAAGGTGATCGACTCCATTGGTTTAATGCGTGGCAGCACATAGTCAGATCCCGTTCCCAGCGTGGCAGAGAAAGAGTTAAGCATCGGATGGCCCAACGCCAGGCCGCCACGCACTCGCGCGCACGTCGCTGCACTTCACCCTCATCTGTCATTGAATTTGCTGCCTTTTGATCGTCACCACACTCAACCTATTGCATGATTCCATTAAGTCTTATTGTACCATCATGATGCTCTGCTTGTCTAGGGTGTCCTCTGCCTCCACCCATTTTCTGCTGGTGGTCTAAGTTTTTATATACCTATTTATATACTTGCATATAATTCAGATTCAGATTCAGACAACTTTATTGATCCCGCGTGGGGCAATTCATATTTGTAGCTTCACCAACAAGCAACAAAGACAAACAAACAAACAACAAAACATCTCAACGACAGCACGGCAAATAAAAAGAGAAACACTCCATGTGATACACAATCCAGCAGTAAAAGTTAAAGTAAAAACAGACAACCAAGTGCAAAAGGCTACTTAAAATGACTACCGTCTGTGTTTAAAAGTCTGATAGCCGAGGGGACAAAAGATTTGGCGTAGCGGTTGGTCCTACTTGGTGGGATGTCATAACGGCGGCCAGAAGGCAACAGTGAAAACCGCTGAGACAGAGCATGGAGGGGTTGATTAATGATGCTCGTCCCCTTCTTGACCACCTGGTCCGTCCAGAGAGAACATAGGTCTCTCTGTTTTACTCCAATTATTTTGGAGCACACTTTCACTATGTACTCTAGGCTGTTCCTATCTTTAATGGACAGGCCACTGAACCAGCAGATAAAAGAAAAAGTTAGGAGGCTTTCAATAAAAGAACTATAAAAAGTGCTCAGGATCTTCGCACTAACATTAAAAGAGTTCAGCTTTCTCAGCAGGTAGATCCTCTGCTGACCTTTTTTAACAATAGACTCTGTATTTAGGTTGAACTTCAGTTTACAGTCAAACACAGTTCCCAGGTATTTGTACGATTCAACAATCTGGACGTCCTCATCGTGAATTACACTAGCTACACTGGCTTGATGATTGGGGTTGTGTCTGAAGTCAATTATCATGTCCTTAGTCTTAGATACATTGAGGTCCAAGTAATTCTCATCACACCAATTCACAAAGTCGTGAAGTACAGGTCCATGATCAGTTTCGGAGCGCTGCAGTAGGGATACCAGGACAGTGTCATCTGAAAACTTAACCAGATGCCTTTGGTCATGAAGCGATCTGCAGCTGTCCGTGTACATAATAAATAAAAGGGGAGACAAAACGCAACCTTGGGGGGAGCCAGTGTTGGAAATCGACATGTTGGACATCTGCCCATTGACAGACCTGCTGGACCCTCTCAGTGAGGACATTTTAAATCAGCATGAGAAGCTGGTGTGGGAGACTAAAATAAGAGTCAAGCCTCTCAATTAAAATGTGGGGCTGCATTTTATTAAAAGCAGAGGAGAAATCTGCAAATAAAAGTCTAGCACAGGGGTGGCCAACCAGTCAGAGACTAAGAGCCACAAAAATTACTGTGGTACCACAAAGAGCCACACCATATACCAGCGTTTCTCAACCTTTTTTTTCAGTCATGGCACCCTTCATGTGTTTATAGGTCTCACCCTCTGGCCTCTGAAGTTGCTAATGTCTTTCTGACACTGATCCATATATGTCCCTAGATTCAGATACCAAGAACATGCAAATGGAATTTTTTTTTGTAAATGTTTATTCTACGTCCTTATGGAATGAGTGACATAAAAAAAATTTATTTTTTTATGGATGGAAGAGCCGCACATTGACGGGCAAAGAGCCGCATGCGGCTCGCGAGCCGCGGGTTGGCCACCCCTGGTCTAGTATGAGCTCCAGGTGTTTCCAGGTGTTTATACACAATGTCCAAGATGAAGAGCATAGCATCCTCCACCCCTTTACCTGGCTGATATGTGAATTGAAGGGGATCTAATTTACCCTCAATAAAAGACATAGTAGTGTTTTTTTAAAACTTCTCAAAAACCTTCATTGCTAATGAGGTATGCGCCACTGGTCTAAAGCCCTTCAATTCTTTTGAATCTTTTGACTTAGGGATGGGTATGATGGTTGACGTCTTCCATAATGTGGGGATCTGACCTAGATCTACACACATCTGGAAGAGTCTAGAAAACACCCAACCAAGCTGATCAGCACAGTGGTGCAGGGTGCGCCCGCATATCGAGTCTGGGCCAGCAGCTTTTCTTGGTTTAACCTTTTTAAATGATACTGTGACCCAATCTTGGGAAATAACCATTTCGTTTTGGGGTTCCAGGGACTCCATGCATGCAGAGATATTCTCTAAAAAGTCAGAACTTTCAAAGTGGGAGAAGAAGGAATTAAAAGTGTTTGGCAAGTCAGTGCTATTTACTCCTCTAATAGTAGTGGATTTATTCCTCCCAGTATTAGTATTTGTGTTTATGGAAGCCATGTTCTTTATACCTTGCCATGCGGCTCTGAGGTCTCCACTGCTATATTGAGCTTCTATCTTGTCCTTATACATTTGTTTGGCCTTCTTAATAGCAATACAAACTTCTCTAGAGGCAGCCTTTTTCTCTAGGGCATTACCCGTACAATAGGCCAGTTTCTTTTTATTGATAACCGCTTTTAACTCCTTGGTTATCCAAGGTTTATTATTTGGATAAATAATAACCACTTTACTCGGGATAATGGAATCTACACGAAATGTGATGTACGAAGAGATAGTGTCACAAAGTTCATTAATGTTATCGCCGCATGTGGCAAAGAAACAGTCCCAGTCCGTACATTCGAAGCAGGCCTGAAGGGAGGAGATGCTGTCCTCCGACCAGCATTTCACTGGTTTATCCACCCGCGGAAGCCGCCTGAAAGTGGGTGTGTACATGGGAATCAGATACACGCTGTTGTGGTAGGAAGATCCCAGGGAAGGCAGTGGTAGCGATTTGTAAGCACCGCTCACTGAGCCGTAACACAGGTCTATGATAGAGTTCCTCTGTGTGGTGGCACAGGTTACATACTAATTGTATGATATCATGTACAATAATGCTGTATATGCTTTATATATATATTTACCATAAATATATGTATCCACATCTGTATCTGTAATATACCTGCATATAATAATTTTTACATACCTGCATATATTATATCTGTATATCCCTTACCTACTCTTACTAGTTACCACTGGCCACTGGCCAGTATGGCTTACTAGTGTCGTGGAATATATTATCATGTTCTTATAGATCTGTGTTGAGACATCATGTTATACAGCGTGACTTTCAGTGTGGCCAGCTTGACTGGTTAATGTGTGCATGTCTCTTTAAGAACACTCCGACATCCCCCAGCCATAACTTCTTTGTTGTTGTTCCCAGTGACTGAGAACCATTTTTGTTTACCTTCATCATCATATCTGATATTATGTTATGACTGACAACTGTGTATTTAACATATGTCTGGAACAGCGCTCTGGGTCAGTCTATGGCCAGACGCTAATGTGTTAACATGTTGTCTCTGACTGTAGGCTGTCCTTTCATTTGTGGCCACGGTGAAATAAACTCTTATTATTATTAATAATGACTCAGAATGATGTAAACGGCTCATCGTTTAGTCCTTTAATATTTCCCATTACAGATGGCGACGAGTGAAATTATGGGATCTTTTTTTTAACTAGTTTATTAGATTTTAAAGCGATGGGTGTCGAGGTGGCCGCGGGACGGACTCTGCAGACAGGGTGAATCTTGGGTTTCCAGGGAAGCGCTGCCCTGTCTCAAACTCCTCCGTGCACTGGGGGGGGGGGGGGGGGGGGGGGAGGACAGTCTGCGGCGTCCGTTTGGCTGTCACCTCCGGCTTGAACCTTGGGAACGCGTGGGGAACATTCGGTGAGCTGTTGGCATTCTGTTTAGTGTTTTTGTTTTGCATCTATAAAGTAGTTATGTTACGATTAGATTAGGGTGTCTAGATTGACCAGACAGTGAATGACACAGCGTGGTGGTTGCCGACGAGCAATCCAGGGGAGAAATAATATCCCTTGCCTCAATCCTCCGGGAAAATCAAGGAGAAGGGGGACGCCTGTCTACCGACTGTCTTGTCAACTCCGACAGGTAAACCCATGTGGATGCGTGTGGGAGTTTGAAGTTATTTTGGGGTTCTGGGTCTAGATGGTGTCTAACACTAGAACATAGTATTGTTAGAGTGGTTGAGTCTCTGGGTCCAGGTGGGGACGAACACTAAAACATGATGTTTTTCTTTTTGTGTGTTACCCTCTTGTTTTCCTCTGAACACTTGGAATTAAAAGGTACGTTCCGATAATTAGGCGAGAATTACATTTGTATCCGATATTATAGGCGTGAGCAAAGGGTACTGTGGGTATGGTGGGAATTACTTTAGTTCATGCAAGTCCTGATATTTAGGCGTGGGTTATCTTTTAGGCACTGATTCTTTTTTTTTTTTTGGGTTGTTTTTCTTTCACAAGGAGGCGGGAAGTGAGGCCGTGCGTGGGGAATACCAAGAGAGAGGAGACAGGTGCTGTGTTGTATGATTAGTTTCTACCACCTATCTGGTCAAACTGCAGTTTTTCTGAAAAGAAATAGGATAGGGGCGTTGTTAGTACGCTGTTCACAGAGCTTTTTTCCCCCAAGTGATTAGAGGAAACTATTTTTTGTTTACCACATATTTAATTTTGTTTTGTTTAGTTTTTGTCTGTTAAGAGAAAATAAGCGTGTTAAAATGGAGGTTGTGGGCAACCTGACACTTTGTTTTATTTCTCTTCCCCCACGGCGGTGCTTTCCCGTCTGCAGATTCCCGGGTGCGTTACCGGCCCTCCCGCCATGACAACTGCCTCGTTGCGAGGAGATTGGACGGTCGGGCAGTCACAGTTAGCCCTGGTGAGGACTTTTCTCACAGCTTCCGTGGGGCAGAGCATCCCGAGACGGAAGAAAGCAGAGTTGCGAGGCGGGACGGAGCCGGCAGCGCATTGGCTGGGGGGGGCACGGCTGGAAGGCATCGACCTGAGGACATGATGATGGCAGGCAGAGTATATGACACACACATGTTTACATGCAGGCACGTTATGACAGGGGATAAATAATTCTGGTTGAAATATTCTCATTATTCTGGTTGAACAATTCTCATTAGATATTTCCATTGAAAAAACCCTATCAGATTTATTTAGAACAGGCTTGATCCATGCATGTTCCTAGTCGAGACCGGCTAAGTGGCATTATTTTTATAGCGCAGGGTTTGCTATCACCTCTCCCCAATACAGAAGAGGGGGAGGGGTGCCGCTATTTTATCTGCATAGTTTGTATGTGTTGACATTGGCATGGGTGAATTTACATCATTTTAGTATCTTGTTATTGAACTAAGAAGCTGGACTGTCTTTGCTCATCATCACATTGTACCAGCCACCAAAATACTCATCAATATTTCTGTAGGAGTTCTTATGGACATGTCTGTGATCAATACATAGGACTATCCTACATGTCTGTGATCAATACATAGGACTATCCTACATGTCTGTGATCAATACATAGGACTATCCTACATGTCTGTGATCAATACATAGAACTATCCTACATGTCTGTGACCTATTTGTTTTAATGAGGCGGAACCAGTACCTACAGATGCAGCACTGAAAATTCAGATCCCTTCCGCTGCTGGTCTGCTGCTCCTCTGCCACTATAGAACTAGCACTCAGGTGTTATATTTCGGGGGATGGTGGCTAGCTCCCAAAGTGAACACACTTAAGTGCTGCCCCAGGGAGGGGGTCGGGGGCTACTGCCCTCAGACCACCAAGATAATTTTTATATGGGCAGTATGACTTGGGGTACTGCCCATATATTAGTGTTGCAATGCATGATAAGTAAACAGTGAAAAAAGCTAAGGAATCAGATGGAGCTGGGGCGTTTGGGACAAATACAAATTTAAGATGAAAAAGTCTCCCCAGTGGGATGCAGTGGAGGTGTGAAATCTGGCCCGGTCCAGAACAATAGGAGTCACAAAATCAGTTTGGCCCGTGGAGTGGTGGAGCAGCAGCAGAGGTTCGATTTTCCCGTGCTGGATCTGTACCCTCGCTACTGCCGGAGGAACTGGACTGCTAAATAAAGATTAAAGATCTAGCGTTCGCTGATGCGCATTCAATGCTAACAACATTAGCTAAATAGCTAACAAACTAAATACAACGTATAGCATAGCTACAACACAGAATAGCGTTAATACAATTACATGCATCATTGTTTACAATGAACGGGTGGGGCTGGTCAAAGGACTGGACACGGGGACAAGTTAAACATGAATACATTTATTATAACAGGTAGTTTCGAGTCGTGCCTACGCACCACAGGGCTTACTATTCTAGTATATACGGATTTGACGCTTCCTCCTCATCGTTGATTGCATGTAGTAGCTGCATCTAACGTTAGTAGCTAACGTTAAAACTGACCTAAAGTTAGTTGTTCACCAACAATCTCAACATTTGTTTTATCATTAGCTCAAAAACACGGAACCGGGCGAGACAAGTGGTCCGCGCATAGGTTCTGCTAGGATAATCACACAACAATACTTCCGGTCCGGTCGGTGGGCTTCAAAATAAAAGTCTAAAACACCGGAAAAGACGGAGCGGTGGGCTTCAAAATAAAAGTCTAAAACACCGGAAAATACGTTTATTTTGTACAGCGTTTTCCTCCACGAGTACTCGAGTACATCATGTGATCGGTCGATCTGGATTATTTTTGCCCATCCCTAGTTTATCCTGTGCTGAAGTCTCCATTCCAATAGAGATAGTGTATATTTTGGTCTTTATTTGATTATGGTTTCACTGCCTTTTTATTTATTAGGTTTCCAGTTTGTTTCCTCACACTTTATTAACATTTTGTACATCGTACTGCGGCGCAAGGTACATTAATAATACATGTACATGTTAAAACGATGACACAAAAAGCCAGACAGAGGGCTTGTGTCCAGTTTCAGTTTGTTTTATAATAAACAATCAAATTAACAAGGTAGCTGGTCAAAAACACACTTATGAGTAAGTGTAAAAAAAAATCCTACTTTTGAGTGTACTTAAGTACTGAAAAGTAAAAGTACATTGTTTTTTTTAAAGGGATAGACTAGGGGTCTCAAACTCATTCAATCATGGGCCAAGGGTTCATTTTTGCTATACATAAAGAGACGCTTCACTATGGCAGCAAGTCATATTGTTTATTGTTGTTTATTGTTTAAAAGGATCCCCATTAGCTGTCACCTAAGTGGCGAGCTAGTCTTCCTGGGGTCCACATAGAAAGACAACAGAAGACACAAAACATAACAACATGATACATATGACAATCACAATTAACAATGATAATCTAAAAACAGTAAAACATTGTAGACATCATTATCAACATCAGAATATTTTGCTCACATATTTAAGTAGTGCATTCTCAGGTGGTATTTGAAAGACACTTTACTATTCAATTTACTTATGTTCAGTGGGCAGTTATTCCAATGATTGATGGCACGATAAACAGTCCTCTTTAAAGCATTTGATTTTGGACGTGGTGACATAATCTGTCCATCATCAGCTGACCTAGTAAAATAAGAATGAACCTGATTGCATCTGACAATTTGTTTGTATAAGAAAACAGGTTGGGATGAAAAGACAGTGTTCCTGAAAAATTTAACTGTGTTGGAAACCAGCCTATTCTCTACTGTTAACCATGAGAGTTGCCGGTGCATAGTGATGGTGTTTGTTCTCATGGAACAATGTAAAACTAACCTTGCAGCTCTGTTCTGGGCAGTTTGCAATGTCTTTAGTTGACCTTTGGATGCAGAGGACCATACTGCTGCACAATAATCTAGGTGACATCCTAGCCTTAATTGATCAACTATTGATCAGTAATCGAATTACCTATATCTGACCATCACTGTGTATTTAACAGAGACAATAAAGGGGGAAAAGGACAAAAAGCTCTCCGTGGGTAAGAACGATAGCAGTGTTGGTCAGACAGAGAGGAGCTGTAGAGTTGCTGGACGAAAATGGAGGAAAACCAAGCTCAGGGTCCACTGCGATATATATATATATCTATACAGATACAGCCATAAATAGTCATGGAACAACTGTTTGCCGGCCGTTTTGATGCCGTTTTGCGTGGTTAATGTTAACAATGACCAGCGGGGGCGCTCTCATACAGCTGGTGACAACGTGCCGAGGTGCCTGTTCATTCAAGAAGCTCCGCCCTCGACAAAGGGAGAGAGAGGCTGAGAGAGAATGAGAGCGAATGGCCAAAATGCACTGTGTTCTGACCACATGTTTTGGCTCAAATACATAGTATTATATTGTATGCCTCGTTTTATAAAATATCCTTTGAGCGCAAGCGATTGATAACTGTCAACGTTGAAACGGCACAAGCTCTTATTTATTTTTTAAGCGGGCCGCTTTTATTATGAAATTCGTATTATGAAACAGGAAACACCTCGACCATTGTCTTCAACTTAGCTCACTACGATTCAACCTATTGCGTGGCACCACAGAGAGACGTTGTAGTATCGGCGTCTGTGATTTGCCTAAACGTTCGGCTGAGTCTGCAGCAGCCGTAGTGGGCCGAGTTAGACAGATAAGATATCATTAGAATATTATTCTTTTGGTAACGTTTTATTTCTGACTACAGTACAGTATGTATTACTATCTATTACTACCTACTATGGGCCAGCCGTGTATAGGTGTAACCAGTGTTGGGACTAACGCGTTACAAAGTAACGCGTTACAGTAACGAAGTTACTTTTTGCCGTAAATAGTACTCTAACGCATTACTTTTTAAATTCAGTAACGCTACTTACGTTACTGAATGGTTTGTTAGTTCGTTACTGCGTTCTTTGTATGTAGATTCATAGCGAGCGTCCTTATTTCGCCTGCGTTTGTTTCGGTTACTGTAGAGAGCGTCTATTTCTTTCCGTAGCCTCATTTCTGGTTTGCGCATTTCTGATTGGCCACTGACTGACGTTCTCTGACCAGACAGCGTCAGTCAGTGGCCACTGGCCAATCAGAAATTCGCAAACCAGAAATGAGGCTACGGAAAGAAATAGACGCTCTAGTAAACAACAAGAGGACGCTCGCTATGAATCTACATAATAAGAACGCAGTAATAACGAACTAACAAACCATTTAGCAACTACTTGGAGAGATAATTAATATACAACATGGAAACGAGATAAAGAACATGTTTGAAGGGCTGCTGGAGTCAACTGGACTAACGTTACATCTCGACCACCGCAGACTGGTGAGTGCAATGTGTTCACTGAAACTCAAGATCAACGGATTTTGACTGTACGAAATCTGCCAGGGAGTCATAATACTAATCAAACAATATAAATATAGTCCTTTCATGCACAATTGATATCCTAACTATTCTAACGTTGCAATGCTTTGATTGATATCTTAAAAGTGCTTGTGACCACAACTCGGCCCGCCCCCTTCTCGTCTAGACGTCCTAGAGTTTTTTTTTTTTTTTTTGGTGTGTTTTTTTTTCTTCATATTATTATAAATTGAATGTATAAGTACTTGTTTACTATAAAACGAACAGTTAGAATATCTAAAATAGTATCATTCCTTTGTTTAAAAATTGGTTGTTCACGGACTTTATTTCAATGAAATGGGGGCGTAATTACTGTATTTGCATGTGAATCAAGCCTAGGCAGCCCGCAGAGATTTACATTGGGGGAGTGTTAGAGCGACGCACTGGCTGTCTGTTTACACTTTCAATGGGATTATCATTACGTTGCAGCAGCTGCACTCTGGATCAGAAAGAGATGAATGCATCGGATCTAATGAACGAGTACATGAACACCGGTGAAAACACTGCGCTATTCAACGGAATTAACTATGAGATCGGTCGAGATGCGTCTGCATGGGTAAGTTTAAGAATGTTTGTTTACAGTAGCAGCCAACTCTTTACAATTCCGCATCTTTGATAAAACTACACCAAGTTTTTCTGCCGACCACAAGTCCAACCATGTCACGTTTATTGTGTTATTACGACGAGCCCATTAACGTTACATTAACGTTAGCTACATTAACGTTAGCGTTAGCTAGCTAGCTAGCCACACAGCCATGTAAGTTAAAGTTGCTAACGTTATATTGATAGCTATTGTTTCAGATAGCAAGGTGGAGAGCTGTAAACAAGACGAAAGTGTATGGATGCAGGGTCCATGTGTGTGTGTGTGTGTGTGTGTGTAATAACAACAAGTTTATAATCTCAGCACTGTATCTGTATCTCTTAGGTTGTGGTGGCTAGGAGGGATATGAGAACTGTGTGTGTGTGTGTGTGTGTGTGTGTGTGTAACTAGGAGGGATATGAGCACTGTGTGTGTGTGTAACTAGGAGGGATATGAGCACTGTGTGTGTGTGTGTAGTTTAAGATGCTGCATCACCCGTTAGCCACTGAGTCCAGCTAGTTTAAGATGCTGCATCACCGCTTAGCCACTGAGTCCAGCTAGTTTAAGATGCTGCATCACCTCTTAACCACTGAGTCCAGCTAGTTTAAGATGCTGCATCACCTCTTAACCACTGAGTCCAGCTAGTTTAAGATGCTGCATCACCTCTTAGCCACTGAGTCCAGCTAGTTTAAGATGCTGCATCACCTCTTAACCACTGAGTCCAGCTAGTTTAAGATGCTGCATCACCTCTTAGCCACTGAGTCCAGCTAGTTTAAGATGCTGCATCACCTCTTAACCACTGAGTCCAGCTAGTTTAAGATGCTGCATCACCTCTTAACCACTGAGTCCAGCTAGTTTAAGATGCTGCATCACCTCTTAACCACTCCATGTGTGTGTGTGTGTGTGTGTGTGTAATAACAACACGTTTATAATCTCAGCACTGTATCTGTATCTCTTAGGCTGTGGTGGCTAGGAGGGATATGAGAACTGTGTGTGTGTGTGTGTGTGTGTGTGTGTGTGTGTAACTAGGAGGGATATGAGCACTGTGTGTGTGTGTAACTAGGAGGGATATGAGCACTGTGTGTGTGTGTGTAGTTTAAGATGCTGCATCACCGCTTAGCCACTGAGTCCAGCTAGTTTAAGATGCTGCATCACCGCTTAGCCACTGAGTCCAGCTAGTTTAAGATGCTGCATCACCTCTTAACCACTGAGTCCAGCTAGTTTAAGATGCTGCATCACCTCTTAACCACTGAGTCCAGCTAGTTTAAGATGCTGCATCACCTCTTAACCACTGAGTCCAGCTAGTTTAAGATGCTTCATCACCTCTTAGCCACTGAGTCCAGCTAGTTTAAGATGCTGCATCACCTCTTAACCACTGAGTCCAGCTAGTTTAAGATGCTGCATCACCTCTTAGCCACTGAGTCCAGCTAGTTTAAGATGCTGCATCATCACCTCTTAACCACTGAGTCCAGATAGTTTAAGATGCTGCATCACCTCTTAACCACTGAGTCCAGATAGTTTAAGATGATCATCACCTCATGACATGAGGACCGTGCGTATGTGCAACTAGGAGGGACATGAGGACTGCGCGCATGTGTAACTAGAAGGGATATGAGGACTGTGTGTATGTGTAACTGTGACACTGACATCCATCACTTCAATCATACATTATTTTATTATTTATGCATCAGAGAATGGCCCATGCCACTGAGTGAGGACTTTGTTGCTTTTTCTCGTTGTGACATAGATTTAACAATAATTCTGCTTGCAGCTTGATGTGTGTATGTGTAACTACCCCCCACCCCACCTCATACAATGTACAGTTTCTTCATCAAATACTCTCTTCTTCTTTTTTAACTCTTAGCATATCAGGTAAGTGTGTGTGTAAGCAGCTTGCAGAGCTACATAACATTAGGTTGGGATATGAGAACTGTGTGTGTGTGTGTGTGTGTGTAACTAGGAGGGATATGAGCACTGTGTGTGTGTGTGTGTGTGTGTAACTAGGAGGGATATGAGCACTGTGTGTACGTGTAACTAGGAGGGATATGAGCACTGTGTGTGTGTAACTAGGAGGGATATGATGACTGTGTGTATGTGTAACTGTGACACTGACATCCATCACTTCAATCATACATTATTTTATTATTTATGCATCAGAGAATGGCCCATGCCACTGAGTGAGGACTTTGTTGCTTTTTCTCGTTGTGACATAGATTTAACAATAATTCTGGTGTCAAAGCAGCATGGGGGGGGGGGGGGTACATAGCTTCACAGTCCTATACAGTCCAGATAGGGGGTCCTGGAGAGACAGGGGTCCTGAGGAGAGGGAACTCTGATGGCAGCACTTAATTATGTTAATGTTATTCAGGTGAGGGGCGTTGCTGGAGGGGGTTTTGTTGACGCCCAGTTGAAACTGTCTAAAGTGTGAAAAGTGGCCTTCCTTTGAGACGCCTTTTCACCTCTTAGGTATTCTAGAACACAGCCAGTTTTAGAAGTTATAATTGAGCACATCGTGTTCAAAACATTCTCAGATTTCAACATATGACACATCATTTGAAAGCTTAGATTCTGTACTTTAGCAACCTGGAATAATCTGAAAAATTGAAATGTAGAGATCTGGCACAAAGCGCTGTGAGGTGACACATATTCCCTCCCCGCCGTATGTATATTTCTCTCCCACCCACCCACCCCCTCCTAATGTACAGTCCCCTCCCCATCATATATACTCTGTCAGGATCTAGGGGTAACAGTACTGTATATTTGAATACCGTTTATGTCACAAATGTATCAGTACTAAATACCTATATGTCCCTATGCCATAAATGTCATGTATGTTGTGTATGTCATAAATGTCTATATGAATTGAAAATGGGGGACCCTGATGGAAACAAGACAAACGTCTTTCTCAGGTCTGCATCCCCTTAACAATTGTATGTATTGAGCCGTACTGTATTGTACCCATTCTGCAATCTGTTAAATAAAGTTTTCATTCATTCATTCATTCATCTGATTAGCACTACACTCAGTAGTACTAAAGTTGATGGATCCAAAACCATGTCTCGCACAAGGTTTACAGAAGCATGCGCATCCAAACGATAAATACTAGGTGCTGGACAGAAGAGCACACTTCCTCACACTAGAACATGCTCCCATGTTATTACTTTGCTTGAGTTGTGTGACGTTCCAAATTGAAATGAATAATAAAACAAATGGCTGCAACCATGTCTGTTGTGAAGGGCCAGATTAAAGTTGAGAATCTGCCTTTATCGTTTATATACTTTGTATATTATTTATATATACACGGTATATCCCTTTACCTGCGTCCAAACCATAGTAATATTTCGCTCTCCTTATTGGATAGCGCCCTAGGCTCCAGGCAGTCTCGCACTCAGACAGGTGCAATGGGCGAGTTTTAGGCATGTCAGAACATGCCCGGAGACAGTGTATTGATACCAGACAAGAACTGAGGTTTGGTACTAGATTGTCACTTAAGTATATATGCTGGCGCAGGTGTGCCCAGCAGTAGTTCATCAGTTCGTCTAAGTAGCTGTTCATCAAGTTCGGTGATACAGTGAAGTGAGCAACCTTGCGTCTAAATAGAGCATTGAGAACCGCGTGCGAATAGAATGTTAAAGTGTCAGAGTTTAATGAAGTAACGTTGAGTTCGACTTAATCTAATGTGAAGTAAATAGTCGATCATTTATTGTATATCGTGCGGCCACAGTTCTTCCGTGTGTAGCATTACCCATCGGTTCGTTGTGTCTTTAGCTAGTGCACTTAACCAGGCTGTGTGGTCTAAATACGTCGCCCACACCCGAGGAGTCCTAGGCGGAGAACCGTTGGACATGTACACAGGAGAATCGGCGTCGGCGATTGCAGAACCATTCCTGGTTGGATTATATTGATTTGGGACGTGACCACCGGAGAAGAGTATAGTTGATTTCCACTGTCGTTTGGGATTCAACCTCGTGAGGATTACAACTCGGGCCTGCCTTGTGGACGGGGCTGGCTAGCTGTCATCAATGCTGTCGAGCATTTTGGATTACAATTATTGCTTTTGCTGCTGATCAAGGGAGTTTACAAGAACCGACTCCTGTACCTGGAGTCTCTTTATTCCTCATTGAATCAGACGGAGTACCCGAACATTCCTCTACCCTCCAGGCCTTACACCCCCGGAGGGAACCCATTGTCTCCAGTTGGTACCGGTGTTGCCCTATATAATTGCTACTATACAACAGGTGGCGTCAGCTTAGACCCATCGTAGGATTCCTGCTATTCTTAGTGACTTATGCTCTTGACTGACTTTACGTATATTCTTCGCCATACAAGCGCAACCCTAATTCTCATTCTGTAACCTAACGTTGCCTAATAATAATAAATTACCCTCCAATAGTATTTCTGTGTCAATGCCGTGTTCTTGTGGGTGTTCACCATCTATATTTGATGTACTGTCTGGCCAGTAATTAAAGTACATAACTAGCAGTGGTTTAATCTATCACAACCTTTAATACAGTCAGGGTTTTGTAACCCCTCAGTTACAATGTCCATGTCCAGACCTCTTACTTACAAAATCAGGTGTAACAAATGTGTGCAAATGCAGTATCACATTAATAACTGTCCTTTATGACATAAGCATTTATCACTGTATTATACTACAACTCTATACATACATCTGAGTAGTAATTAGCACTATTACTCAGTAGTACTAATTTATATATTTATATATTGTATATTTATATATACAACAGACGAGAGAGAGCTTGACATGCATCGCTGTGGCAGAGGCTGGTGTTGTGCTTGTCGTCTTTCCTGTGACAAAATGGCATCCAAGGTAATACAAAAAGTCAACCAATGAACTAGATTCTTGTACCGGATCTCCTCTCTGGTAAACAAGAATACCCTGAAGACTCTGGCAGGAGCACTTATTCAAGGGTACTACGACTATGCTTGCACCTCATGGTACCAAAGCACCTCAAAGGCGCTAAAAACAAGATTACAAACATCACAAAACAAACTGGTCAAACTTCTACTTGACCTTACCCCTAGAACCCACCTCACCCCTGCCCACTTTGACAACCTAGGATGGCTTAGAGTAGACGACAGAGTACAGCATTTATATAGAGCTTTTATCCAATGTGCTTTACAACTTAATGTACATTAAACTTTAAAATTTAAAATTCATTCAGTCTGTCTCGTCTCTCCCTCCATCCCAACAGGGGGGTAGTAGAGTGACTATACTGTGTATGTACTGTAGGTGTGACATGGAATGCGGCGAAACCCCCACACACACACCATTGAAATGCTAATTGTTGGGCCAGCAGAACTGGAACACAACACTCATGTACCTCAATTCCATTCCCCCCAAGGTTGAGAAGAAACCACAGTACGGGGAGATTGATTGATTGATTGAACATTTTATTAACAGATTGCAGAATGGGTACAGTACAGTACAGCTCAATACATACAATTGTTAAGGGGATGCAGACCAGAGAAAGACTTTCGTCTTGTTTACATCAGGGTCCCCCATTTTCAATTCATCATAACATATATGACATACATGACATACAGATACAGTACTGCTACATCTATGACATACCAGATTTGCAAATACAGTACTGTTTGTGATACGAAAAGAGTCCAGAAAAGAGAGTATATACATTTGACATAGAAACTGTACATTGGAGGAGGTTGGGTAGGAGGAGTGGGTGGGACCGTGGGGGACACTGTACAACTGAACAAGCAAAACTGTACATTGGAATATTGACTCCCTCCCCGCAGAACTCCGCACCGCCCCAACTCTGGACTAATTTAAAAAACTGCTCAAAACCCACCTCTTCAACTTGGCCTTCAACCCCTAACTTTCTCACTTTATATGTATATGTTGTGTCTGTCCACTATGTTTGTTAATTTGTCACCCCCCCCCCCCCTATGTAAAGCGACCTTGGGTCCTCTGAAAGGCGCTATATAAAACGAAGTTATTATTATTATTATTATTATACTTGGTCATTTACTGTACATTGGGGGGGGGTTGTGTTAGGACATTTACAGGGGCCAGTTTAGAATTGCAGTCTCCCGTAGGTGTTTTTTGAGAGTGTTTTTGAAAGTGGGAAGTATTTTGACATGTATATGGGTACCTTGGTCGTGTAGTCTGTAGTGTATCTTGTAGACCAGGCCCATTGCAAGTTGTGTCTACTCTAAGCCATCCTAGGTTGTCAAAGTGGGCAGGGGTGAGGTGGGTTCTAGGAGTAAGGTCAAGCAGTAGTCTGACCAGATTGTTTTGAGATGTTTGTAATTTAGTTTTTAGCGCCTTTGAGGTGCTTTGGTACCATGAGGTGCATGCATAATCGTAGTACCCTTGAATGAGTGCTCCTGCCAGAGTCTTCAGGGTATTCTTGTTTACCAGAGACGAGATCCGGTACAAGAATCTCGTTGGTTGACTTTTTTTATTACATTGGATGCCATTTTGTCACAGGAAAGATTTGCCTCTAGGATGGAACCCAGGTAGGTAATATCTTCTTTCCTTGTGACCATATTGTCACCCACTGTAACTGAGAAGCCGTCGGTCTTGCTGAGTTTGTTATTTGAACCGAAGAGAATGGACTCTGTTTTGCCCATGTGTAATGATAGTTTGTTATCAGCGAGCCATATGCAGATTTTGCCTAGTTCTGAGCTGAGGGTTTTCTCAACCTGTAACTTGTTCTTCTAAAGTGTGAGGGACCAACTCATCAAAAGATGTGCTAATAAACGATAAGTACTGTCCTCATGCCAATATGTGGGTGGTATTCCAACATGCCTATTTCACCTGGCACCCTAGAAACACCACTGTGCAATTTTTAATCAACACAGTTCTATTTAGCTATTAATGGATTTGATCAAGGCAGGAGTTTAGTCAGTTTCAGTCAAGGTCATTCGTACTTCTCATCACAGTTAGGACAGTCGAAACCCGATCAATCTTTCGCCGTCGACTAAAAACACACTTCAATCAATATCTGAAATAAATATTAAATAAAAAGCCGGTCCTTGCAAGGGTTCCGGTGGGTCCCTATAGCTAAATCAGGAATAGTTGACCTTCACCATAAGAATGACTATTCTGACACAGGTTCCCCTCAACTACAGTATAGACTGTTAATAGATGACGGGACCTAAGATGGGTTTACACACTGTACCAGGAGAACTGTAGACCAGGAGTTGTGTTACAAGAGAAGTGATTCAAAACTAAAACTTTGTTTGTAATGACAGCTTCAAGGATGCTTTCTGTATGATCACCCGCAGTATTCAGGTGTGATTTTGGCCCATCAGCAGGGGTGTAAAAAGTACCCAGAAATTATACTTAAGTGAAAGTATGGGTACCGTCTCAAAATCTGACTCAAGTAAAAGTCAAAGTATCTGGCTAAAAACACACTTGAGTAAAAGTAAAAAAGTCCTACTTTTAAATGTACTTAAGTACTAAAAAGTTAAAGTATTTTTTTTAAAGGGATAGACCAGGGGTCTCAAACTCATTCCATCGTGGGCCAAATTTTAATTTAAACTATACATTGCACCAGGTGAGTTAGTTGAAGAGGTGAGCCAATTAGTGAAATCATCAGCTGGTGTTTAGGCAAGGCTGGAATGAAACCAAGCAGACACTCTGCCCACAATGGAATGTGTTCTGCGATAGACCATGCTGAAATGAAAGAACAGAGGACACTTTTTTTTGCATAAAAATTATTTAATGCACTTCTCCATTGAAGGTAAACTAACATGGATGGCATTCACATCACAGCATGAATAATATCACAATATTAAAAACAGAATGGTGTATCCTGAATAATATCACAATATTAAAGGCAGAATACTGGAGTACCCTGAATAATATCACAATATTAAAGACAATACTGGAGTACCCTGAATAATATCACAATATTAACCACAGCATAATGCGGATCTGACTGTCTATTCTTCTGATAGCAGGTGTTTAATCAAAGATCCCCGCTTTCTAGTGTTGCACAAGGACCAATCAGCATGGGTATGGGCGGGTTCATTTTCCATTGATGGGGATTTTATTGGCTGTTTACCTGCGGTCGCAGGATTAATAATGTTAACGTTAGTTCAGCCAGGTAAACAATTAAAATATACTAATTAAAATGGTTGGACCTGTGAGATTTGTACTTTGTACTTTGTAGGTCTGCATTTTAAATGTAAGGAGTAAAAAGTATGTTTTTTCTCTCTGAAATGTAATGGAGTAAAAGTACAAAGTATACAAACCTAATAATACTTGAGTAAAGTACAAATCCCACAAAACAGTACTTAAGTATTGTAACGAAGTACAATTACTCAAGTACTTTACACCCCTGCCCATCAGTATCCTTCTGACTCCCTGATCAGAAATGTTGCGAGGAGCACCAGTGCATGGCCGGTTGATGATGGAGTGATGTTGCTTCCACTTATGGATAATGCCCCCAATGGTGCTTACTGGAAGATTCTGAAGTTGTGAAATACGTCTTTAGCCAATTCTATTTTCATGATTTGCAACAATCTGTTTGTGAAGGTCTTGAGAGGCGAGCCCTTTGCTTTTACCCATCAGTTGATGTTTCTTGTGTGGCACCTTGGTAACAAACAAAAAAACATTTTATAGCCCATTAATATATTCTAACCCAGTTGACATTAGCACAGATTCGTTTTGGTTTTCAGCTAGTTCCTTGCTGTGGTGTACTGCTTTTTCTTAGTGTGTCCAATACTTTTTTCCTGTTTCATTCCACTTGATTACACATAACTTTATTTACATATGGACTTTAATGTTTAGATTTCTTGAGTTAATACAAACGTCTGGTGCAAATTTCGCTTGAATACGCTAATTGGAAATACATTTACTGAACAATACTTATTTCCCCCATTGTACACTATAAGAAGTGCTTCTACTTTATTCACCTGCACTGCAGAGTATCACGTTAACAATCAAATGGCTAGCAAGCTCACCTGTGACATACTGTACAGTGCAAAATACAAGAGTACAATCTTAGTCGACTTTTATGAAAACAATACACAAGTTGGAAGTTTGAACATTTTATTTTTACTTTCGTCTTGTTTACATCAGGGTCCCCCATTTTCAATTCATAATGACATACATGACATACAGGTAGACAGTACTGCTACATCTATACATTTATGACATATCAGTTTTGCAAATACAGTACTGTTTGTGATACAAAGTAGTAGTAGATAGTAGTATAGACATAGCAGCATAGTAGGTAGTAGTAAATAAAACGATATGCAAATATACAGTAAGGAACCTGACGCGTTGCTACAGTAACTCCGCCATCACAACCATTGAACTATTATAACTCGGTTACACCTATACACGGCTGGCCCATAGTAGGTAGTAATAGATAGTAATACATACTGTACTGTAGTCAGAAATAAAACGTTACCAAAAGAATAATATTCTAATGATATCTTATCTGTCTAACTCGGCGGAAGTGACAATCTTTCAAAGTAAAAGAAAACAGCTTTTTGCACGACGGATAAATGCAATTTCATGGAGAGAATATGTCTGGTGGCCATATAATACTGTATTATAGCTTACTTGAATGAACAATCTCCCTCCCCACTTTACCAGCATATTTTAAATTCACAATAAAGTCTCTCTCAGTCTCGCGCCGTCCCAACGTTGACAGTGGCTCGTGTTATCGACACAAAGGCACAGTGATGAATGAGGAAGTCAATACTCAATAGACCGCCGCCGGTCGACTTTGCGCCTCCTGGCGGCCTAAAACAGAACAGCAGCCTGGGTTCCTAATTAATTAAAACTACGTATGTGTATGTATGTGTATGTATGTGTATATATATGTGTATATGCCTATAATGTCGTGATACAGACATGGACACGATTAGCAAAAACCCTGCGGGAAAGTAACTAGGAAAATTTGCTTGCGTTATATCAACTGAGCTTTACAAACCTGTCTGGAATGTAACTACTCGACTTCCTGTATTGGCCCTATACCCACAAGATTGAAGGACGGATGTCTGATTTAGCTGTAGAAACATATTCAAGGTTTGGAAATGCCACTAATGACTTTGCGGTCGTAATGTATCATAACCTTGCCCTCTCACTTTCAAACATGCTTCTGAGTAATCAGACTACAATCACTTATAATCACTGCCTTTTGGTCGTTATTAAAAGAGTGATAGACAGGTCAGAAATGTGCATGGTGATGGTGGTGGTTTGAACGGTGAAGGAAGCAGTCTATATAGTGGCTGGCAGCTCACTGCCAGCGAGCTGAATGTTGAAATTCCTTTAGAACATCAACAAGATAAGCTAGGTAGCAGGCAGAGACAGCACATGACAAACAGGAGAGGGGCGGGGCCTGTCGTTGCTATGGCCAGATGAGACAGAGAAAAATTGTTGCGATGTAGGAGTGTGTTTTGAATAACAGCAGAGTGGCACGGTTTTTGTTTTGAAACCCGAGGGTTATCTTTAGACAAACAAAAAAAGTGCTCAGAGCATGGGAGCAGAGGTAATGACGGAGCTTGACTGTAGATGTCAAACCGAGGATTTTACATAAAATCTATTACAATGGAACTCTTGCAAACACATGTACTTTAATGCAGAGCTTTATAATGGTTTTATTCCATTATAAAATGGTAATCCTCTCATTGGATTACCATTGTGCTGTTGACTAGTTAACTGGGCAGGTGGCATTAGCCAATCAGATCATCTCAGGCACGGCCTACTTATAAGTCTGTCACAAGCGTGCGCATTTGTTTGTTTTCAGTTATTTTGAGTCACTTTTCAGGGTTACTTTGTAGCACTTATCCTTTGTTTAGGTTACAGTTAAACACTGAGTCTATGTATTGCTTTGAACTCATACAGGGGAGAGAACATCTAGTTGTTCAGTTTGTGGTAAAGGGTTCAGTCAGAATGGAAGTCTGAAGAAAACACAGGAGAACTCATACATGAGAGGCATCATGTAGTTGTTCAGTTCAGAGAAAGGGTCCTAAAATACAGTTTGCCGTATATTTTAGTAACCCCATGTACTTATACTAAGCAGTATGGTTACCAGTACGAGTATCACCAGAATTGATATGAGGTAGCTATCACCAGAATTAGCGGCTGTATTAGCGTGTTTAAAAGAAGTTGGGAACATTTCTGAAAACTTTAACAAGCATGTACCAAGACAAAAATAGAAGAGCCAGCTGACTTAAAATCAAAAACCTCTTTTAAAAAAGGCGAGAGGGAACACTGACAAGCCTATCTTATCAGACACAGGAATGAAAACAAGAAGCCACTATATATATATATATATTAGGGCTGTCAGTTTATTGTGTTAATTAGATTAATTAATTACACAGCAAATTATCGCGTTATGAAAATTAACTCAAAATTAATTACAATCTTTTTTTTTTAATATTTAAAAAAAAAAATTGTATCTCATTCATTCCATGAGGATGTAGAATACACATTTACAGACTTTTTTTTTAATATGGTCCATTTGCATGTTCTTGGTATCTGATTCTAGGGACATCTATGAATCTCAGGGAATGTATTCCCAGTGTCAGAAATACTGTGGGCTAGATCCACAAAGAATGGATTGCATGGTGCAAGTTGCACCCTTACTTACAATTCATTATGAATTGAAAATGGGGGACCCTGATCTAAACAAGACGAAAGTCTCTCTGGTCTGCATGCCCTTAACAATTGTGTGTATTGAGCCATACTGTATTGAGCCGTACTGTATTGTACCCATTCTGCAATCTGTTAATAACATTTTCATTCAATCAATCAATCTGCGCGGTGATTGATTGAAAATTTTATTTTGATCAATTGTAATGAACCAAATGAGAATATCAATACATTTTTTTTTATCTTTGACTGTGAATAACACCATGCTCAAATTGACCAGACCTGAAAAATCTAAGCAAATTAATAGATGGAAGATGATTAAACAGAAAGTTTTGTAGATACAGTACTGAATTCTGCCATCTGGACACATGCTATTTGAAATATGATTATAGAATATCAGGCATAAAATGGTTATGCGATTAAAATGCGATTAATTAATTACAAATCCTGTAATTAATTAGATTAATTTTTTGAATCGCCTGACAGCACTAATATATATATATATATATATATATATATATATATATAAATATGTATGTATATTAGAGGTGGGCATAGATTAATTTTTTTAATCTAGATTAATCTATCTGCAATCCTGGATTTAATCTAGATTAAAATGGCTCAAAAAAAAAAAAAAAAACCTGCCGAAGGCATTCAAAATATGTGTGTTCTACCCAAATAATGACCAGAAGTAAGTCCTTACTTTTTCTTTCCTCCTTATGTTTCTCAGGCCAGGTAGCCCATTACACCATGAGCCCATCTCCCGTTTCCAAAATGCATTACAGACTGTTTGAAAAAGCTGTTTTGCTATGATAATTGGTAATGAAATATCAAAATAATGTTCAATAAGATGTACTTGTGTTTAATAAGTTGTTTTATTCAGAAGTTAACACAAATAAATAATATTACCAGTACAGTACAGTATCTAGCACTCTCAGGAGCAAAACAGAAAGAATAATTTCAAACTTGAACTATGTGACATGGCTTGAATCAACTGCTCCAGTGGAGTTGCTCAGTGGCCAATGGTGTCAACTGTGATTGTACTGGGCAGCTCCCAGGTGTGAATGGAACTGTGTGAATGTGAAGCAGGGCGTTCCTGAAAAAGAGCATCTGTGCTCAGCGAACCTACCCTGGGTAAATAAAGGTAAAAAAAAAAAACATATATATATATATTTTTTTAGATTAATGCGTTAATTATATTATCGCGCGATACTAGTATAGCGTTAACGCAGCACGTTAACGCCGTTAATGGCCCAGCTCTAATGTATATATATATGTATATGGGGGGAGGTGACCGTTTGAGCGGTGAAAAATATGTAGAGCTTCTGAGCTGTCAAGGGCTAATAGCAGGACACTGCAACAAGGACAGGCAGTGGAATAGGTACATGCGCTAAAACAGTCAGAAGAGTGGAAAAAAGACAGTGAGGTTGACTGCATGTTTTGTGGGAAAACACATGAGAGGAACAAGAAAAAATTCCCAGCTTTTGGGAAAAAAGTGTAAAAAGTGTGGGAGAGAAAATCACTTTGCGGCTAAATACAAATCAAACCAGGAGAGCAGCAAGAAAACTAGGAAAGTGCATGCAGTAACAGAACAGCACAGTGATAGTGATTCTTATGAGTAAGACCTCTGCTGCATAACAGAAGTAAATAGAGAGGATGAAAATGTTAATCAGTTAAAAGACAGCCACAGGCAGGGCCAACAGCTTTTTGCAGGGATGATGTATGAGAGGGATGGGGTGTGGGCTTCAATATTATATATATATATCGTTTGTTTTTTTGGCCAACGAGACTCTTGAGGGTATAGTATAGAATGTCCTAACTTCAAACCTGAGTGGACACCTTTTTACTATTTTAGTGTGTAAAATGTTACCGGACAGCTTTTTATTTTTATTTCTTTCTCTCTCTCTTTTCCTTTTGTGAGTTTCTCGCTGGGCGTGTCTCTCTTCAGTCTCCTGTGCCGGTCCAAGTACCCCTGCCCGAGAAGAGGACACACAGCTATGGGGCGCAGAGGACCACTGACAAGTGCTGGCCCAGCTATTCTACTGAACCGGGGTTCTGCTCTGCAGTTACAGCTATGACACTGGACAGTTCTCCGTGACCATCAGCCGGGGACAAAGATCTGTGAGACGGTTTCCAGCAGGCCTCAGGGGCACAACCGAGAACCTGAGTGGGGGAACCGACTACAGCTGATTACGGGGAAAGTAAGCTGTCCCAGTCTGCTCCAGAACTAGGAGGCAGAGGGCCTATCAGCTGGTCGCCACATACACCCAGCTGATGGGACGCCAAGAACATCATCCGACAGCTGACCCCAGCCTGATAGTATCATTGGTCCAGAGATAGAGATCTAAGAGACAGCTTCCATCAGGCTTTTGACCAGACTCCTTGTGCATCAGCTGATGACAAAGATCTAAGCCAGCCGGTCTAAGCCATTCACCGGGCCGCTCCTTGCATCGGAGCCATGGACTGCAGAGGGGGGTGTTTGGACTGCGGGCAGAGGAAGGAGGAGAGACCGTTCCGGGATTCGTCACAGATGATAAATGAGGCAAGTTTGAACCAAAACACATACAGATATTACGGTATCATCCTAAGAGATATTAGGTAATAATGTACTGAACTTGGTTCAGAATGAAGATGTTTTTGAATATGCTGTACATTGCAATGGTAAACTTGGGTTATGTGTGACTTCCCTGAGATTATATTTCATTCTTTGTGAAGAGTCTGCAAATTTAGTTTTTGTTTCTTGCTGTTATCTGTTCTTCGCTACTGAAAGAGTTTTATGGGAATTGTTTGTTTTGAATAAGTTTGTATGGGAAATGCTCTTTTTGGCGAGATACTCTCCTGTTTTTTTTTGTGATTCTATTTTTCAGCTTGGTGGTGGGAGAAATATGGCCTTGACAAAACCAGAGACTGGACTGTACTATTGAGTCCTTCGACCACCGTCTGGACATTTGCAAAGAGACACTAATGATGGTTGGCTGTTATGGCAACTTCTCTTTTGCACGTGACACAGGGTCAATCCAGAGGACCTTTTGTTTTTTTAGATAACAAAAATAGTTTGTGCTGAGTTTTTATTATTTGTGTTATTTTTGGTTTGAGGATGATAATATTTTTTGTTGTCTTTATGAAGTGATAGATTGTGATTAATTATCAAACGGGGGAATTGTCGTGGAATATATTATCATGTTCTTATAGATCTGTGTTGAGACATCATGTTATACAGCGTGACTTTCAGTCCAGCTTGACTGGTTAATGTGTGTATGTCTCTTTAAGAACACTCAGACATCCCCCAGCCATAACTTCTTTGTTGTTGTTCCCAGTGACTGAGAACCATTTTTGTTTACCTTCATCATCATATCTGATATTATGTTATGACTGACAACTGTGTATTTAACATATGTCTGAAACAGCGCTCTGGGTCAGTCTATGGCCAGACGCTAATGTGTTAACATGTTGTCTCTGACTGTAGGCTGTCCTTTCATTTGTGGCCACGGTGAAATAAACTCTTATTATTATTAATAATGACTCAGAATGATTTGTAAACGGCTCATCGTTTAGTCCTTTAATATTTCCCATTACACTAGTTACTACCATAGTGTTCATTATACCTGTATCACTGTACATAATAATACTATAACACTGTATATATACATCTGATTAGCATTATTACTCAGTAGTACTTATTTATATATACTCCAGTTTAATCACTTGTACATTTATTGTTATTGCACTTTACTGTTACATTTGCACTCTGGTTAGTTGCCAACTCCTTTTCATTATACTGTACTTGTACTGTACATAAAGGTAGTACATGAAAATAGAATTGCAGTTTAGACAGGATTATTATCAAAATCACAGTCTAATCACTGTGTCAGCAGCTCGCTCCCTGCTGGGCTCCCTGGGGCCGCAGAGAGAATCCCCCACTGGCCTGTGACTCCTCCAGGCACCTGGAGCACCGCCATGCCCACACAAACCCCTCCCCCACGATGGAACCTTTTAACACTTGTCTGTCGCGCCAGATTAGAGCTAATGACCTCAGGCAGAACACCCCCCACCATGATTCTTAAAGTCATAATAATCCACCAAAGAGCGCCTTTCTCAGACATCACAGGTGGGACTGGACCACCGCCCAGCAGCCCCTGACATCTCTTTTCAGCGGGCTTCGATTACCATCAGTTCAGTTGTTGGGGTAGCTGTGTGGAGGTGTGGTACAGTACAGTGGCAGACGTCAGCCTGCCTGGGCGGTCTCTCTCGCCTCTCCCCTGCCGGTGTGTAATCACCCCACTCTCAGACTGGCTGGCGGGGGCTTTGATGTTGGCGGCTGCAAGTGTGTCCTGCTCTCAGGGTTCTGAGAGAGTGGATGATCAATGGGAGTGATCTGATTTCCCCAGACCCCTTCTTAACCCTGCTAACCAAATCAGCCAGTGTTGCCAGGCAACAAACCCCCCAGGGGGATGCGTTGGGGTGGTGGGGGGGCGGGACTAACGATGGCCTTCCTGGGGCCACGCTGGATATATTTCACTCAAACGGCTTTAGTCTCGGCTGTGTTTTACCGGCTGTGATGGCCGGTGGCTGGTGGCTGCTGGAGGAGCCTGTGATGGATAGGCCTTCAGAGAGGAGATAGAGAGAGGAGAAGCATTTCCTAAGAGCAACACACACATCATAACTGAGACACACACACACACACACACACGTCAGCCACTCTGCAACTAGGGATGTGCAAGGATATCCGGTTAGCAGTCGTATTAAATTAACCGGATATTCTTAACAGTTAAATGGTTCATTTGCTTGTTTTTATTTAGTTTATTATATTATTATTGTATACATTTATAGGATGAATGTGTGAAAATGTTAAATAAAGTGAACACATGAGATAGTAATATGTGAATGAGTGACGTCTAGAGACCATCTACTGTTTGCTACCAGTGCCAAGAAACAGCTGCGGCTAAATGAAAATAATGAGAAGCTCAGAGAGACGGCATGTTCTCAAGCACCAACCTCACTGAGAGAGAGAGAGAGAGAGAGAGAGAGAGGGGGGGGGGTCCAGAGGAATGGAGCGACTCCTTGCACCTCATCCACTTGAGAACGATGGGAAACTTAAGAGTTTTAAGATAAGATATTCCTTTATTGATCCCCTTGGGGAAATTCACACCTCATAGCAGCATGGGGGAAGGGAGGTACAGGTATGGGCATGGTAATAGTAGAAAGACATAAATACAGGCAATACAAATGTCAAGTATGTTCTTAATTTCCCCACTTGAAGGGCTCAGGCAACGTGATCAAGGATGGATATAACTCTGTGACTTCTTTGACCTTTGTTTGTCATTTAATTGGTTGTCACAATAGCAGTCACAATAGCAGTCACAATAGCAGGTTATAAACCTGAAAGGGTATGAAAGGAAATGTTTCAACATCAACATAAATACATAGGCTATAATAATACCATTAACATTAATACATTTAGCCTATATTATCAGTTCATTCAAATAAACAATTACCAAATGCATTTTCATTAAGAACATTCATTCAGCATTTACCAATACATTTGACATTTTGTATTATTCTTATATATATATACCATATAACCTATATATATATATATATATATATATATATATATATTAAACTAGATAGGACTCGTGCACATCTGGTTGGACCCCGACTGGAGGTGCAGGTCAGCGCAAGAGAGATAAATAAACTAAAAGGAGAAAACCTTCAAAGGAAAGAAGGGACCGCACACTCCACAGGACTCGTTTTTGCTTATTTATTGTTTGCACAACGCGTTTCGCTGTCGCTTCCTCAGGTGCTATGCAGCAGGTGTCATCAATGATCATCATTATGTATAGCATGCTCCACCCCACATCGTAATACATCAAGCCCATTGGCTACTCAATTATCACATTTAATTTGATGATTTTGCAGGATGTAATGCATACAACTCTTAGTATAAAAATGATGCATAGAGACCACATATATACATACTCATTTTTGAAAATTATATAATACAAAATGAGAGAAGTGACAAATCTTAACATATCAAGCCCATTGGCTACTCAATTATCACATTAAATTTTATCATTTTGTAGGATACATATCACTTTTATGTATAGAAATGCCTAGATACCACATACATACACAGACTCATTTTTGAAAATTATATATAATAAAGCAATATGAGAGAAGTGACAAATACCTAGGTCATTAGACCTGATAAATAGTTTAAAACAGACTTAAAACCACACCCATATAGGTTACACAGAACGGATAGTGGTTACAAAAATGGATTCAGCTCGAGGGATTCATTTAGACCATGGGGTTCCACAGAATTCAAAGTAAAAATCCAGTACGCTTCCCTTTGTAAGAGAAGCTTTACTATATTACCGCCCCTCGGTGGTAGGGTGACTCTTTCGATTCCAATGAACCTTAGAGAGGCTGTGGAACCATGATCTCTCTCCTTATAGTGTCTCGCAATGGCATAATCCATATTGTTGTTCCTAATGGCTGCCTTGTGTTCTGCTATTCGCACCTTCAAATTTCGTTTTGTTTGTCCAACATAGACCTTACCACAAGGGCATTTCAGCATGTATATCACATGAGTGGTGTTGCAATTAATAAGGTCCCTTATTTTATATTCCTGCCCAGACTGTGGGTGGTAGAAAACTTTTGTTTTCATAGTGTTTGAACAATGGGTACATCGACCACATGGATGGTTACCACACAGCTCTGTTAGCCAGTTAGAGTGACTTACTACAGGGGATTTATACATAGAATTGACTACAGCGTCCCTTATGTTTTTTCCCCTTTTAAAACAAAATCTTGGTGGTAATGAAGAAATGTTTTTTAAAAGAGGGTCACATTTGAGTATGTTCCAGTGTTTGTCAATAATGTTTTTAACAACTTGAGATGAAGTACTATATTCTGAAACGAATGTGACTCTGTTACCAGGGGTGTCGCTTTTGTCAGATTCCAAAATAGTTTCCCTCTGTACATGTTTTGTCTTATTTCTGGCTGTGTGCACCACTGATGCCTTGTATCCCCTCTCTTCAAATCTGTTACTCATTTCATCTGCCTTCCTTTCTAGGTCTGTGGGATCACTACAGATACGTTTAAGGCGCAGGAATTGTCCGTATGGGATATTCTCTACCATACGTCTCGGGTGATGACTCTGTGCATGTAAAATAGTATTACGGTCTGTTGGTTTACGGAAGATAGTAGTGTTCAGGTTTCCCTCATTGTCAGCTGATATCCGTAAGTCTAGGAAATCAATATGTTCTCTGCTGTGTACCATCGTGAATTTTAAAGTGTGATGTGTACCATTGATATACTCCCTGAACTGGAATAACTCATCTTCCGAGCCAACAAACACCATGAGAATGTCATCTATGTACCTTTTCCAAAAAATTACATTTTTCAAGAGGGGCGAGGCATCTTGGTTGTGGATAAACTGGGATTCCCAGTGGCCCATAAATAGGTTGGCGTAATTAGGTGCAAATGCAGAACCCATGGCAGTACCCTGGATTTGAATGTACCATTTATCATCAAGCATGAAGTAATTAGATTTCAAAATAAAATTCGTCAAGCTGAGTAAAAAATCAGAGGAGACTTCATCATTTGTACCCAGAAAAAATGACATAGCCGCCAGGCCGTCCTCATGTGGAATATTAGTATAAAGACTTTCTACATCAAAGGATACTAGATATGCATTCTGTGGGATGGAAGTCTTTAACGACTTCAACACATCCCTAGTATCTGCAAGGTATGAAGGTAATGTCTTTACAATATCTTTGATAAAATAGTCTACAAATTGACTTAGAGGTTCTGATAAAGAATTGTTTCCTGAGACTATGGGGCGTCCTGGCGGGTTTGTCAGTTTTTTATGAATTTTAGGTAATAGATAAAAAACAGGTGTGACAGGGAATTCAACTTTTAGGAACTCGTATTGTTTTTTTGTGATGTTCTTACTTTTAAGTGCATCATCTAGTATTTTATCTCTGTCTGTCATTAACTGTTCAACAGGGTTGTGAAGAAGAGACTTATAAAATGCAGTATTGCTAAGTTGCCGTGTGGCTTCATACATGTAATCATTGACATTTTGTATTATAATAATACAAAATGTCAATGATTACATGTATGAAGCCACACGGCAACTTAGCAATACTGCATTTTATAAGTCTCTTCTTCACAACCCTGTTGAACAGTTAATGACAGACAGAGATAAAATACTAGATGATGCACTTAAAAGTAAGAACATCACAAAAAAACAATACGAGTTCCTAAAAGTTGAATTCCCTGTCACACCTGTTTTTTATCTATTACCTAAAATTCATAAAAAACTGACAAACCCGCCAGGACGCCCCATAGTCTCAGGAAACAATTCTTTATCAGAACCTCTAAGTCAATTTGTAGACTATTTTATCAAAGATATTGTAAAGACATTACCTTCATACCTTGCAGATACTAGGGATGTGTTGAAGTCGTTAAAGACTTCCATCCCACAGAATGCATATCTAGTATCCTTTGATGTAGAAAGTCTTTATACTAATATTCCACATGAGGACGGCCTGGCGGCTATGTCATTTTTTCTGGGTACAAATGATGAAGTCTCCTCTGATTTTTTACTCAGCTTGACGAATTTTATTTTGAAATCTAATTACTTCATGCTTGATGATAAATGGTACATTCAAATCCAGGGTACTGCCATGGGTTCTGCATTTGCACCTAATTACGCCAACCTATTTATGGGCCACTGGGAATCCCAGTTTATCCACAACCAAGATGCCTCGCCCCTCTTGAAAAATGTAATTTTTTGGAAAAGGTACATAGATGACATTCTCATGGTGTTTGTTGGCTCGGAAGATGAGTTATTCCAGTTCAGGGAGTATATCAATGGTACACATCACACTTTAAAATTCACGATGGTACACAGCAGAGAACATATTGATTTCCTAGACTTACGGATATCAGCTGACAATGAGGGAAACCTGAACACTACTATCTTCCGTAAACCAACAGACCGTAATACTATTTTACATGCACAGAGTCATCACCCGAGACGTATGGTAGAGAATATCCCATACGGACAATTCCTGCGCCTTAAACGTATCTGTAGTGATCCCACAGACCTAGAAAGGAAGGCAGATGAAATGAGTAACAGATTTGAAGAGAGGGGATACAAGGCATCAGTGGTGCACACAGCCAGAAATAAGACAAAACATGTACAGAGGGAAACTATTTTGGAATCTGACAAAAGCGACACCCCTGGTAACAGAGTCACATTCGTTTCAGAATATAGTACTTCATCTCAAGTTGTTAAAAACATTATTGACAAACACTGGAACATACTCAAATGTGACCCTCTTTTAAAAAACATTTCTTCATTACCACCAAGATTTTGTTTTAAAAGGGGAAAAAACATAAGGGACGCTGTAGTCAATTCTATGTATAAATCCCCTGTAGTAAGTCACTCTAACTGGCTAACAGAGCTGTGTGGTAACCATCCATGTGGTCGATGTACCCATTGTTCAAACACTATGAAAACAAAAGTTTTCTACCACCCACAGTCTGGGCAGGAATATAAAATAAGGGACCTTATTAATTGCAACACCACTCATGTGATATACATGCTGAAATGCCCTTGTGGTAAGGTCTATGTTGGACAAACAAAACGAAATTTGAAGGTGCGAATAGCAGAACACAAGGCAGCCATTAGGAACAACAATATGGATTATGCCATTGCGAGACACTATAAGGAGAGAGATCATGGTTCCACAGCCTCTCTAAGGTTCATTGGAATCGAAAGAGTCACCCTACCACCGAGGGGCGGTAATATAGTAAAGCTTCTCTTACAAAGGGAAGCGTACTGGATTTTTACTTTGAATTCTGTGGAACCCCATGGTCTAAATGAATCCCTCAAGCTGAATCCATTTTTGTAACCACTATCCGTTCTGTGTAACCTATATGGGTGTGGTTTTAAGTCTGTTTTAAACTATTTATCAGGTCTAATGACCTAGGTATTTGTCACTTCTCTCATATTGCTTTATTATATATAATTTTCAAAAATGAGTCTGTGTATGTATGTGGTATCTAGGCATTTCTATACATAAAAGTGATATGTATCCTACAAAATGATAACATTTAATGTGATAATTGAGTAGCCAATGGGCTTGATATGTTAAGATTTGTCACTTCTCTCATTTTGTATTATATAATTTTCAAAAATGAGTATGTATATATGTGGTCTCTATGCATCATTTTTATACTAAGAGTTGTATGCATTACATCCTGCAAAATCATCAAATTAAATGTGATAATTGAGTAGCCAATGGGCTTGATGTATTACGATGTGGGGTGGAGCATGCTATACATAATGATGATCATTGATGACACCTGCTGCATAGCACCTGAGGAAGCGACAGCGAAACGCGTTGTGCAAACAATAAATAAGCAAAAACGAGTCCTGTGGAGTGTGCGGTCCCTTCTTTCCTTTGAAGGTTCTCTCCTTTTAGTTTATATATATATATATATACCACATATAACCTATATTATATATATAGTATTTACTTATTTATTTATTACACCAATCAACATTGTTCTTTAAACTTAACCATGTCATGAATGTCATGCATCAAAATGTTCAAACAATATATTCAAACTGTTGTAATGCCAAACATTACAGCCTACAGAAACACCATTTCCCAGGGTGCACTGGGGCCGCATGTCAAACATTCATGTTGAGCAGAGCTAACATGCTACAAACATTTCATGTTGAGCAGAGCTAACATGCTACAAACATTTCATGTTGAGCAGAGTTAACATGCTACAAACATTCATGTTGAGCAGAGCTAACATGCTACAAACATTCATGTTGAGCAGAACTAACATGCTACAAACATATCATGTTGAGCAGAGCTAACATGCTACAAACATTTCATGTTGAGCAGAGCTAACATGCTAGTTAATATGCTAGGGAGCTAACAGCTAACATAAGCAAAGCATGAACAGAGCAAGCAGAGCACATAATCATAAAGCAAGCAGGGCACATGCACATTAAGCAAGCAGGGAAGGTAAATGTAAACATACCATTGGGTCATCACGTTCCTGGTCTGATTGCAGCTAACTCACTGAGCACAATGAGCTGACTCCATGATTGACTGAATGAGCTGGGGTTTTAATGCAAGTCCTCTGGGCTGCCCCCATAGATGCCAGATGGTAAACCAGTCAAGCCCTCCCATGCTGCCTGCATAGATGCCTGATGTAAATTATTCTCTTTTTACCCCTAAAGTTCATTTAATTTTGATCATTATTTGATAATTTAGGGGACATTTAAATTGTACCATTTGTTTTGGATAAATAATATATGTAATTTTTTGTCAATAAAATACATTTGGCGCTCTTTTCTCCTAAAGAGTTCGACAACAAATGATAGTACAGTAGAAAAGTAAAAATAGGCAGTGTAAACAATATAATTAACTCTGAATATACGCATTAGCAAGTATGCAGTGTGATCAAAGGTGCAGATGAGGGTCTGTATGCCCTATCAGTTATATTATACATTACAATAAATATGGTTACAATAAACACTAGAATCTAAATATACTATGAGTAAGTAAAGTATACAGTATACACAGGTGCAGTATACACAAGGTACCATAGGCGGCGGGTGAGCTGGAGATTAGAGAAGGCTATTATGGGATGGACCATCGCGTGGAGCGCGCACATTTCTTTCTTTTTTTTTGGTTGCACGCAAACTGTCCAGGTTCTGATTTCATATACACACACACATACTACTAGGCTACTACAGCGAGCCCCCCTCATTTCATATAGTGCAAATTAATTGTTCAAATGAAGGCATCCAATATGATTAACGGTTCACTGATCATGAAATATGAACTAACTTTACAATTGCAATAGTATTAGAAAGGATATATAATAACAACACAACAAGGTTTGTTTCAAATTCAAGGAAATTTTTTGAGAATCAAGAATCAAGAGGTTTATTTGTCACACATACCAGGGCAATGTGAAATGCGGGTGGTAATGCTGCATCGATTGTGCAAAATACAATAATAAAAAAAAATCCAGCTTTTCCATCCCTGCATCTGATCAAGACACTCGACGACAGAACAGAACTTAGACTGAAGTGGACGTGCATTTGCTTCTACATTAAACGGGCACTAAAAACAATTGTTTTGACGAAAAAGTCAATGAAAACAAATACATACTTACTAAAGTTGCATGTCTGTGTTAAAAACATCCGCCAACGTCCTTTCCAATGAAAACCGATGAGCCGCGTCCCGGACGGTTTGGTCCTCTAACGTTGGTTTATCATCATGTCCAACTTGTCTTCTTAAAAGGGCGATGTAAAATACTCCAAAAGACAACTACAGGTATCGTATAATCCTATACAAACCTAAGGTTTATTTGCAGCAAAAGGAGGTCGCTAACTGGAAGGAGGAAAGGAGAGCGATGGAAACATGGTCTTCTCAGTTGACTTAGTCAGATGAGAAATAAACGTGCAGTCCAGACAAAAGGAACTATATTTCAACTCAACTGATTTATTTGCCAAAGGGTCAAGGGTGGATAAGGCATCAGTTGCACACAGGAATTATTCAGCATAATACATGATTGTACAGAAGGTTTGATGAGGTTAATCAAAATAGCCCAAAACACGGTGGCTTCCCTACATCAAGACATTGTTGCACATAAAATAGCAGTCATGTTTATCAATGGAATAGAGAATAGTCTGAGCATTTCACATGAGTAAACCTGGTCAACAGATCGGAATCTGTACATGTTACTCTAACCAACAATAATGGGTCCATGATTTTACTCACATGAAACGGCACATTTCTCTGGTGGTGTGGTTGGAGGCTCAGCCGGACCCCCCCTGGGGACGGGTAGGTGGGCTGGCCTGCCAACTAACTGTTCTGCTCTCATACTTATAGGCTTAAATGACCAGTAAATGTAAATGACCAGTAAATGACCAGTAAACAGGCTAGAAAGAACTTAAAACAATCCATGGATGCCCACAGCTTTGAACAAATAATCAAACAGCCAACTAGAATTACCAAAACCTCCCAGACCAAAATAGATCTAGTTTTCACCAACCAACCGGATAGAATCACTAAGACCAACAACATGTTGACCGGTATATCTGACCACAATTTCATCTGTTTCACCAGGAAACTCAATAAAACTCGCTTTCTAAAAACATCCAAAAAATCTGCCACCTCATCAAACTACATCCCAAAAAACCTGCAACGGAGCTTTGAGGATGCAGTGAAAAAGCTTGACTGGCAGGAGATACTATCCTCCAATACCACAGAGAAAAACTGCACCCTCTTCACAACAAAAATCAAGGAGACGATGGCCTCCTTCTCTAGGAAGGGGAGCCAAAAAGTCAAAAAACAAACCCACCTCCCATGGCTAGATCACAGCTGCAGACAGCAATTGAAAGACAGGGACTCACTCCTCAAACAGAGCTTAAAGTCTGGACTGTCTATCGACAGACAGAGATTCACGCATGCTAGGAACAAGGTCACACAGACCCTCAGAAAGGCCAGAGCAAACTTCTTTATTAGTATAATTGAAGCAGGAAAAGGGAACGGCAAAAAAATCTGGCAAACCTTGAATAAACTCCTAGGCAAACACCAGAATCGGGAAAAAGACCCCCTAGAACTGAATGTGAATGACATACTAGTTAAAGACCCCACAGTACTGGCATGCACCCTCAACGAACACTTCTTAAATAGTGTTCTAGACAGCACCAAACACTTTGCCCCCTCCAGTATCCTACCAAACCCAGTAACCAACACCCAGCCCCTCTTTGAACTGGAGGAGATAACAGAGCCTGAAGTGAAAAAGATCATTCTGGCTATGAAAGGCTCCAAAGCCAAGGACGCCTACGGGCTCGACACTGATTTCCTCAAAACATACTCTGATGCACTCATTAAACCCATCACTCTACTAGTGAATCAATCAATCACCTCCAGGGAAGTTCCATCATCCTGGAAGATGGCCATGGTGACCCCTATCTTTAAATCTGGCAACAAGGCACTGGTGACCAATTATAGGCCCATCAGTATACTTCCTGTCATATCCAAAGTTGCAGAGAAGTGGGTGTCGAATCTCATGACTAAACATCTCGACTTGGGCCCCACCCCACTTAACCCAATGCAGTTTGTATTCCGTGCCCTTCACTCAACAGAGTCAGCCAACTGTCTGTTTGTTGAAAAGGTCAAGAGTGCACTAGATAGCAACAAGTATGTTGGTGCTGTCTTCTTAGACCTTAGCAAGGCTTTCGACTGTGTCAACCATAATATCCTCCTAACCAAACTAACTCACTTCAATTTCTCAGCTGCTACAATAGAATGGTTTAGATCCTACTTATCAAACCGAAAACAATGTGTCACGGTCAATGGCGCCAAGTCCCCATATCTAGACAACCCTGTAGGTGTCCCTCAGGGATCAATCCTTGGGCCCCTGCTATTCTCCCTGTATATCAATGACCTGCCAAATGTGTGTCCCGAACTCAATGTACAGATGTATGCCGATGATGCAGTCATCTACACACAGGGCAAGGACATAGAGTTGATTACATCCAGGCTCACATGCGCACTAGACAAGGTACAATGCTGGCTAAACAGCACCTGTCTCCTACTTAATGCGAAAAAGACTGTGTGCATGTTCTTTAGCAAGCGTCCAGAAACCATCAAGCGGTCCAATGTGTTCCTGAGGAAGGAGGGAAGGAAGGAAGAACTAGAACTTGTTTCCCACTTCAAATTCCTTGGGGTCATCTTGGACTCAAACCTGACCTTTAAGAAACACATAAAGAAAGTGAGGAACACCATCAACTTCAACATTTCCAACTTCAAACAAATACGGCCCTCCCTAACACTTGAAGCCGCAAAGACATACCTACACTGTATGGTCTTCTCTCACATTGAATATTGCCTTCTAAACTGGTCATTTACTGGGGCCACAGCCATGAAACCCATAGAACAACTCTACAACAGAGCATTGAAGGTATATGACAGGAAACAGTACTCATACCACCACTGTAAAATCCTGGATAAGCATCAAATTTTAAATTTTGAAAACCTCAGACGTTATAAAAGTTCCTGCTTTGTATATAAATGCCTGCACAGATTAGCCCCTCCCCCTCTCAAGGAGTTTATCCACGAGAAAAGGAACACTGGATTAGCCACTAGATCAAACACCAGAGGGGATTGTGAGGTCCATTTTAGAAAGACCGCCTTCAGCAAAAATTGTCTATCGATAAAGGGAAGTGGAACATGGAACAGCCTTCCGGTCCCCTTAAGGGAATGTCCCACCCTGTCCACCTTTAAGGGCCAACTCAGGAAATGGCTGTTAGACAGCCAAATATGCACTCATTAGGGATGTTAGTGATGTTGTACTGACTGAATGTCATGTTAGTGTGGTCATGTCAGTGATGTCAGTTTTTATGAATGAACGTTGTATGGTCCGTTTTGTGTTTGTTTTATGTTAGGACTACGGGTGGAATTTAGCCCTGTGCTATTCCCGGCATATTTACGTCCTTATCATGCTGTGATGTTATGCATACACATGTAAATGATGTTCATTAATTTGCATTGTCCTTAATAAACAAATCTTAATCTTAACCTCTCTTATTTTTAAACCGGTTGAACCAATCACAAGTACCGGTCTTCTTTCAGTAAACAGAAGGGGGGGCCGCCGGTGGCCCCCGTCGGTGTCTTCTTGTTGGGGCTGGCCCCAACAGGTCCTTGTCCTCGTGTGGGGGTTGGTGTCGATGGCCCCCTCCTTTGGGCTGTGGCTTCTCATGTTTGGACAGAGGGGGGGCCTGCCTGTGGCCCCCGTCGGTGTCTCCTCTGAATGCATCAACATTCCTTCAATCTATATGGTTTGTGTAATGACCTATAGACCTCTCATATCATCCCAGTACAGTCATTGCCTCTAGGCTGATACCAGACATCATATAGGAGACCACACCAACCTTTATTTACCAGATCACATAACTGTGATAAATATACCAGGATTTAAATAACACTATTACTTTCATACTCGGGTGACATTCTAAATGGTATTCTTCTTTGTAAGTTACCTTCTACATTGATATAGTTAATGTAATAAGTAATACCAGATTTCCTATATAAAGTATACTGACTTAATAGTTCCTTGGAGGTGTCTGAATTATATTTAGCCTTCTGCTAGTTAGAGTGAGCCACCGTTTCCTGTGGGGTGCGACTTATTTACATAGTCTTTGTTGTTCCCTGATTACATTAGTGTGGGGCTTTTTACGACCTGCAACTGTTCTCCTACATACCGTTTGGGTAAGCAGTCATGAGAGGGGGTTAGTTGGGAATGTCCGTCTCTCCTACATTATGACTCTCTAATTATTCACACATATTAGTTATGAAATTCAATGTCAAATATCACCACATTCCTCACTTTGACAATTTACATTGTCATAAACAGTATATTGACTTGATTTTCTATACATACTAACCATACAACCTAATAACAAAAATCATAATCTTTTCAAATCTTTCTCAATTTTTTTTTCTCAGATTTTTTCATTATTCTTTGGTACATACCATCAATGAGTTTTTGCTCCTCAAGGCAGAGGCCCATCTTTTAAACAACAACTTTTTGGGTTTGTTAAAAAAAAAAAAAATGAATCTACAAATTACACATTAAAATATAATAAATCACCAATTTAAAACCCAATTTCCTTAATCTACATGAAAGTTTGTTTCCACACTCCTTTACATGATCTGGTTTGAGAGAAAACATACATTAGTTATCACAATATTTTCACTTTACATAAATTTTTTCTTCTCCTGTTAATTATTTTCTTTCCTAAAACAGCACAATCACATCTGCATAATCCGTCAATTGGTCTTCTCATCTATCCATCCCCCTTATGACCATACAATGGTCATATAACCTTACCTCCTCGTCGTCACAGCTCCAGTCGGGCAGGGAAGGCGGACAAACACCCAAGGAGAATATTTTTTTCACTACTCCCTCACTCTGACCATAATCGATGTATGTGTATGCTTCCAACCCTGCGTTGTGTTAACCTATCCGCCCTCTGTCTGCGCCTTCTATCAAATCACATGTGCACAAACAGAGACCATCAGTAGCTACTGTTCAGTTACCCCCCGTTCTCCACACCAACCAAATTTCACATTCCACAGAGGCCCTTGCTCACCTTTTCTGCACAGTTCTAGACTGGCCTTGCCTCCCCCTTCCCCCCATGCTAGCCAGCCTCAGCCGTAGCAACTGTAGGCCTGTGAGCCCGTCATATTTTGACCTATGGCTGTCCTTCCTCGGATTTACAGATGGCTCTCTCAGTCTGGACGCTTCCCAAACCTGTGTCTGTTTTCACAAATCAACCTGGCCTCTGTTCTTGGGGTTATGATGAAGGAGGGGCTAGCATCCACAAGCGACCTCTTTCCACAATCTAATAATTTCCCACAGGAAATAACTGAACAGGTTCACTCCACTGTGTCGTAATCTAATGGAATGTATTCATACTCAACATTTATGACTCCTCTACATGCGCCGTTCCGCATTCCCCCCTCGACTGAACTGTGAAGGGAAAAAACACAAAGCAAATCCCTTTACACAATATGTCAACATATCTTTAAGAGAAGCCATCGATAATTCATATGCAAATGTGATGGAACCACTTAGCTGTCGTTGTCATCCTGTCCCGACTCCCTTACTCCTGTCACCAGTTCTCTCCCCTCTCACCCAGACCATGAAAAGCAGTTGAGAAACAAAAAAACAAGACAAATAATCAACAAAATATCTCAATAACGCTTTGACCCTTTCAACCTCCTTCCAGTTAAGAGTACCCTCCTCCCGTTCGGATGCACTCCTTCCCCTACTCAGATGCACCTCTCCCCGTAAGGTTTAGGTAGTCCGCTACGACGGAACAACCAGCTCCTTTCTTAGGGCTGCCTTGTCCGACGCCGGCCCCTCTCCCCCAACAGAGATGCAGGTCTCCACTTCCGGCGGTAAGGTCTCCTCTCATGAACGGAAGAAGTTCCCTTATTTTACTTTCAGGTGCAGTTTAAGGCTGGGTCCCTTTCCAATCTTAGGAGTGACAGTCCAGATTCCTCTGAATTGACACCCCTTACCCTTCTGCTTCCCAGTGGCTCTTTTCAAACCTGCTGATCACAGAAGCACAACTCGCCTACTAACACATTCGGTTTCGGCTTACTGTGGCCTGACTGTACATTGAGCCAGATGCATTTATGCCAATAGGGTCATAATGCTCTCTGACCGGCCGGTGACGCAGTCGATAGAGATCTCATAGTCCATCATCAAGTCAGGACCCCAAGCAGCTAATTGTCCGTAGTACCTATCAGCCACTCAGTTTTGAAACCTACGGTCTGATCCCCATCCCACTTGCTATTGGGTATGGACACTTTGACCGTTTTCACCAGCCTGGCCTGTTCACAGCAGGTGCTGTGCCCCTTCCGGTGCACTGCCCCACTTCTAGGTGTGGACCGTCGTCCACGTACCACCCAGTGCCCACACTTACTTACGTGCAACGTTTCCCGGGCCGACTAGATGGAAACACAGTAAGATGTTGGTCATCTTGCCAGACACGAGGGCCTTCAGTATCTCCCCAGCAACTATAGAAAGGATTTAACGTGCCCAGGGAATCTTCCGATTCCACCGCCGCCTGCTATGTGCTAGAGGTTCGGAGTGCCTACCTCCTCCCTAACACATCCTTCAACCACATGTTTTGCATCTCCACATGTGAAATCACCATTCATACTCAAAACAGCAAAGCAATAAAAAGAACAAGCACCAAATATTAAAATTAAATGTTTTTAGAAAGGAAAGAAAAACCAAAATAAACCAACGCTTTGACCCTTTTAACCTCCTTCCAGTTAAGAGTACCCTCCTCCCGTTCGGATGCACTCCTTCCCCTACTTAGATGCACCTCTCCCCGTAAGGTTTAGGTAGTCCGCTACGACGGTACAACCAGCTCCTTTCTTAGGGCTGCCTTGTCCGACGCCGGCCCCTCTCCCCCAACAGAGATGCAGGTCTCCACTTCCGGCGGTAAGGTCTCCTCTCATGAACGGAAGAAGTCCCCTTATTTTACCTTCAGGTGTTAAGGCTGGGTCCCTTTCCAATCTTAGAAGTGACAGTCCAGATTCCTCTGAATTGACACCCCTTACCCCTCTGCTTCCCAGTGGTTCTTTTCAAACCTGCTGATCACAGAAGCACAACTCGCCTACTAACGCATTCGGTTTCGGCTTACTGTGGCCTGACTGTACATTGAGCCAGACGCATTTATGCCAATAGGGTCATAATGCTATCGGACCGACCGGTGACGCAGTCGATAGAGATCTCATAGTCCATCATCAAGTCAGGACCCCAAGCGGCTAATTGTCCGTAGTACCTATCAGCCACTCAGTTTTGAAACCTACGGTCTGCTCCCCATCCCACTTGCTATGGGTATGGAAACTTTGACCGTTTTCACCAGCCTGGCCTGTTCACAGCAGGTGCGGTGCCCCCTCCGGTGCACTGCCCCACTTCTAGGTGTGGACCGTCGTCCACGTACCACCCAGTGCCCACACTTACTTACGTGCGACGTTTCCTGGGCCGACTAGACGGAAACACAGTAAGATGTTGGTCATCTTGCCAGACACGAGGGCCTTCAGTATCTCCCCAGCGACTATAGAGAGGATTTAACGTGCCCAGGGAATCTTCAGATTCCACTGCCGCCTGCTTGGGGCTAGAGGTTCGGAGTGCCTACCTCCTCCCTAACCCCAATCATCCTCTAACCAATCGTCGGGCCGTGGCTCTTTAAACAACAACAACAAAATAAAAAAGTACTATCCCCCTGCCCGCAAGGGCCTGGCGCAAAATACGCTGCCCGTACTTATTGCCATAAACCCCAAGCGAGCAGGCCGGAAACGGCCTCCTGTTTCTGAATAACCATACAAACATCAAAAGCACATGATTGTATATTTACTGAACAACAAGCGCGTTCCCTTTACCTTTGGACAGTCTAACCTAATCACCACTCCACCATTCCTGTATGCAAAGACTATATTCACCCCGGGCCCCAACTAGTGGCTACACAACCAGCCTCCCATCCTTCCCCTGGTCCTCCATTCAGACAGCAAACCCTGCACTGCAAAACCCCTTGCAATGAACGCATCAACCTCCGGCTTTTTTTCTGGATGCCCCCAACGTGCAGGCAGGGCCGCGGCTCTGAGCAGCCAGCCACACAAACCTCACTGCACATCTTCAGGGGGGGCACAACAGAGCGGGTCAGATAGGCACCATTTCTGTCTTATAATCCTATACAAACCTAAGGTTTATTTGCAGCAAAAGGAGGTCGCTAACTGGAAGGAGGAAAGGAGAGTGATGGAAACATGGTCTTCTCAGTTGACTTAGTCAGATGAGAAATAAACGTGCAGTCCAGACAAAAGGAACTATATTTCAACTCAACTGATTTATTTGCCAAAGGGTCAAGGGTGGATAAGGCATCAGTTGCACACAGGAATTATTCAGCATAATACATGATTGTACAGAAGGTTTGATGAGGTTAATCAAAATAGCCCAAAACACGGTGGCTTCCCTACATCAAGACATTGTTGCACATAAAATAGCAGTCATGTTTATCAATGGAATAGAGAATAGTCTGAGCATTTCACATGAGTAAACCTGGTCAACAGATCGGAATCTGTACATGTTACTCTAACCAACAATAATGGGTCCATGATTTTACTCACATGAAACGGCACATTTCTCTGGTGGTGTGGTTGGAGGCTCAGCCGGACCCCCCCTGGGGACGGGTAGGTGGGCTGGCCTGCCAACTAACTGTTCTGCTCTCATACTTATAGGCTTAAATGACCTCTCTTATTTTTAAACCGGTTGAACCAATCACAAGTACCGGTCTTCTTTCAGTAAACAGAAGGGGGGGCTGTGGCTTCTCATGTTTGGACAGAGGGGGGGCCTGCCTGTGGCCCCCGTCGGTGTCTCCTCTGAATGCATCAACATTCCTTCATGTACCATTTTTGATTTTCCAATCTATATGGTTTGTGTAATGACCTATAGACCTCTCATATCATCCCAGTACAGTCATTGCCTCTAGGCTGATACCAGACATCATATAGGAGACCACACCAACCTTTATTTACCAGATCACATAACTGTGATAAATATACCAGGATTTAAATAACACTATTACTTTCATACTCGGGTGACATTCTAAATGGTATTCTTCTTTGTAAGTTACCTTCTACATTGATATAGTTAATGTAATAAGTAATACCAGATTTCCTATATAAAGTATACTGACTTAATAGTTCCTTGGAGGTGTCTGAATTATATTTAGCCTTCTGCTAGTTAGAGTGAGCCACCGTTTCCTGTGGGGTGCGACTTATTTACATAGTCTTTGTTGTTCCCTGATTACATTAGTGTGGGGCTTTTTACGACCTGCAACTGTTCTCCTACATACCGTTTGGGTAAGCAGTCATGAGAGGGGGTTAGTTGGGAATGTCCGTCTCTCCTACATTATGACTCTCTAATTATTCACACATATTAGTTATGAAATTCAATGTCAAATATCACCACACAGGTTATATTACAGTATGTCATGGTGGTGGTATTCCATTATTCCAAACGCAGCAAGAGGATACTTTGTGTCGAATTGCAAAAACAATTGTCTATTGGGGTGGGGGGGGGGGGGGGGGTTGTCCCAGGTACTGCCGCTGTGCAGTCCTGCGCATGGGCATCACAAGGTGTTAAGTGGTGGACGTGGGGGAGGGGCAGGGGGGCTTCAGCCAGGTCCAGACCAAGTTAGTTGGTGTCCCACTACATAACATGACTGAATGAATGAAAACTTTATTTAACAGATTGCAGAGTGGGTACAAACAATACAGTATGGCTCCATACACACAATTGTTAAGGGGATGCAGACCAAAGAAAGACGTTTGTCTTGTTTACATCAGGGTCCCTCATTTTCAATTCATAGTGACATTTATGACATACACAACATACATGACATCATGTATGCCTAGGCTGTAGGCTGCCTAGTAATAATTCTGCATGGGGCTGCCGCTGCCCACATATATTATTTATATATAAATGCTAAATATTTACATCAGACATGTACAGACAATGTACAAACAAACAATAATTCTACATATTAGGTACAGGAAAGCATATGGTGTTAGAGTTCTGCAGGGCTATGTTCACAAGTTATTTCTTAACCATGTTTTGAAGTGGGGGTGGGTGGGGGCGGCTATAAGCCGATTGATTGATTAATTGATTGAAAAGTTTATTAACAGATTGCAGAATGGGTACAGTACAGTACAGCTCAATACATACAATTGTTAAGGGGATGCAGACCAGAGAAAGACTTTCGTCTTGTTTACATCAGGGTCCCCCATTTTCAATTCATCATAACATATATGACACACACGACATACAGATAGACAGTACTGCTACATCTATACATTTATGACATACCAGATTTGCAAATACAGTAGTTTGTGATTGCTTTGGGTAGGGCGTTCCACATTGATGTGGCATAATTGCTAAATGTGTTTAGTCCCTTGTTAGAGCCGAATCTGGGTTTAACATGATTTGTGGAGCTCCCTCTGGCGTTGTGATCGTGGTATTCACTGACCTTTGGGAAGTATTTTGACATGTACATGGGTACCTTGGTCGTGTAGTGTATCTTGTAGACCAGGCCCATTGCAAGTTGCTGTACTCTCTCGTCTACTCTAAGCCATCCTAGGTTGTCAAAGTGGGCAGGGGTGAGGTGGGTTCTAGGAGTCAGGTCAAGCAGTAGTCTGACTAGTTTGTTTTGAGATGTTTGTAATTTGGTTTTTAGTGCCTTTGAGGTGCTTTGGTACCATGAGGTGCAAGCATAGTCGTAGTACCCTTGAATGAGTGCTCCTGCCAGAGTCTTCAGGGTATTCAGGCCGTCTGGAATGTTAAGGGTCACCACACCTATCCATTGACACCTCGGTCGGCCGACCCCAGCCCCCCCCCCCCCCCCCCCACACACACACACTATCGTAGCCTAGGCTGCCTCGAAAAAGAGATCTTTGATCTCAAGTGACTACCTGGTAAAATAAAGGTACATTTTTCTTTTTTTTTATAAAAATAATGTGTCGACTGGTCTGGGAAGGCATAGCCTGCCCGTGCCTTACATACCCGCCGCCTATGCAAGGTACCCTCTCATATAATGAAGACCATGGAGAGGTTAGTCCTGGAGCAACTCTGCCCGGTGATCAAACCCCACCTAGACCCACTCCAGTTCGCCTACCAGCCCCAACTGGGGGTAGAGGATGCTGTCATCTACCTGCTGAACCGAGCCTACACTCACCTAGACAAGCCGGGGAGCACTGTGAGAGTCATGTTCTTTGACTTATCCAGTGCTTTTGATACCATAAGGCCTGGGCTGCTGGGTGAGAAGTTGGAGGCGATGCAGGTAAAGGCCCCCCTGGTGTCCTGGGTTGTTGACTATCTGACGGGCAGACCACAGTACGTCAGCAACACCGGGGTCCTCTCTCCCTTCCTCTTCACCGTCTCTACACCAACGACTTCCACTATCGGTCAGAGTCCTGCCACCTTCAGAAGTTTTCTGATGACTCTGCGATAGTGGGATGTATAAAGGACGGTGATGAGAGGGAATACCGGGAACTGGTAGTGGACTTCGTCACATGGTGCGATAAAAACCACCTGCAGCTAAATGTGGCGAAAACCAGGGAACTGGTGGTGGAGCTGGGGAGGAGGAGGAGTGCACCTGTGATGACCCCTGTTTCCATCAGGGGAGTCGATGTGGACATGGTTGAGGAGTACAAATACCTCGGTGTGCACATCGACAACAAACTGAACGGGTCAAAACACGCAGAGGCACTGTACAAGAAGGGCCAGAGCCGACTCTACTTCCTCAGAAGGCTGAGATCCTTCAATGTCTGTACAAGGATGTTGAGGATGTTCTATGAGTCGGTGGTGGCGGGCGCCTTCTTGTACACTGTGACCTGCTAGGGCAGCGGACTGAGAGCAGGGGACACAAACAGGCTGGATAAGCTGGTCAGGAAGGCCAGTAGTGTGGTTGGGGTGGAGCTGGACTCTCTAGCAAGGGTGGCGGAGAGGAGGAGCATTGCTAAGCTCCAGGCCATCAGGGAAAACCCCTCCCACCCACTATACACATACAAACTTGGCTGACAGGAGGAGCATGGTCAGTGCTAGGCTCACACTACCTAAATGCAGCACTGAACGGCACAGGAAGTCCTTCATTCCGACAGCCATCAGACTATACAATGCATCACTGTGCCTCACTGCATCACTGAGCACAGAGTGACAGTTACCATCTTCCTGGACTCTTACTTTTGAAACATTACTTTTAGATAACTGAAAACACAGTTTTAGGATATTGAAAACACAGTTTTAGATCACTGAAAACACAGTTTTAGGTAACTGAAAACACAGTTTTAGGTAACTGAAAACACAGTTTTAGGATACTGAAAACAGAGTTTTAAAACGCCTTCCAGGGTGGAGATTCTTTTTTAAACTCTGTTTTGCCTGTACACATGTGGACAATATTGCCAATGCCAACCAATGCCTCTGTCCACACGTATACAGATTGAAAACAGAATATCTTCTCTGCAGTCTCTGGACCATGGAGAGCTCCTGCCATCAGGTCACCATGTATACAGTATGTACGTTTATGTAGACAGGAATTATTTTGAAAATGGAAATGTGTTTTTAGAAATATGTGTGGACATGGGTCACACATTCAGTCAGTTTTACAAGTGTTGCTACTAATAGTGAGTAAATTACAGTTATCATGCATTGATAGATAGATACTGTAGAATGGATAGATAGATAGATAGATAGATAGATAGATAGATAGATAGATAGATAGATAGATAGATAGATAGATAGATAGATAGATAGATAGATAGATAGATAGATAGATAGATACAGTATTGTTATTAATAGTCTAACTGTCTGCCTTACCCCCCCCTACCCCCAGCCCTTCCCCCCTATCCCCATCTCCCTGCCTCCTGCTCCTCTGGGGTCTGTGTGACTGACAGCTTTCTGGAGTAGAATCCACATGAAACCCTTTGATCCCGCCTCCCCCCTGGGTCTGCCTGACGACTGAACAACACAAAGCAGCAAACTATGTTTCAGAGCAAATGATGCTCTTACATGAGAGGGAAATAATGCATAAATGCACTACAACAATTATAACAAATCAAATGACACTCTGGACATTAGCATTCCACAATAAGCTTTTTTTTTTTTTACTGAATTAACACCATTGTACTGGTCCTGAACCAGTGTTACTACATGTAACTGTTCATTGTCAACATCGGTCACATTGTTAACATAAACCTTGACCATTTCCCCCCAAATAGCTTTTATTTAAAAATGTTTTTATTGTGTTTGTTTACATTTTGTCCTTGTTATAGAATGTACCTGACAATGTGTGTCAATGTCTCAACGTAGACTCACTGTGTCATTAAAAGCCCTTTTCAAGATAAGATTTGTGTTTAAAATGCAGCACTTATATATGCTCATTATATCTGGCTTGTATGTTCACACATTTCTTGAGGAGTTCGATTTTTTATGGAACTTGACCAACCAGAGGCCTTGCACAGAATGTTTGTGTAGTTATCTTTCTTCCAACAGGGCTGCCTGTTACCAGTGATGATGTGTGTGTGTGTACATTTTTCCTTTTGTCTCTCTCTCCCTGTATAGGGAATACAATTGACCGTAGTCCCACATTCACAAGTGACCTTGTTACAGAAAAGAGCTGTAGGGACTGTCATTACTGTTTCTTTATGAGGACATTGTGTAGCAGTGCACAAAGACCCATGACTCACTTCACTTTATGTCCAGAATCCACAGAGTATGAGGCTATACTGATAATTGACTGTAATGTCAATATTGCAGATAATAGACTGCAATGTCAATAATCGAGAACCTCATCTTTCTCTTCCATTACAGATGCAGAGGCCTTGACACTGGTAACGTCGAACCGTCCCACTACATACCAGCTGGACCCAATATCCTCCCCACTCCTCCAGACAATAGCACAAGACATCCTCCCATTCCTAACGGCAACCATCAACTCTTCCCTCAACTCGGGGGTGTTCCCACCTCCATAAAACAAGCCAGAGTCACACAGCTCATAAATAAACCAACCATGAACCCCACCGTCAGAGACAACTATCGTCCTGTCTCTCTTCTCTCCTTTCTTTTCTAAATCACTTGAACATGCTGTATCTAACCAACTTTCTGATCATCTCTTATAGAATGACCTCTTAGACCTAGACCCTAATCAGTCAGGCTTCAGGACTGGTCACTCCACAGAGACGGCCCTTGTTAACAGAATCCGGCTATAGGGCGACAATAATGTGGTCAAGAGGCATGGTTTCCATCTTTAGCCTTGTTTATTCACATGGTAAGTGCAGTAACACACGAGTCCTCTCTTACTGAGAGACTGGGGGGGAGAGAAAGAAATGGGAGGAAACATCTATGTTACAAAGGGTCAGATTAAACCGAATATATATATTTATTGCTTGATATCCCTTGTATAATATTTGTATATCGTCTGATATCCCTTGTATATTCTTTGCATATATACACGGAATATCCCTTTACCTAGGTACAAACCAGACCATAATATTCGTTCTCCTATTGGACAGCGACCCCTAGGCGCCAACGACCATACCCCCAATGCCGAGTTCAAAGCCACCGCCAAGGCATGTCTCAATATGTCCAGGTTTGCGCAGTAATACGAGACAGAACTGAGGTTGGCACTAGATTATTCACCCTACGTATAAATACGGCGCAGGTGGAAACAGCAGCAGTTCGTTCAGTTCGTTCAGTTCATTCAGTTCATCATTCGTTCAAAGTAACGTATCGTCTTATCCAAAACGTTAAAGCCTTCACCACGAGTCAACGACCAAGTGAAGTGAGCAACTTTGCGTCTAAATAGAGCACTTATAACATGTGCGAATAGGATAGTAAAAGTGTCAGAGTTTGGTGAAATAACGTCAAGTTCGACCTAGTCAATGTGAAGTATAGTGCACAGGAGAATCTACACCGGCGAATGCAGAGCCTTTTCCGGCTGGATTATATTGCTTTGGTACTGTGGCTGCTGGAGCAGAGAACCGTCTACCCCACTGCTGTGTGGGATCTACCCTGTGAGGAGCACCCTCGAGCCCGCCTCTAGGACCCGAGGCTGGCTGGCTTTCATCCATGCTGTCGCGCATACTGGATTATAGCTGCTGCTTTTGTCTGCCGATCAAGGGAGTAATGTACCGCCTCCCGTAGCTGGAGCTTATTTATTCCTCGTTGACCCAGACTTTGCTCCTGAACATTCTTCTACCCTGCCGGCTTACAACCGGAGGGAACCCCCCTAGTGTCTCCAGCTGACTACGAGTGTGCCTTATGTAATTCTTATGCTACAGGTGGCGTCAGTTATACCCATCTTATTATGCTCATAGACTTACGCTCTTGACCTACTTAAGTGTTCTTCGCCTTATAAGCGCAATTCATAATTCTCATTCTGTAACCTATCGTTGCTGCTATAATAATAAATCCCTCCAAATAGAACTTTAGGTGTCATTGTTGTATTCTTGTGTGGGTGTTCACCAGATATACCGTGTACTGTATGGCCAGTAATTAAAGTACATAACTAAGTAGTGGTTTAATAATACCATACTCTCAATACAGTCAGGGAATTGTACCCCTCAGTTACAATTGGTCCTTCGAGCCGGATGGTATCAGTGTAATATCTAATATAATATTGATATTAACCATGGCCAGCGGTGAACACTCCCCAAGCAGCTCTCCCGAGCTAGAACGCCCGCAGCGCAGACGTCAGCCACCTCCCTATCTAGAGGCATACGCTGTCAGTCTAATACCTAGCTTTATAAAGACGTTAAATGCGGATAAAATAAATAAAGCGGATAGTCAAAGCATGTCAAACCCTACCGACCAGGCGACCTTGCCAGTAGAGACCCCAGTGGGTTCTAACGAAACTGACCAAGCCCACGGGGGGGGACCAGGGGGGACATGACATGACTATACCCCCAGACAACGTCAACGGAATAGTCCCCGGAGAGCTCCAGGATAAAGAAAGCACTCCGGGGACAGAACCCGACACACAACCAAGAGAAGAGAAGGGCGCCCAGGAGATGGATCTCGAGGCGCGCCCAGAGAACAGATCTCCAACGAGCACTGCCAGAAGCCGATCACCTCCGTCAGTGTCTTCCCCCAGCGAAGCGGACAAGATGCTGGCGCAGGCATTCATCGCCACCCTGGCAGCCTCCACCGAACGCGATCGACTTCAAGCGCAACAACTAAGTGAGCGCGAACATTCTACCATGGAAAGAGAACGCCTCCAGGCTCAACAGACGAGTGAGCGCGAACACGCTGCAATCGAGCGAGAACGCTTCCAGGCGCAACAAAGGAGTGAAGACGACCGCATAAGACTGGAGACCAGACGCCTTCAGACGGAAGAGAACATTGAAAGAGGCCGCGCCGATGCACAGCGCGACGCCGCCAATGCACAGCGCGACGCCGCCCATGCCAGCGCCAATGCACAGCGCGACGCCGCCAATGCCCACCGCGAAGCAGAGCGCGACGCCGCCCATGCCCAGCGCGAAGCAGAGCGCGACCGGCTGCAGGCGCAGATGATAGAACAATTGATTGCCATGGCGACACCCCCTCGCTCCGCACGGAGCTCCCGGAGATCATCACGACAAGGGTCTAGGGCACCTTCCCCTACCCGACGAAGCGACCCGGGACCCGGCCAACAAGAGGATCCTGTCTACGTCTCCGACCCCCCTCCCCGACCGGTCCATACGAGACCCAGCCATCGGGAAAAACCGGCCTACGTAGCCGAGAGACTGACTAGAAGACTCCAGGACCTAGCAGAGGAAGAGGAAGAGGAGGAATGTCCAGCCGACCAGCAGCAACGTACTCTGGACCAGGAGGCCCAGTACAGCCCCGACCAGCAGCAACGTACTCTGGACCAGGAGGCCCAGTACAGCCCCGACGTCAGCCCCGAGCCACTGCACTACAAACCCCCGACCCAACTCACGGGTGAGTTTGACGTACAGTCAGCACCGAGGAACAGCACCTGGGTACCCGGCCCCTGGTACCCACCAAGTACCAACCCACGACAACACGTACGGGGAGACTCGCCCAGGAGGTCTCTTCCCCTACGCTCACCGATGTGCCAGCCATCCATGGCATCGTACCTTGGCACACCGATGTTCCCAGACTTTACGCGCGAGGACAGAGCACAGTACACGGAATTACGGATGTGCTTGGAGACTATGATGTCCGACGTCCCTGATGAGTCGTACAAATATGCCATCCTCCTCAAGCATCTCAAGGTGCCCAGAGCGCATAATATAGCGCTGGCATATTCCAACTCAAGCACCCCATACTCCGCGGCTCTAGTGGCCCTCGACCAGCGTTATGGACGCATATGGGACTACGTGATACAAGAAATAAGGAATATTGATCGTCTCCCCCCAGCCAAATACAATAGAGCATTGGATGACCTCTCTATCAAGGTACAATCCCTGGTAGGGATGCTGGGGTCCCAAAGGGAAGAGGGGATACATGAACTGTATGCTAACTCTAATGTAGAACGGATATTAGAGAAGCTCCCTCCAGCCCGTCAAGAGCGCTTTCGGCGGCAGAGAGACCACCGTGATCCCGACGGTCCCGAGCCATCCCTTCTAGACCTGGCCGACTTCCTCGCGAGAGAAGTCAGCAGCCTACGACTGGATACGTTCGTGTGGAGTGGACCAAGCCCAAGAGATGGACCTCGGAGATCTAACGATAACCGCCGGTCGGTGACCGTTATACACCAAGCCGAATCAGTACCGCAGCACAAGAACCACAACACCCCCTCGACGAAAGAGGAGTGGAAGATTGAATGCCAGTACTGTGAAGGGGAACATCGGCTGTATCAATGTGACACTTTCAAGAACCTGACCACGGACAAGGTGAGTCAGTGGATCAAGGCCAACCGCCGCTGCTTCCGCTGCGCGCGCAGCCATATGGCAGCTGAGTGCCGCTTAAAGAAGAGATGCAGCAAGTGTGACGGCGCCCACTTGGAGGTCCTGCATGACATCAACAAGCGTCCGCCAGGACAACAAAGTGGGCCCGTCACGGTGATGTATCAGGCCGAGGCGGTGGCACCAGTACCGAAGATCCACCAGACCGCCCCCTGGTGTACCGACTGCTACAGCAGACACTGGGAGTCACGGTGCTACTCGGACGACCGCGAGTCGGCACCACTCCAGAAGATCCAAGGCAACCGGCCAACAGAAGTGCTCCATATAGACCCCAAGCATAGCGGGACCCCCCGAGTGCTCATCAAAGTGGTCAGAGTGCTCCTGAGCTACGAGGACAAGGTCCTGGACACTTACGCCGTCCTAGACGATGGGTCTGAAAAGACTCTCCTCCTCGCTTCCGCCGCAGCCCAGCTGGGCCTGCGGGGTGCCAAAGGAACAATGACAATCCGTACCATCAGAAGAGACCAGAAGACCATAACGGGTGAAAATGTCTCCTTCAAGATAGCAGCGGTGGACCAGCCCGAGAAGCAGTATAGTATCACTAACGTCTTCACCAGCCACGACATAGGCCTGTCACAGTACACCTACCCCATCCCACAGCTGATGGCGAAGTACGTGCACCTACGCAGACTACCTATCCCGCTTATCGATGGCGCCACACCAACCCTGCTCATCGGCTCCGACCACGCGGACCTCATTCTCCCAATTGAGGCGGCCCACATCGGACCCAAAGGATTCCCAGTCGCGGTTCAGACCCGACTGGGGTGGACGCTCCAGGGCCCCCTCTACGGACTTGACAGTAAACCCACACGTCTACACGCTGCCTGCACACAAAGGTGAGCGACACCGGCCACTCTCTCGTACAGCCTGTTGAGAGGCTATTGACATTAGGCGAGAGGCCTGTGAGAGAACCGTGGGCACAAGAGGGAGTTCCGAACTCCACCCCCCTCAGCTGCGCTCCAGACGTAGCTGACCTCGAACCCAGCACCCCAAGCGACTCCTTGATGGGGCGGCCGGAACCGGCCCCTCCTCAGACGGGGTACAGACCAAACAAGAGGAACAGACGGAGGATGTGGAGGCACAGCCAAGCACAGATCAACCAGTCTCAGGCCCGCTTCCTCCTTGAACTTCAGTTTGAACAGGCTGACTCTAGAGGCATGTGGCAGGGCCTCAGAACAATGACAGACTACAAAGGCACCCCCCTCAAACTGAACAGTGACATCTCCTTAGCAAATGATCTCAATTCCTTCTATGCGAGGTTTGAGGCTGTGAATAACAACACCAGCCTACAAACCACGGCAATAGGGGGGGGGGTCTGCTGATGGAGACTCAGTGTTCAGGGTAACAGAGCATGAGGTGAGACGGATCTTTAAAAAAGTGAATATCAGGAAGGCAGCAGGACCGGACGGCATCCCCGGCCGCGTCCTAAAAGTCTGTGCCGACCAACTGGCCCCGGTATTCACTGACATCTTCAACCTGTCCTTGGAACAGGCTGTCATCCCCACCTGTCTGAAGAAGTCCACCATCATCCCTGTACCCAAAAAATCTACGCCCGCTTGCCTCAACGACTACCGCCCTGTAGCCCTCACCTCCATAGCCATGAAGTGCTTTGAGAAGCTAGTGAAGGGCTACATCTGTTCCTCCCTCCCCATCAACCTGGACCCTCTGCAATTTGCATATCGCCCCAACAGGTCCACGGAGGACGCCATAGCCCATGTGCTGCACACAGCAGCATCACACCTGGACAAGAGGCAGGGGAACTATGTGAGAATGCTGTTCATCGACTACAGCTCAGCATTCAATACCATAGTCCCCTCCAAACTCATAGCCAAGCTCAGGGACCTGGGCTTGAACTATGACCTCTGCCAGTGGGTCTTGGACTTCCTGACGGGCAGACCCCAGGTGGTAAGAGCCGGCAACTGCACCTCCTCATCCATCACGCTCAACATAGGGGCCCCCCAGGGCTGTGCTCTGAGCCCCCTCCTCTACTCCCTGTACACACATGACTGCGTAGCACAGCGGAACAACAACACCATCATCAAATTTGCTGATGACACAGTAGTGGTGGGCCTGATCTACCCTGTGAGGAGCACCCTCGAGCCCGCCTCTAGGACCCGAGGCTGGCTGGCTTTCATCCATGCTGTCGCGCATACTGGATTATAGCTGCTGCTTTTGTCTGCCGATCAAGGGAGTAATGTACCGCCTCCCGTAGCTGGAGCTTATTTATTCCTCGTTGACCCAGACTTTGCTCCCGAACATTCTTCTACCCTGCCGGCTTACAACCGGAGGGAACCCCCCTAGTGTCTCCAGCTGACTACGAGTGTGCCTTATGTAATTCTTATGCTACAGGTGGCGTCAGTTATACCCATCTTATTATGCTCATGGACTTACGCTCTTGACCTACTTAAGTGTTCTTCGCCTTATAAGCGCAATTCATAATTCTCATTCTGTAACCTATCGTTGCTGCTATAATAATAAATCCCTCCAAATAGAACTTTAGGTGTCATTGTTGTATTCTTGTGTGGGTGTTCACCAGATATACCGTGTACTGTATGGCCAGTAATTAAAGTACATAACTAAGTAGTGGTTTAATAATACCATACTCTCAATACAGTCAGGGAATTGTACCCCTCAGTTACAATCTACTTATATACACGTCACATGGTAGTGTACCTGAGTGGCTCCGCCTAGAGCGCCCTCTAGTGGAAACAGATATATATATATATATGCAGTTAGACAGTTAATAACAATCCTACACAGAACCTCTGACTTCAACAGCCCTCATAGCAGTCACAGAGGCTCTTCACTTTGCAAAAGCAAAGGGCCTCTCCTTTGTCCGGATTCTCCTGGACCCGTCGGCAGCCTTCGGCACAGTCAACCATCAGATCCTCACATGGGAGTGGCTGGCTCTGCGCTGGCATGGCTGACATCCTACTGTACCTCGACGACCACTACCAAGTATCATGGAGAGGGACCCTTCGGACAGGTGTCCCCCAGGGCTCGGTCCTTGGATCCCTTCTCTTCTCCCTCTACACCAAATCTATGGGTAACATTATCACGTCTCATGCCTTCTCGTTTCATTGCTATGCCGATGATACTCAACTATTCCTCTCCTTTCCTCCCTCAGATATCCATGTCTCTGAGCAAATCTCTGCCTGTCTGTTCGACATCTGCATGTGGATGACAACTAACCACCTCAAACTGAACCTAAGCTAAACAGAATTGCTTCACCTGCTGGCCAAATCCTCCCTGCTGACCGACCTTTCCATCACAGTGGAGAATGTAGCCAAGAACCATGGTGTAGTCCTTGACAATCATCTGAACTTCTCTGCTCACATCGCCTCAACGACCAGAACCTGCAGATTCCTCCTGAGCAATGTCAGAAGGATCCGCCCCTTCCTGACAAAAGAAGCCACTCAACTCCTTGTCCAATCAACAGTCATGTTTCACCTCGACTACTCTACCGACCACCGCCACCAAGCCTCTTCAACTCATTCAGCCGCCTGTCTGATCTCCAACCTACCAATTTCAGCCCATGTTACCCCACTTCTTAGGGACCTGCACTGGCTCCCCAACGCTGCACGAATCCGCGTCAAGGTCCTCGACCTGGCATATTGCGCAGCGAAGGGAATGGCTCCCGCCTACCTCCAGTCAATGGTCTCTTACTACACACCCTCAAAACCCCTCCGCTCTATATCCTCTGGCCGCCTCAGACCCAATACTGCGTTTTCACAGATCAACCAATACATTGTTGGAAAGTTGAATTTGCCGCCTTTCGATCGTCACCACACTCAACCTATTGCGTGATTTCATTCTCGAGTTACAAGAGGAAACATCCGGCGAGCATCATTGGACAAGCCGTTCGGACGAGTGACCACGTCCGGTTGTGATCGGTCCTGAACTGACCAGTCACCACTAATGGCAAAAATTATTGACCACCGTTGTAGCCAAGGAGCGTCTGCTCTGTTTCCTCCCTCACCCCACCTCCTATTTTCTCCCTCTTCTGAACCGTATACTGTGTGGGACCCAATTAGCATTATCCTCCACAGCTCTGACATCACAGGGTAAGGTGATGCCACTGTTCCTGAGGTCTGGGAGAAGCGCTGTACTCATTACTCCACTGTCGCCTGAGCCCTGATGTCACATCATTATAGTCTCTCTTCTCTCTCTCTCTCTCTCTCTCTCTCTCTCTCTCTCTCTCTCTCTCTCTCTCTCTCTCTCTCTCTCTCTCTCTCTCTCTCCATACCTTCATATTATTGATGTATGTATCCATCAGCAGACAATGACGTCTTGTGAGATCAACTATATGAGGGCAACTATGGAGAGTAACTATACTTTCAGAGTCATGTGTTCTACACCATCTGAGAGCTGGGACCCTGAAGATTAATTTGAGATGCAACTTATGATGATGATATATGATACATTTATTTATATTGCGCCCCTCAACCAATAGTTCGGGAAAGAAGAAAAACAGAAAGCACTGTCTTTGCGACCGAGTTGGGGTCTGAATTATCTGCCATCACATTGTTGTTGTTACTACTGGTACGTTCTTCAGTTCAATGAAAGTGCCTAACCATCATGCAGCGCATTCAGGCCCACACGAGAAGTTGAGAGGAAGACAGTCAGGGGCTGTTTTTTTCTCTCACAATCTAATATACATTTTACAATCGAATGTATGTCCACAAGGTACTGCACCCTGCGCCCCACGCAACAACTGTTCAGGATCCATCGGACCGTGTAGGCTGACCCCAGATAACCCGGGGAGGTGGTGGCGGCCTGCTAGCAGGCACGAGCGTGCTGGATAGGACTGGCTTAAGTCGTGAGACGTGGAACGCAGGGTGAATTCTCATGGACCTGGGAAGCAGAAGGCGGACCGTGACAGACCCGAAGAATCACTCTGAGCGCTATTGTCATAGAGTTACAGAGGTTTAAACTAGGGATGTTTGATATTGGCTTTTTTACCGATATCCGATATACCGATATTATCCAACTCTTAATTTCCGATACCGATATCAACCGATACCGATATATGTGGGGTTTCCCCCCCCCAAAAAAAAGGAATAATTTCAGGTAATTAACATTACATATCTCTTGTCGTGGAATTAACACAACATTATGCATACTTTTGACAATTAATAAAATAATAATTTGTTCTTACTTGCTTGCCTGGGTAAATAAAGGTTAAATAAATGAAAATAATTAAAATAATAATATTTTTTACCGATAATTTTTGATATTATGTTACAGGTACCAGGATATGGCACCTGATAGCAGAGATATATTTAACCTATGAAACAGGTTGTAGTTAGTCATTTGACAAAGGAAGGCGCAGACATGGTGTTATTGGTTCTGGGTCCTCCCGGTTGTGTTTTCAACAACGTTTATTTATTCAACAGAATAATCAATCAATCAATCATCATCATTGTATCATCATTCAGTTCAATTAGTTACATTACTTTAATACATTCAATTATAATTCCATTCTTGTTATTAATTCAAAAGCATATTCATCATTGCAACACACATTCTACCCTTTTAGGATACCCTGGTTCACTTCAATAGCATTTTCCTTTTAAATGTAGTTATCCAGTATTATATACTGTACATTGTAATTACTTATGTCTTTATACATATTTGGCGTCTTAAGTAAAAGCACGTGAGAAGGGAAACATTCTCCTGTTAACCTCTGTCTAGGCATGTCTAGGCATGTTGGAAGAGACCATCGTATGTCTTTTTTTAACAACACTGTCATTCTCATTGTCTGTCAAACAATTCCTTATATCACCAATAGCTGTTACCTTTATCATCATTCGTTTATCATCAGTCATATCCACTATTCTCTAGTGTACAGAAATACCTCTACACCTCAGTGTTACTCATATTTGTGTTCCAGTTCAAGTTCTATTGCAACTCAAATGTGCAATGAAAGTGCATTTATATATATATATGTATCTGGTCGTTCTCAACCTTACTAGGAATTTGCTAAACCGTGACCATGGTGTAACTCAAGGGAATAGATTTATATTTACATTTAACGGAGAGCGGGATAGAGATAGAAAGAGAGAGAGAGAGAGAGAGAGAGAGAGAGAGAGAGAGAGAGAGAGAGAGAGAGAGAGAGAGAGAGAGAGAGAGAGAGCATGTGGGACAGCTCCGGTGTTGAGCTAAAGTAATTTCCCTCTAACCGTCTTCAATACTTGTACACAATATACACATTTACTAAACAGCAGTTCAACCCAAACAGTATGTACTTCAAAACATAAACCTTTATAATCCCCTTGGAAATACTTAACTCCGACACGTTAGTGATTAAATGGGCAATTGTATTTCAACACTATATTTCAATGTACCACGAGACATGGCGCCATCAATAGACGGTCAACTTCTAAACCACGTTACTTGTCGTCTTAAACTTCTTAAACTTGACTCAAACATCGACAATAGTCACTTCATTGGACCCTCGACATTGCATGTATCCTTGTTAACCTTTATGTGTGTTTTGTAGTATATTACCCACCTATGAAACAGGTTGTAGTTAGTCATTAGACATGGTGTTATTGGTTCTGGGTCCTCCCGGTTGTGAGACTAAGCTCGCCTCGTGTGTCCCTAAACGACAAGGTACGGTTCCCTGGAAGGCGAAGCCACTAAACACAAGTCCTATACTGCCACCTATTGACCAAATTATGTTAATGTCTCCCATTAAATATAAATGACTGTTCTACCTTGTTTCTGATGGAGGTAATCCTGTACCAGTATGTTCACACTGTTTTGACACATAATCTAAAGATATTAACGTGATACCACTTCTAGTGGGCATCACACACTCCCTGACCTTAAAAAAATGGCTCCTGACATTTCCAAAAATCACCAAACACAACCATTCAAGTTCACCCTCAGGCTTGAACCCCTAACAAACTCCCAATGGGTGGACCGTGGGTGTCGGTTGGACGGTAAGCATACTGGGCATGTTGTGGAAGGCTGTAAAAAATTGGATGCAACCATGGCATTACGAAGGGTATCAATGGATGTGGTAGTGGACTGTGGTGTGGTGCGGGCACTATCGGTGGCCACTGTACTACTGAATTCACGGTCACCTTGTTCTGCACTGACGGTTCACCTAGCATATCATATGTGAGACATTGTCTAGGCCTTCTGTCACAGGCAGACCTCCTAACCTCTGACTGGACCTGCTCTACCGGTGAGAGTGGAGGGGTTCGGAGATTGAGCTGGGCTACGGGGGAGTGAGCTTGGGGATGGGGTTGAGTTATTGGAGAGTGAGCTTGGGGGTGGGGTTGGGTTATTGGAGAGTGAGCTTGGGGGGCCTCCCTTTCCTCTTCTTCCTCCGATTCGCTAACATCTTCATCCGGTCTGGCCAAGACAGGTAAGTTTCCATCCGTGTTTCCACCCCTGTCGTCTTCACTCTCAGGGCACAGGCCTGGCATGACTTCAGGTCGTCGTTCACGGTGTCCAAGTGATCTTTCCTCTGTCCTTTCAACAGGTATCCTTAGCCAGTATCCTCTGTCACTGTCATCATCCGAATCACTGTCAGTTCTGTCCCTTGTCTCTACTTGTCTTTGTGTGTCTGACATTCTTCCTTGTCTTGGTCTGTCATTCGTTTTCTTCGCAGGGACAGTTCTGGCTGGCGGTGGAGTCATTTCCACGGGCAAATCATTTACCAGCAGTAAGAGATTTCGGTGTAGTGTTCTGGTCTTTTTCTGGTCTCCATGTTCAGGGCAGACAATGTATACTGGACTCTCAGCGAGCTGGCTTTTGACCACGTAGATCGCCTTCTCCCAGTACGATCTCAACTTGCCTGGTCCTCCACGCTGACTGAGGTTTCTTACCAGAACTCTGTCTCCTGACTGCAGTACTACTCCTTTTGTTTTCTTGTCATAAGCTACTTTTCCTCTTGCACTGGACTTTTTGCTATGTTCACAAGCAATCCGATAGGCTTCAGACATCTTCTCAGCCCATTGCTCCGCGTATCCTCTGGGTGAGTACGGTTCTTCTTTCTTCGTTAACCCAAACAACAGGTTAACGGGGAGGTGTGGATGACGACCGTAGAGGAGGAAAAAGGGTGAGTAACCCGTCGATTCATGTTTGGTACAGTTGTACGCGTGTAACACATGCGGGAGGTGGTCCTTCCACCGCAATTTCTCATTTTCAGTCAATGTCCTCAACATCTGTAGTATGGTCCGATTGAGCCGCTCCGCTGGGTTCCTCTGTGGATGGTAGGGTGATGTTCTAGAGTGGCCGACCCCAGACAGCCGTTGCAGTGCTTGGAACAGTTTATTCTCAAATTCTCGACCCTGGTCATGATGTAGTTTCGAGGGATAACCGAATTTGGGTATTCCTTTCAGCCGCTTGGCTTCCTTCCCACGTCGCTCGTACTGCTTCATTGGAGAGCTCTTCTGTGCAGGTTCTTTCATATCTCTCCATATCCAGGGGAAGGCGGGAAAGAGTGTCAGCATCTATGTTGGACATTCCGGGTCTGTATTTGACGTCAAACCGGAAGTCTGCCAGTTCTCCAACCTACGATGACCGACTGCATTGAGCTTGGCAGTACTCATTACATAGGTCAGCGGGTTGTTGTCGGTGTAGATAGTGAAGTGTGGGGCATAATACAGGTAGTCACGGAATTTCACACACACAGCCCATTTCAATGCAAGGAACTCCAGTTTTCCACTGTGCATATGGTAATTGCGTTCGGCTGGTGACAATGTTCTTGACCCGTACCCGATTACTCTCAGTTTTCCATCTTGATGTTGATACAGAACAGCTCCCAGGCCTCGGTCGGAGGCATCAGTGTGCAGCCTGAAGGGTAGGTTGAAATCGGGATATGCCAAGACAGGGGGGTTTGTGAGAAGGTCAATCAGTTGTTCAAGTGCTCTCTGCTGTTCCGTGGTCCACTCTATGGGCTCTCTGGAGGGCAACTGGGGGCGTCTGATGTTCTTACTCCGCGCTGGGGCTGGGGTCTTTCCTGGCTTGATTTGGAGTAGCTCGTAGATGGGTCTGGCAATTCGGGAAAAATCCTGAATGTATGAACGGAAATATCCCAGGAATCCTGTTATTTTCCTCACTTCGCAGACAGTTCTGGGTGTCTTACTTGACAGGGCTTTCACAGCTTCAATGTCTCGTGGGTCTATCTTGACCCCTTCTGCTGACACAAGGCGACCCACGTATCTGACTTCTTGCTTGAAGAGGTCACACTTCTCAGGTCTCAATTTCACTCCGTGACGTTGAAGGGCTTGGAGAACCTTGCGGAGGGTCTCTACATGTTCTTCAAATGTCTTTGCGTAACAGAGTACGTCATCAAGATACGGGATACAGCATTCGTCCCTGAGGGGACCTAGCATCTCCTCCATGCTCCGTTGGAACGTTGCAGGGGCATTCGAGAGTCCAAATGGGATGCGAACCCACTCGTAAAGACCCCACGGAGTGATGAAGGCGGTGAAGGGTCGTGAACCCTCTGCGACGAAGCCCTGGTGGTAAGCTTTCCCTTGGTCTAGGATACTAAACCAGGTATAGCCTCCAAGAGTGTCAGTCAGGTCTTGTATTCTAGGTAATGGATGACGATCGGGCACAGTCTTTTTGTTCAGGAGGCGGTAGTCGATGCATAGCCGCCCTTCTTTCTGACGCAGACTACTGGGGCAGAATATGGAGACTTTCACTTGACTATCCAACCTTTCATTAACAGTTCCTGTATGTACTCTTTTACTTCTTTAAACAGTGGCTTTGGTACTGATGAGTACGTCTTCTGGACCGGGACAGTATCATGGAGAGCGATTGTCATCTGCAGGCTCGGGATGCACCCAATATCACTACTGTCTTGTGCAAAGGACCCAGCCTCTTCACAAAGCATCCTGTTGACTATTGTCTGTTGTTCGTCGTCGAGGTGACTGAGATCGACGGGGGGTTTGAACAGGATGGAGCTGGGAACAGCTGACGTTGTAGCAGCACGGTTGGGGGGTACCGTGGGCTGGGAGATTTCAGGTGAGTAGGTTGGGATGGGGGTTTGCCGTGGGGAGTCTGTCGTGATGACTTTCCCAACACAATGGATGCTGCCCAGAGCTGTCTTCCTGGGGAGAGTGACGGTATGCTTTGTGTTGTTTCCCACAGGCACGGTGACATACGGCTTCCTGGGGTTTTGCGGCAGGCCTTCTCCAACATCCAGTTCTGCCAGCAATAAACTGCTGTCATCTGGTTCGAACAGGAAGGTGGGGTCAGACAGTTCCACGTGGGGTGGGATTTGGCACTTGACCCAGGCCACTTGACCGGCGGGGATGACAGTGGCTTGTTTACCTGTTCGTAGGCGACCAACCTGCACAGGGGGTCTGTCAGTCTGGATATAATTCACCAGGAGTTCTGCCTTCTCGGCTGGTATCACCATGGCGTTACAGAGCAGGCTGGTGAGAGTTGGGATCAGTCTTCCAGGTTGTTCCTGTATCATCACTTCCAGCACATTAAAACCCAGTAGGGGTCTCTCAAGAACAAGGCTGCTTACAAGGAAAGGCACAGTGATTGACAGGTTAGGATCTTCATTCCCCTTTAAGTTCACTGTAAGGGCCACCCAGCCATCAAATGGGAGGACCTCACCGTTTACCGCATAGACGTTCAACTCCTCTTCTTCTTCGATGATTTCGCTAAGGGGTCTGACTGACATGTCAGGTAAGTATCTATTCTTCCAAGTTCTGTCAATCATGCTTACTTGGGCCCCTGTATCAAGCAGGGCTTGGACTGCTAAACCGTTTAGGTTACAATGGGTGAGAGCTCTTCTCCCTACGAGCTTGGCGATGCATTCAGTCTTGGTGTTTGGTAAATCAGGGGGGTCTGTGTGCTTCTGTATCTGGTTTACCATCTTGGTTCCTGTTCTAGGTGCAGTCTTCTCCTCTCTTACTCTTTCCTTCCCAGGCTCACTAGTACGACGGTTGTCAGTTTGGGACAGTAAAGGGGAACCGGTCAATGGTTGTCCCCTTGCAGGGACCGGTCCCAGTTTCCCTGATGTGGTGGTCTTCTTTTGGCAGCCTAACGCTCTATGGCCTTCTTCACCACAATGGAAACAGTTAGGTAAATTCTGTTCTACACATCTGCTACAGCCATATGGCCTGTCCCTCGGCCTATTTATTCTCCCTGTTCTGACCTGGGGCTGTTGTTGCAGGAGCTCCACTATATTGGTAAGTTTCTCTACTTTTTCTGCTAACTGCTGGATCGGGTCTACTTTAAGTTTCTTTCCTGTATTTTCTTCCCTAATGGGGGGGGGGGACACTGTGCTCCCTTCACCTCAGCACCTGCACTATGTACATGGGGGGGTCTATTGCGATTGGTAGGCCCTAACCGTCGCTGTCTTTCACTGTCATCGCTCATTACCTTTTTCATCTGTCTGAGAATGGCCTCATCAGGTACTCTGTCTTCAAGTAAGGGTTTGAGTTCCCTACGAATGTCATCATGTTTGTGTCCTAAACCTTGGTACACAGTGTGGAGAAAGACATCCTGAACGGTGCGTTCGTTGTACTTAACGTCAGTAGCAGCATATTTTGATGCTAGTAAAATCTTCTGCTTGAGTCCTATGACTCTATATAAAAACTGCTGCGGTGTTTCACTATCCTTTTGCTTCGTACACATAAGTTCTTGAAACAACTCAGTGTTACTTTGTTCCCCGAGGTGAGAATGGAGAAAACCCTTCAGCTCATCGATAGTCAAATTGTCTTTTACCATTAACATATCCTTAAAGCTGCCAGCTTTGATCACTCTCAAGACTGCTCTAACAACCTCTGCATCGCTGAATTGTTCCTTCAGACCTTCGTCGATCTGTTTGCAGACACTGTTGTAACTAATGTCTGATCCCTGGTCTCCTATCTGACCTCCCTGGAGCTTAAACTCCCTGCGGTGAAGGTACGACAGTTCTCTTAAAGATACTAGTTTATCTGGCGACACACCAGGGGTTTCCTGTTTACTTTTGGTGTCTGGTACACTCTCATTCAATGGCACAGCCTGAGCTGTGGGTGGTGGCACACTTGGCAGGCGCTGTAAAACCTGGTTGCTTACTTTTGAAGTGGGCACACTTTCAATTGTTTCACTTACATCATAAAAGACGCTAATGGGGTCGACTGGTACTGCATCACTTTGACTGGTGGACCGTAGGCCCTCGGTTATACCCTCTTCTGGACCCACCACCTTATTCTGCATAAGCCCATCAGTTACATCTTTTATCTGTAATAAATAAGACAACCCTGTATCCTCTAACTCCAGTAAAACCTTACTGTACAGGCAGTCATTGATAAAGTTGAAGCACCCCTCCGCGTCATCTACGGTAAGGTGGGTTCGGTCAGACGCCTCCAGTCCTGTTACCAGTTCCAATGCCTCGGCAATGCGAAACAGTTCATCCGCAGGTAGAGTGAGCAGGCTCTTCTTGATGTCCCACACCAAGCTTTTCCTCTGTCTCCCATGGCTCCTTCCCGATTCCTCGCACTTGGCTCTCAGTTCAGGATCACTGTGGCGACTTTCCGTGGTGGGTGGATCTCCTCTACACGACACCGGTCTTCCTTCTCGTCAGGTGGAGTAGTGGACGCAGCTCTCATTGTCGTCTGGCATCAGATGAGGCACTTCACTGCTGTCGATACTGCGCAGATCAATCCCTCATTCGGTGGACCTTTACACCGGGCGTTGGTTCCTGATTCATCGGGTCGCGGTTGGTCCAGGTGTCAAGATCTCTGGATCAGCTCCCATCCAGCAGGTGGCGCTGATCCCGGATGAGCCCCCAATAAACTGTTACAGGATATGGCACCTGATAGCAGAGATATATTTAACCTATGAAACAGGTTGTAGTTAGTCATTTGACAAAGGAAGGCGCAGACATGGTGTTATTGGTTCTGGGTCCTCCCGGTTGTGTTTTCAACAACGTTTATTTATTCAACAGAATAATCAATCAATCAATCATCATCATTGTATCATCATTCAGTTCAATTAGTTACATTACTTTAATACATTCAATTATAATTCCATTCTTGTTATTAATTCAAACGCATATTCATCATTGCAACACACATTCTACCCTTTTAGGATACCCTGGTTCACTTTAATAGCATTTTCCTTTTAAATGTAGTTATCCAGTATTATATACTGTACATTGTAATTACTTATGTCTTTATACATATTTGGCGTCTTAAGTATAAGCACGTGAGAAGGGAAACATTCTCCTGTTAACCTCTGTCTAGGCATGTCTAGGCATGTTGGAAGAGACCATCGTATGTCTTCTTTTAACAACACTGTCATTCTCATTGTCTGTCAAACAATTCCTTATATCACCAATAGCTGTTACCTTTATCATCATTCGTTTATCATCAGTCATATCCACTATTCTCTAGTGTACAGAAATACCTCAACACCTCAGTGTTACTCATATTTGTGTTCCAGTTCAAGTTCTATTGCAACTCAAATGTGCAATGAAAGTGCATTTATATATATATGTATCTGGTCGTTCTCAACCTTACTAGGAATTTGCTAAACCGTGACCATGGTGTAACTCAAGGGAATAGATTTATATTTACATTTAACGGAGAGCGGGATAGAGAGAGAGAGAGAGAGAGAGAGAGAGAGAGAGAGAGAGAGAGAGAGAGAGAGAGAGAGAGAGATGTGGGACAGCTCCGGTGTTGAGCTAAAGTAATTTCCCTCTAACCGTCTTCAATACTTGTACACAATATACACATTTACTAAACAGCAGTTCAACCCAAACAGTATGTACTTCAAAACATAAACCTTTATAATCCCCTTGGAGATACTTAACTCCGACACGTTAGTGATTAAATGGGCAATTGTATTTCAACACTATATTTCAATGTACCACGAGACACGGCGCCATCAATAGACGGTCAACTTCTAAACCACGTTACTTGTCGACTTCATTGGACCCTCGACATTGCATGTATCCTTGTTAACCGTTATGTGTGTTTTGTAGTATATTACCCACCTATGAAACAGGTTGTAGTTAGTCATTTGACAAAGGAAGGCGCAGACATGGTGTTATTGGTTCTGGGTCCTCCCGGTTGTGAGACTAAGCTCGCCTCGTGTGTCCCTAAACGACAAGGTACGGTTCCCTGGAAGGCGAAGCCACTAAACACAAGTCCTATACTGCCACCTATTGACCAAATTATGTTAATGTCTCCCATTAAATATAAATTACTGTTCTACCTTGTTTCTGATGGAGGTAATCCTGTACCAGTATGTTCACACTGTTTTGACACATAATCTAAAGATATTAACGTGATACCACTTCTAGTGGGCATCACAATTACATTTTAATGCCAATATCGGCCGATAATATCGGTAGGCCCATAATATCGGACATCCCTAGTTTAAACACATGCCTGCAGATCTATCTACTCTATACTATAGTTATTAGCTGAAAACCCTGTCCAAAGTTGATAACAATATCACAAACAAATTGTGTTTTACACATCTTTATGTAATGGTATGTTTAGGCATTTTTCAAAAAGATTGTGAGAAGAGTCAACACTACCTCAGTCCCCTCCCCCCTTCTCCACTAATCTCTTGTCACATACACCACCCCCACCCATTCTCACTTTATCACTTCTCAGTCTCAGAAAACCAACTCAAGTAAGATTTTCAGCGTCAGTGATGATTTGTCCGGTCATTGATAGGCGAAACCGGATGTGGTACCTTTTTTTAAACTGACACTCATTGGCTGTTTGGTCTAGGCTGGTAAAGCTATGCCTCCTAAAGTGTTAATCGGAAATACAGAAATACCGGCTACAGGCTTTCCGGTTTCCGGGCACCCCCTGATCTGTTTATAGTCCCCAGGGAAACAAACAACAAGCAGACGCTCGTACATCTCGAGGGAGGCGATAACGAGGTCGTTTCTGGGGGGAGTGCATTTTCAAGATTGGAAGCGCGTAATAGGTCAATATGTGTGTCAATCAAACGGCAGCCATTTTAGTTTTCAACCAATGTGTTGGGTGATAGACAATAACACAGTGTGACGCCGACAGATGTAAAATGTGTTGCGACATGCGATGGCCCGAACGTTAAGTGGTTAAACCTTTGAACAATCTTGAAGGGACCGATGAAGCGCAGCGTCAGTTTGCGAGACTCCACCCGCAAGAGTGGAGAGCCACACCCTCTGACCAACTCGATATGATGGGGACCTACACTGATGATGGTCAGCATAAACCTTTTGTCGTGCAGATGCAGGCTGAAGAGACGCTCAAACCCGCTTCCAGGTAATGCGGCACTGTTTGATGAAACGTGCGGCTGAGGGGATCTCTGTGTGTCTCTCCTGTTCTGGGAACAGTGGTGGCTGATACCCATACTGACACTAAAATGGAGGGTACCCAGTGGACACGTTCGTAAAGGTGTTATAGGCTTACTCTGCCCAGACAAGATGATCACTCCAGGTGGTTGGATTGGAGGAAACAGACACTAAAGTGTCCTGTCCAGGGTCTGATTGGTGCACTCCATTTGGCCATTGGTCTCAGGGTGAAACCCAGATGACAGACTAACTGAAGCTCCCACTAATGAGCAGAACCCCTTCCAGAAGCAGGAAGCGAATTGTGGACTCCGATCAAACACCACAGCTTGAGGTAGACCGTGGAGGCGAAACACGTGCTAGACAACAAGCCTGGCCGTCAGGAGCTGAGGGAAGTTTGGGGAGGGGAATGAAATGTGCTGCTTTCGAGAATCGATCCACCACCACGATGACCGTAGAACCACTTGACAAGGGTAACCAAGTAATAAAATCAAGAGCAACATACGACTCAAACTAGCTATCAAACTTTTATTTATATGTATATATATTCCATACCTACTTTTATTAGTTATACCACTGGCTGTAATATTGTACCTACATTAGTTTAGCATATTTACTCTTTAGCTTCGTCATATATACTCCACATAATTCACATGTTACACTGTATACTGCAATGCACTTTGCACTCTGGTTAGATGCCAACTTCATTATACTAATCTAATCTATCTAATCTATCTAATCTAATCTAACCTAATCTATCATAATGATAGATATGGTGTTATAAATGGTAAATGGCTGCTTTTTTATATAGCGCTTTACAATTTGTTACTCACATTTGACCCATTCACTCACACATTCACACACCGACGGCGGAGGCAACCATGCAAGGTGCCAACCTGCTCATCGGGAGCAATTAGGGGTTAAGTGTCTTGCTCAAGGACACATCGACACGCTGCCCGGGAGGAGCGGGAATCGAACCGGGAACCTCCGGATTGCCAGACAACTGCTCTACCTCCTGAGTCACTGCAATGACAATGTGAATAACACACCACTTCTTTTGCCCAAAAATACACCCTTTTTGATTATGCTGGTTGAGAAAATATTCTTCCAGTGGACTACTGAATAAATTTTGAATGGACATGTGAGTCGAAACTTGATAGTTTTGGCCATAACAAGAGGTGTGTTATTCACAATTGTCATTGCATTGTCATCCACCATTATAACACCACACCTATCATTATGCATAGTGATGGGAGTGTCATTTCTGTGGGCTGCTTTATTGCCTCTGGTCCTGGTGACCTTGCCATTATGAGGAAATCAGTGTGCTCCATGACCTGTAGCCATGCCAAAGGAGTTATGTAGCAAGGCAACAATCCTAAATATTCAAGCATAAATACATAATAGTGGTTAAATGAGAAGACATGTAGCATTATGGATGGTCTGAGATGACGCTGGGACCTTTGGGACACTTTGAAATATACTGTAGAAGTTGTAGTGGGTTATGAAAGGAATCCCTAAAATGTCAGTGAATTGAGGGAGTTCAATGATGAAAACGAACCAAAATCCATCAAAGCACATGCAAGAGACTAGTATTCAACTCTAGTAAAGGTCTGGGAAAGGTTTAGTTGAAGCCATAGGTGCCAGCAGATGCTGGATCCCAAAGGTGCACATACTTATGCACACACAAATATTTCATGTGTAATCATTGTATTTAGTAAATTATCCAAATATATTCAAACTATTTGTGTTTTTTCCTTCAATCATGTCATGCTTTATCAGAAAGCTTAGATGAAGATATAATAAAGATTAATGTGTGAAATATTTGAAAAACTGATTATTCCAAAGGGGTGCTGTGATGATTGGTCCGTTGCCTAACGCACACTTCTAGGTTAAGTATCAATTACCATCACGCACCTGATGTGTGTGCTAATCAGCGCCCCAGAGGGCTTTATATACTTGGACCTTCCTTCTATCGTTGTCGGGTCGTTCTGGAATACAACTGCATTTGCCTGCTTTTTCCCCGTTGCTGTTCCTGGTCTACTTTCTCTCCATGGCCCTCATGTATCAACTTGACTTACGCACAGATATGTGCTTAAGCCGTGCGTACGACCATTCCTAAGCAAAGTGTGGGATTTATCTATTTGAACTTGTGCTTGACTTTGTGCGTATATTTAAGCACAGGTCGGACCATGCTTAGCTGACGCCCTGTGGTAGAATATGGGGACTGCAGACGGACGGCATAGATCAGTTGCATGCATTAGTTTCAATGCGGAAATAAGCTTGACTGACGTGTTCTGTATGACCCCCGTAATTCATTATAGTTCATTGTGAAATAGCGATATTAGTGTAATTATTGTCAAACCCTAAATAGCATGTGGAATAGGTCTTTCTCTCCGAATGAATGCAGGTTTATATATATAGCGTTATCGGGTGCACTGACTGCGCTCGCAGGAACTGTTTTCAGAGATAGCATCAGATAGGGATGAATGAATGAATGAGGGGCAGTCTAATTGCAGAGAGAACATAATATTAACTAGAGTCCACTACCCGAGACACCTCCTTCATTTGTACCGCAATTTGGGACCCAAATTGGAGCTATAAGCTTAAAAGCTTTTCCTTGCTTATTTGAGAAGGTCCAGCTGCAGAGCCGGAGAGACAGACAGCAGAGAGACAGACAGACAGACAGATAGACACTGTTCCACAGTGTGTGTGTGACCACTAGTCTCCTAGTAGAGATCCCCCCCCCCTCTGGACCACCTCCCAGTAGAGACCCCCCCCCCCCTCTGGACCACCTCCTAGTAGAGACAAGTTTTCTGAAATTTATGTTTATATATGCAAATGAGGCACTTCCCCATTAAATATGTGGACATTTATGGATGCAATAAGGCAAAATGAAGTAAAATAAACAACTAAATGTGTGTTATTGACGTTTTATTGTCACTAGTTTCATAGAAGACATGTTTAGGAAGCAAAATATAACAAAATCTCAAAATCAACAAAAAAAGTATATTTGCCTATTCACCTGCAGTGTCTCGCCTTAATCCTCATCTTCGTCTTCTTCCTAGAGAAGTCTAGGAACACACACACACACACACACACACACACACACACACACACACACACACACACACACACACACATACACACACACACACACACACACACACACACACACACACACACACACACACACACACACACACACACACACACACACACACACACACACACACACACACACACACACACTGTGGAACAGTGTCGGTCTGTCTGTCTGTCTCTCTGCTGTCTGTCTCTCTGCTGTCTCTCTCAAAATAGTATAAGTGCTATCTTGGCCCTGAGAGTTGCTCTCCGGCTCTGCAGCTGGACCCTTCTCAAATCAGCACGAAAAAAGCTATAAGCGTATAAAACGATTTAATATGCTAAACTTCGTTTTAAATTCTTTAATTCACTTTTGTTTATTTCATAAAGATTTTCCCGACATAATGCTACCTGCCCCGACCAGATCCGTGACTCTGTTGCGATACAGATGAATTATCTACTCAGAAAGCTTATAAAACTATTTAATATGCTAAACTTTGTTTTTAAATTCTTTAATTCACTTTTGTTTATTTCATAAAGATTTTCCCGACATAATGCTACCTGCCCCGACCAGATCCGTGACTCTGTTGCGATACAGATGAATTATCTACTCAGAAAGCTTATAAAACTATTTAATATGCTAAACTTTGTTTTTAAATTCTTTAATTCACTTTTGTTTATTTCATAAAGATTTTCCCGACATAATGCTACCTGCCCCGACCAGATCCGTGACTCTGTTGCGATACAGATGAATTATCTACTCAGAATAGTATTATAAAGTGGCTATCTTTTATGCTGTAGATCACTGCTGGTATGTGCTTGCAGAACCTTTATTTCAGCGGGGACTGTAGTATTTATTTGACGTTACTGTACAATATATGTGTATTAAAAGACGGAGCTGTCTTTTATTGTATTATAATAATTATTAATATTAAAAATAAATTAAGAAAGGCATTCTTATTCCAGCATGCATTAATGACACTAACGGGCAACGGCAAAACAGTGGTTAATGGTCTTTATTAGTGTTTGCGGTGTCCAGGCAGCAATGGTCTTTTAGGAAGTTAATAGATATAATATCCGACAGTGTACAACACCCTCGCTTAGTCCACTTTTCCACATTTCATGGGGTGTTCCATTACCGTATATGGTTAATCGGGGCGGTTCTGGTATGCAAATACTTAAAACAGTGCACGAGCTCAAACGTAGGATCAAAGTCATATTTATCAAGACAGGTGTGCGTAGGACCTGTGTACGCACGTGTGATAAGTCCAGTTTTTTTTGTGCGTGCACACATTCTAAATTCTGTGCTTAAGTATGGAAATAGAAAATGTTCTACGTCACGTTGATGAATGAGGGCCCAGAACCTTTCTGTGGAGAACCGCTGTTGAGAACCTTGTTCCCCGTTTGGAGCTGCGCCTCGTTTACCCGCTTTACGCGTTGCGCTTGGGTGAGTGGAACCAAACCCCTCTGGATTATTCTGATTGTGTGTTTTAGAAGAGACACTGAAGATTTCGTTACCCCTCTGGATTATTCTGATTGTGTGTTTTAGAAGAGACACTGAAGATTTCGTTACCCCTCTGGATTATTCTGATTGTGTGTTTTAGAAGAGACACTGAAGATTTCGTTACCCCTCTGGATTATTCTGATTGTGTGTTTTAGAAGAGACACTGAAGATTTCGTTTTGTTTGCACTGACTCAGCTAAATTGTGTGTTGTGGGGAACACTGAAGACTGTCACTGTCAATTGGTTCTGGACACAGCTAAGGGAGGAGGGAATCACACTGCCTCTGTGTTTCGTTGGACTTTTTCTGATACCTCTCTCTCTCTCCATTTTCCACCTTGAGTAAAAGCTGGGAGTATCTGCAGAGCCGCTACAACGTCACATGCCATTTCCCCACCGCTATCACCAGGAGGATTCTGCAGAGCCGCAGATGACTCTGCCGAAGGCAGTCTCCCTGTTTGTTTGATAATTGTACTTTACCCTTTTTTTGACTCTGTAAATAAATACGCCCTAGTATTTGGCTAACTCTGAACTACCTGTCTGTGCCGTTGCGTTTGAGGTCGGTTACAAACCATAACAGGTTCACATACTTTCAAGCAACACTGTTGATATATATATATAGACAGACAGACAGACAGACAGACAGACAGACAGACAGACAGACAGACAGACAGACAGACAGACAGACAGACAGACAGACAGACAGACAGACAGACAGACAGACAGACAAAATGGTAGAGGAAGGCACCATTCATATTTCTACACTAAAAACATGCATTTGGAACTGGAGACTACTGCACATGTAACTTGGGTACATGTAACCGAGATACATCTGAATTGAATAGTATGAAGCCCCAAATAACATGGAATGTGTCTGTACCTTGAAAATGACTCCAACCCACAACAGCAGCTAAATGGAATGAGAGGCAGTGGCATTAGGCACAATACGCAATTTGCTTGTGGGGCTCTAGTATCCAGACATCCATCATTCAGCTCTCACCAGTGAGATGATAAATCAGGATAAACCCTGCTGAAGGAAGAGGGAGCCTACATCTATCTCACTTGTGCTGGTGTGAGTAGCCCTGGCTGCTGCACAGTGTTAGACCAAGCTAAGATAAATCTTACAGCACAAGGATAGAGGATCCAGCCATCGCTCACAAAGGAGTTAAAAGAGGTATGTACAAGCTGTCATTCTGTAGCTTCTGCAAACACATACACGCACGCACATGCATACACACACACAAATACTGTAGGTCATATTTCTTATGTCTGAGAACAAAACAGCCCTTTAAATAGATAGATTCCTTCAGCGTCATGCTAATAACATTTCCTTCATTTCTTTTGTGATGATCGGAGATTGACTTCACGTTGAAATATAAATAAATAGATGAATTGCATACATAATTGGATACGACTTAGAGAGAAACAAGGTTTCCACCTCAGCTGACCAATAAATACATCACTGTTCCAATCCGCTTTGCGAGACAAATGAATCATACCTAATTAGGCAGCGTGTCCTTATTATGATGTTCTTCGTGACTAATTTATTTAAACTCATTAATGCCTTCACTTGTTTTCATGAAGTGATTGTAGATGAAAGAATTGCTATACCTTGTCTAGACTGCTACCTTATCAATCATTTAATTGAGCTGTAATTAACACCACAAGGATTCAATGTCCTCAATGACATCACTGGTAGCCACATTCAAACTAATTTACTCTCAATAACTGTCAAACTAAATTAATGTGTGCAAAACCGCCACACATGGTGTACTATACTGAGTAAGTCATTGACTCATTGTTTCATCTTCCTTTCTGCCTGCTTCCTAGTGTCGTTAATATCCGATGACTGGGTGACTAAAATAGAGCTTCTATCTTTAGCTGTTCACGGTTCATCTTAGCAGGCAGCACACAGTGGGTCTCATTCCCGAAGATTTTTCAAAGATATATTCTGGAAGACTTATCTTGGAACCACTGAGACATAATCAATGACAAGTTCACTCTGAGTCCTGAACGTGCTGGTAATATGTCTTAAGTGGCTGAAAAGGTCGCACAAATAATATGATCTGATATCTGCTTGGAGAATGGTATTCTGTCTTAAACTCGAAAGCGCGTTCCTGTTCAGGTCATTTGCATACAAAACACCGCCTCCAGAGCTCCTTATAAGGCAACTAGTGACGCAGCTGTGTGCAAATGGAATGGCGTAAGTGCTTTGCGAGTCTTGTGAGCCGCGTAATTACGAAACCTAGCGTCAGTCAGTGCCAATCAGAGAGCGTCTCCGAGAAATGCGGCTAGGTTTCGTAATCACGCTTGCGTGCCATCAAAACTAGATTAGATTAATGTATTGGCATCATATACAGCTCGCGGTACACCTGCCGCAGCGCGCGCGCACACACACACACACGCGCGCGCAGTACTGTATATGAATGAATGAATGAAATATAATATATATAGCCTACGGCGGGCGTAATGAATGAACGCAGTATGGCTTATTATTCCATAATTAAGCCTATAGGCTACTGTTCATTCGTAGGCGCACACAGTGATGCTGTCGTAATATGGGAACTGCCCGCACGCGCACACATGTGCCCTCAGTTGCGCACAGAACAGATGCTTATTATGCATAACAATGTTTTAAATGTAATTGTAGTTACAATTTCTTTAATTGAATTAACTTAAACTAGAAAAGTAAATACAAACTAAATTAACAATGTAACTTAGAGTTATTTTACAGAAGGACAGTTTCCTTCAGACTGAAGCACAACTTGTCTCATCCTTCCAGTACGGAGATCAAGCAGCCCCCCTTTGTATTTTGGTTTGGCACTTCTCGTAGGTATCCTATTATTATGCAAAGTCTAGGTGATAAGTGCCGGCCGCTGGCCGGGTAGCTTCATTGCTTTCTACAACGGCCGGGTACTTATCACACGGCGCGACGAGTGCGCGCGTGCACATCATTGCGCGCACTTCTGCCCTGAGTGACCTACTAACACGCCGTGTAACCGCGTGTGTGCACGACTGCATGCCTGGGCGCACACAAGACTTGTTATGGAATATTAATGCAGTCTATTTCCACCGATTAGCTTTAGTTCTTATTTATTATCCACTGTCATTTCAGTGTTGGTGTATAGGCTATATAGTGTATTTCAATATAAGTTTAATTGATTAATGATATATTCGAAGGAATGCAGGTTTATAGCTATATCAGCCACCTCCAATGTACAGTAAATGACCAAGTATGGTTTTGTCAATATTCCAATGTACAGTTTTGCTTGTACAGTGTAAGTCTACCACCCCTCCTACCCAGGGATGCAGTCGTAATATGGGCGAAGGCCAAACGCCCGCGCACGCGCGCTCCCGCGCACGCGCATACATGTTCCCTCGGTTGCGCACAGAACAGATGATACACCTTGTCTCATCCTTCCAGTCGGTAGATCAAGCAACCCCCCACCTACAGGGCTTGTATTTGGTTGTCGGTATCCTATTATTATGCAAAGTCTAGGTGATAAGTGCCGCGACAAGTCATTTTTGTGTCGTCGCGCCGGCTCTTATCACCTAGACTTTGCATAATAATAGGATGCGCGCACTTCGGCCTCAGTGACGAAGCCCAAACGTCGTTTGACCGCGTGTGCCCAGCACTGCACCCCTGCTCCTACCCAACCTCCTCCAACAGTTTCTACGTCAAATGTACTCTCTTTTTTGGACTCTTTTTGTATCACAAACAGTACTGTATTTGCAAATCTGGTATGTCATAAATGTATAGATGTAGCAGTACTGTCTATCTGTGTCGTGTGTGTCATGTTATGATGAATTGATAATGGGGGACCCTGATGTAAACAAGACGAAATTCTTTCTCTGGTCTGCATCCCCTTATGTAATTGAGCTGTACTGTACTGTACCCATTCTGCAATCTGTTAATAAAGTTTTCAATCAATCAATCAATCAATCAATCAATCAATCAAACAAAGGTCTGTCCCATTGTATACCAATCAATGGGATACATTGCATGTTGACCTGCATTCTTTCAAATGTATATAATTAATCATTAAAACAGATGTGTAACAAATAAGAAATACAAATTCCACAGAAGGCATTAAATAATTATTATTTTCAATCATTTCACAATAATTGCATAATTGTGTTTGAATATCTGAGTAATTAAAGTAATTATACATTTGTCCAAAATAGCTGGTTCAGATATGGTTAAGCAGCTGCCCTGTGATCAGATGAATCCATATTATTTATTTTTCCGACATCAAATGCGTAATTTCTTATCGTACAAATATTGTCATATTTATTTTAATTATGATTCAAGTAATTAATTCCAAGGAGGCCTGTAGCGTTGACGTGAAGGAATCACTATGAGAACACACAAAATTTGGGGACTCCCACTCCCAGCCCTAATATGTCTTAAATGGGCCGAAATCTGGCTAAGACGAAATCTTTTGTCGTAACTTCGTTCGGGAATGAGACCCAGTGACTTTTCCTGAAATAACATCTCCCTTGTCATTATCACAGGATTCTTCCTCAGGCGAGGAGTGGGCTGCTGATGAAGATCGAGAGAGAGAGAGAGAGAGAGAGAAAGAGGCCTGCTTGTTAAAGTTACCATCCATCTACCATGTCATCTTGATATAATTTTTATTCAGTGTTTTAACACATATACAAACAAAGCCGGCAGAACAGACAACATCAAGACATCAGATATGCACAACATGAAAAAAAAAAAACAAGACAACCAGTCACTCCTTCGTGCCTCCTACCAGTGTTAGACATATCAAGTCTTAAAGATTGAAAAAGATATCCAATTGTTACGAACCCCAGTAAGGGGACGCAACACAAGGCCACAGACAGGGTAGGTGAGGGTGCAGTGACACTAAAACCATTTGCAAAATAGTATTTATTTTACACAACAAAAAAAACACCGCAACACAGAGCAAGGAGGACTTCCTAGTGGCACCAAATGAAATACAAAAGGAAATGAAAACCCCCCCCCCCCTTACAGGCGCTGAACGCACAAGTACAGGTGGTGGTGCTCACTCTAAAGCTGGTGTCTTTAACATCAGGTCACCTACGTGATGCAAAATGTAGACCCAGGGTATCTTCCTGTCCTCAATGTCCCTGTGTGCGAAACAAAGTATTAATACAAAGAAAAGGAATCACCATAGGCTGGGTGACAAAGGAACAAATATACAAAGGGTTAGGGTTAAATAGAAATGCGCAATAACAAGGAACACCAAAAGATACAATGTGGTTCACTAAACAATAGCACAAAGAACCAGAGCTTTAGGTACCAGCTCTACAGAACACACAACACTAAAGATACAGCTTTACAATAAAGAATAACACTAAAGATATGTCCTATAAACTAACAGCACAAAGTACAAGAGCTTTCACCAGCTCTACAAAGTACCAGAGCCTTCACCAGCTCTACAAAGTACCAGAGCCTTCACCAGCTTTACCAAACATACCCCAAAGAGCCACGGCTCTATAGCAAACGACAGAGAGAGGGAACTGACACAAAGACGGGGACATATGAAGGGGTGTGGAGCTTGATTGCTGACGAGCCTCAGCTGCTGCTGCTGCTGCTGTTGCTGTTGCTGGAGTGAGATGGTGATTGACCAGCTGCTGCTGGAACTGAGACTGGGAGACACCTGAGAATGGGGATGTGTAGACACAAGAGGGAGACAAAAGACAACAATACAACCTGCCTACATACATAATATACATAATATATATATATATATATATATATATATATATATATATATATATATATATATATATATATATATATATATATATATATATATATATATATATATATATATATATATATATATATATATATATATATATATATATATATATATATATATATATATATATATATATATATATATATAGAGCTGGGCATAGATAAAATTTTTTAATCTATATTAATCTACCTGCAATCCTGGAATTTATCTAGATTATTCTAGATTAAAATGGCAAAAAAAAAAAAACGTCTGCCAAATGCATTCAAAATGTGTGTTCTACCCAAATAATGACCAGAGGAGGAGATTTATCCTCTCCTCTTCATCTGAGGAGTCACTAGCTGTTCTATCTCCTTGTTCAACAGCATGAACATGTCTCTTCTTTTTGTAATTGCCAATGTTTCTTTTAAAACCAGATTTATCGTAATTTTCTGTGCCCTTCCTTTGATGCCATTAACATTGTTACACTGATATTGACAGCTCTCTCCAGTGTCAAATCACTCTCTGTCAGTAGTTTCTTCTGTGCACCTTCATTTCTTAATCCACACACAAACCTGTCTCTCAATGTGTATTTTAGTGAATCTCTGAATTCACAATGCTGCTGACTGGTTGCTCACACACAGACTGCTGCAGAAGCAGGTTTCTCAACAAATTCAGTGCAAGCTCAGTGTAACGGTTCCATGAATGAAGAGAACACTGAACAGCTACTACAGTCTCAGGTCCACATCTAAGAGAACACTGAACAGCTACTACAGTCTCAGGTCCACCTCCAAAAGAACACTGAACAGCTACTACAGTCTCAGGTCCACATCCAAGAGAACACTGAACAGCTACTACAGTCTCAGGTCCACATCCAAGAGAACACTGAGCAGCTACTACAGTCTCAGGTCCACATCCAAGAGAACACTGAACAGCTACTGTCTCAGGTCCACATCCAAGAGAACACTGAACAGCTACAGTCTCAGGTCCACATCCAAGAGAACACTGAACAGCTACTACAGTCTCAGGTCCACCTCCAAGAGAACACTGAACAGCTACTACAGTCGGAGTACAGCTCAATACACACAATTGTTAAGGAAATGCAGACCAGAGAAAGACGTTTGTCTTGTTTACATCAGGGTCTCCCATTTTCATTTCATATTGCTCCACATTGTCATCAAACGGTCCAATATTTCCAATAACCCAAGCCATTTCTGTTGTAAACACTCACGATAGTCCAGTCGATCCTTCCTTTAGTGTGTAAAGTGGATTTCCTCCTCTTGTAGATGTTTTCAAGTGCCGCCCGAGTAACGTGAGCTAACATGCTAACATCAGGGTCTCCCATTTTCATTTCATATTGCTCCACATTGTCATCAAACGGTCCAATATTTCCAATAACCCAACCCATTTCTGTTGTAAACACTCACGATAGTCCAGTCGATCCTTCCTTTAGTGTGTAAAGTGGATTTCGTCCTCTTGTAGATGTTTTCAAGTGCCGCCCGAGTAACGTGAGCTAACATGCTAACTCGCTAAGCTAACGTTAATAATGTAAACAAAGCTCTCAACGGACTTCTTCTTTCTTGCATTGCGCAGATTCAGACGTCCTCATCGCCGAATTGTGTTATATCGTGAGGACTTCTTAACCTCACCTGTATAACAATGATTACCGGACCACTAAAGTTACTTTAGTTTAACACATTATTCTGACTACAGCTCCGGTACATACGTGCAATCACTTCCGGGCACCACAGCTGTGAACTACGGCAAGTATTTAAGGACAATACAGACCCAACGTTGAGAAAAAGATTAACGGCGTCAATTATATTATCGCGCGATACGAGTCTCGCGTTAACGCAGCACGTTAACGCCGTTAACGGCCCAGCTCTAATATATATATATATATATACAAGGACAGAGTCCGTAACACTAATCTATAGTAGACGCAAAGTATTTTTACATGGCTTTGTGTAAGAGACAGCTTCACAGTTGCCGTTCAGTCCACATAGTCCAAATATAATCCTTGTACAAAGTACCATCAGGTCATCAAGAGTCCCTTCAGTTGATGCCTTTAGAGCAAAGAGCCGAGGGAAGAAACACCACAGAACAAACACACAGCAAAAATAGACAAAAACAGTGCTCTATAAATTCACATTGTCTTAGACATCTACAGTACGTACCTGCGTTTTCATAGCTTATTCTCTCCATGTGTAGCATATTGATGAGTTCTGTCAACCAGGTTTGGAAAAGTGGTACTCTTTCTTTGTTCCACACCATTAAAATGCATTTCTTTGCAATTACCATCCCATACTGTATAGTCTGTATCTCAGAGTAATTGAGTGTTGTCATATTTTGTGACCAGCCAAAAATAGCCACTACTGGGTCTGGGGGAAAGTCATGGGTGTAAATATGTGAGTAACATTGGAACACCTCACTCCAGAACCTAAAGAGGTGACCCAGTGAGCTCTCAGCAGATTTACATCTGGTACAGAGTGGTGAGACTGAGGGGTAAATTTAGTGCAATCTGGTACAAGAATAGTGAAGTCTATGTATCACCTTAAATTGAATTGAACTGATGCCTGGAATTAATAGAGCAAGAGTGGATACTGCGGAGGCACTCATCCCAGGTGTCCATTGGAATGTCCACCTGCATATCTCTCTCCCAAGACTCCCTCAAGCATTGTGTAGATGGAATATAGTGTTCTGTAAATGAGTCTACAAACTTGGATATCAGGCCTTTGGTATTGGGCTCTGTAGTCATGAGATCTACCATGTCATCTAACATGTAATCTACCATGTCATCTAACATGTAATCTACCATGTCATCTAACATGTAATCTACCATGTAATCTACCATGTCATCTACCATGTCATCTCACAACTACCATTTTCTTTTATTTTCCTAAAAACTAGATGACATTAGAGGGGCAGGATCATAATTTATTTATCCTCTTCCAACACTGAGAAATCACTGCAGAGCACCGCAGAGTCTTCACGTCAGACTATCTGGCATTGCTGTCTAACAGTGAACCACAGAGTCATGCCCTGAGCAGAAAGAGAAACCTATTAAGGTTCCGTTTACAGTATCTGCTTGCAGCTCCCGATCATTCAATATACTGTTTGTTAAGTGTCTGCAGACATGTGGAAGGAGAACACTCAGGGGTCTTATCCTGTGTCTCCATTCCCACATAGCCCCCTGTTGCAATGAGAACCACCACTCTAAAGATGTCATTCATATGTCTGACGACCTCATCAAGCGCCCCCAGTGGGTCGGACACTCAGACGGATGAAAGTCATTCACATCAGAGCACTTCCACCAAACTGCAGTGTAAAGCATAGATGTCATGATTTCAGCAACAGGTTTAGACTGCTATCTGAGCACACAGTCCATAGCTTGATTTGTCTCTGAGCCTGGGCTGTTTATTAAAGGCACACACCACCCAAAAAATTATCTCACACATACTTACAAAACTATAAACTACTATCGTGTACAAATTAATTTGGTTTGCGAGTTATTGATTGAAAGAGTTAAGATGTGTGATGTCATTATGATGTATGTTATGCCAGGAAGTAATACAAATATCTAGTAAATTATATAGTAAATTCGTTTGAAAATGTTAATTACAGCTTTTGGTAAAGTGCCCCTTTAATTAACAAAACAGTTTAGCTAGCTCATAATCCATAGATATTATTGTTGAACCTGCCTTGAAAGTTTTTTTGTGACCATTTATTTAAGTGTTGGAATACTATTATATGTCATTTAGCTGAAATACCTCAAAACCTTATTCTACCTAATAGGTTAAACGTTTAATTGTTAGGGGGAGCTGTCAGAAATCCTACATCCAATTACAATTCTGTTCCCTTCAGTTGACACAGTCCTGTAATTTGAGAGTTTAAGCAATTAATTATGATGGAAATGTCTGTCAGTCTTCTGGTGTGTGGACACACGGTGGACACTTTATTAATGGGGCCTGTTATCTCCTGTATGTGCTAGCAGTCATTTCCATTCATGCACAGTGATGCTTCTGTAATGATACCTCAGACAGAGGACCCTTACCTCCACCTTGATTTGATTAACTTGAATACCTCAAGGGCATCCGGTAAAATTTGTAAGTAACCAGGGATCGACTCCCACAGCCAGTTGCACGTAGTGAGCTGTCATGTTGACGTGTCATGTCAACAACATGCACGGTAATGGTTTAAAGCTACAATCAGGAATGTATTGTTTAAGTACTGTTTATTACCTCATCAGATTTTATTTGGTTGCCTATATTTATGTATTTCTTCTATTACCCTGCCCATCACAAGGGGGGGGGGGGGGGGATTACAAGTGGGGTGGAGGGGGAGATACAATTATTCTACAATGCGTATTTGCTTTATAATTTTTTTTGATCCACTTTTTTTCTCCTCCTTTTTAAATGTTTTCTCCCATCCCAATTTAGCCGTGCCAATTCTCCCCTCCCCTGTCTTGATCGTTGCTCGCATGTGCCCCCCACTGGCCGGTTGTAGGGAGGATAGAAGCCCATCACATGTCCCCTTTGATACATGTGGAGGCAGCCAGTCACATCTTTTCACCTGCCAGCGTGGATTTGCTTTATTTTATCACAAAGCTCTTGTTTTTGTTTCCCCACAAGTAATGATTTCCGCTACTGCACTGGTGTTTTGTGTTGAACTCAGAGGGAACGCTCATGAACACGTTGTTAGACAGTGGATGTGTGGCTTAGGCAGGCCCGGACTGGCCATCGGGAGCACCGGGAGTTATCCCGGTGGCCTAGCCTGCACAGATAAAAAAAAAAAAAATTATATAAAAAAAAAAATTATATATTTTTTTATTATAATAATAAAAAAAAAAATGTCCAGGCCATTGTTTCTAGTTGTGGCGGCGGCACGGCGCGATAGTTAGATAACCTTAGTGGGTGGGGAACAACCAGGATTTCACTGTCTGCGACAGAGTTGGAGAACTATCTGACTCTCTATCCCTCATGGATCTCACACACACACAATGGAGCCGTGCTGCCGCTTTTTATTGGTGGAGGCGGGACCAGGCGATACAACTGATTGACAGCGGAGGCAGCGAATGGAATGGCAGATGGCACTCAGATGCAGAATAACAGCCAGGCAATGAGCCAGGTAGTGAGGGACTCAGGAGAGATACAGTAGAGCGAAAGTCAATTAACGTTGATGTCAAGATGGACAGTGGAAGAAAGATAAAGGGTGGAGGAGAGAGGGATAAAACAAAGAAAAAGAAAGGAGATGCTGCTAGATCCGGCAACATTTATCAAATGTTTTCTTGCACCAAGGTCAAGGAACCAGCAGGTTAGTCAGTGATAAAAATAAACATGTGGATGTTAGCTAGCTAACATTACCATGCAATGCATCATCTCCCCTGTCAAACGCCCAATGTTAAATCTGCCAAGAAACAAATAAATAATTGAACCCTTGTATCTGAAAACTAAAGTGTTATACTCTTACCATATTAGGGGACTAAATTGAAAAACGCCATAAAAAGATTATATATATAAATATTTTATTCAACTTCAGATTAAAAATGAAATACTCCCACTTTTCTGAAAGGAGTTGTTGAATCTGACATTACAAAAAACAATATGTGGTTGTTATGATTGGGGCTGAAGTTGAATAAACAATTTATGAAAGAGAAAGTCAAAATAATTCCAATATAATTCAAAGATTACACACCTTTGCCACATATATTGGCTACAAACATAATCACTGCAAAGTTATCAAAAAAATAAGAATCTGATCAGAAACAAGGGTTAAGTTGTTGTTCCCTTTCTAATTTCCTCAAAAACATCTAGTCTAGTTAATGTGATCAATATTATTTGACAATTGATGCTTTTTGTTGGAAATTTCAGTCAGTGAGCTCATACTTTGAGCTCATTTTATAGTTAAAATTATTGAGACAGCGCAATCTTCTGTCTTCGTTATGCATGCGTGTGCTCACCACACGCGATACATGTGTCACTATTCTGGCAGTGGCTACTGTTATTATAGTATTGTAATGAAAGGTCTGTTATTTAATGTTTGTGTAAAGGGCTATTTTAACTGTTGATGGGTAGTGCATCAGTAAAGTGAATATGGTATTGTGCTCTTGCTCTGTTTGAATAGGTGGAGAGAGTGGTTAACTGTATTATAATAGTAAATAGAAAAATATGTTGTGCTCTTGCTTTTTTCTTTTTGAAGGTGGAGAGAGTAGCATTGCAAGTTTTATTTGAGGTTCATAACAGTACATTGTACTAAGCAATTGTTGGCTCATTAGTTTGTGATTCACATGCACTAAAATTCACCAGAATGCAGAAAATTAAGCCTTTGTAACAAAAAATGTCCTGGTGGGGGACCCCCAGACCCCCCGCTTAAAAAGTGGCCTGATTGGGGATATATTTCGCGCTACATCTCCCGGTATGAATTATTTCCCCAGTCTGGCCCTGGGCTTAGGATCCTGGTGGACTGGTCATATTGGGCTCTGAGACCACTTATCTTCTGTGATCTCACTTTTAACAGGGTTTCTGAACATATGAGACACACTGGTTTAGTGCTCCCAGTGGGAAGTATGAACAGAAATGTGTCTATTTGAAATGCAAATTTTTTTCCCTGTCCACTTTTCTTTTTTTGGAGAGAGCCATTTGTTCCTTATTTTTCTCTCCCTTTCTCTATCTCAGTCGTCTGTATCTCTCCCGACCCTTTCTCTGTCTCAGTCATCTGTATCTCTCCCTTTCTCTCTCTCTGCCGTCTGTATCTCTCCCTTTCACTGTCTCAGTCATCTGTATCGCTCCCTTTCTCTGTCTGTCTCAGTATCTCTCCCTTTCTCTGTCTCAGTCGTCTGTATCTCTCCCTTTCTCTGTCTCAGTCATTTGTATCTCTCCCTTTCTCTCTCTCAGTCGTCTGTATCTCCCTTTCTCCGGCCCAGTATCTCCCTGTTTTCTCTACCTGTATCGCTATCTTTAACTTTCTTTCTACCGTCTTTTCATGCGTAACTTGCCTCTAACTGTCATCTGTCTGCACTGTAGAGTCGCAATGTTTACCGCCTGGAATGCACAGACTTGATTGGCTGAGTAGTATCACGTGGAATGGCTTAACTCGCAGGCGGCATGGTGGTGTAGTGGTTAACACTGTCGCCTCACAGCTAAAAGGTCCAGGGTTTGATTCCCGCGTGGGAACCAGGTTGTTGCGTTGCCAGGTACCCAGGTGGGGTATCTCCCGGGCCTTTTTGTGTAGAGTTTGCATGTTCTCCCCGTGCTCGCAAGGGTTTCCCCACCCGATAAGATAAACCCAATGGAAAAACATGCAGAACAGATTGCTAACGCTGACGAAGACGGACTTGGATTGGTCCCCGGGCGCGGCCCCACGCCGCAGCCCATGTCTGCTCCCGGCTGCCCTTGGGGGGAAGGACGACGGGATGGGTCAAACGCAGAGAGGAACATTTCATTGGCGATTAAAAAAAATATATAAAATTGCACGTGTGTGTATCTGTGTGTGCCGCCCATCGCATGTGTGTGTCACTGCATGACGACATTGTCAATGTGTGCAATGAATAAAGACTTCTTCAAAGTCCAGTTGAATCTTAATCTTAATCTAATTGGTCCGTGCATTTTCTCATCCGCTAAACCACGACCGTAAAGACTAGAAAAGCTACGCCGGTTAACAAAGAAGCGTCCCGTCAGGTTTTAAATCATAGCATTCTGTTTTGGCTGTAGGTCCGTGTCCATTATGGGACGGCTTCTGGGTCTGGACCCGGACTGCAGTCCACCTGTTGGTGATCTAAATGTTTAGATATATTCACATATTTGTATGTTGTTCAAGACTTTGAAGAGAGTTCTAGAGAGTTCTAGATAGAGACAATAAGCGTTCTTAGCCCAAAATAACAGATCTGTTTGCAGACATTAGTACCAATGTAAGTGCACATAGTAAGCAATACTATCTTCCATCCAACAAACCACTATACAGTTACAGTATGAAGAAAGCCAGTAGCCGGGATTGTTGACATGGGTCTCATTCTCCAACGGACTTACGACAAAAAGGGCTTTCTCTTAGGGCTATTTGAGACCTTTTTGGGCAAGACATGAATATAGACAATATATTATAATATAATATTAATTATATATGTTTTATTGGGACGGTTGGTGAATCCCAAAATCGTCCCGAAAACGTCTCAAAGGGCCCTAAGAGAAAGCCCTTTTTGTCGTAAGTCCTTGGAGAATGAGACCCATTCACTACTCATTCACTTCATTCAATAGCCATTATTGCTCAGATTTGTCTCTATGTTACAGGAGATAATTGGTTGCGGCTCGCTCAGTAATTCTCTTTCAGCCTGGAATACTTCGTTTTATGGTGAATAATTTAATAAGTGAATAATTACTAGGGTTACAGCCACTGCTGAAGGCACTACGATGAGGCAGGAGGCAAGGGTCTCACCTTCTCTATCTGGTGATGATGACTCTTTAAGAAAATTCAAAATCCATTTAGAATAGTGTGTGACTCCCTTAAAACGTACGAAAACGTATAATGGTATTTCTAAAAGGGTATTATGGTATTTCAAAAGATGTATCATGGTATTTCCAAATAAATATCATAGTATTTCCAAAAAGGTATCATGGTATTTCTAAAAAGGTATCATGGTATTTCTAAAAAGGTATCATGGTATTTCCAAATAAATATCATGGTATTTCTAAAAAGGTATCATGGTTGTTAAAGTTAGAGGTTCTATGTAGGATTGTTAGTAACTGTCTAACTGCATATATAACTGTTTCCACTAGAGGGCGCTCTAGGCGGAGCCACTCAAGATACCACCAGGTGGCGAGTATAAATAGAGATGTCTCCTCCCCCTCTACCTCTTTCTCCACCAGCCACTCAGTGAGAGGAGAACTCATGTGCTGCTGCTCATACCATGTGAATGAATAAACCACGCCGTTTACAGGCTAAAGATAGAAACCATGCCTCTTGACCACATTATTGTTGCCCTATAGCCGGATTCTGTCAACAGGTTATGGGGCCAGATCACGTCGGGGCGAAATAATAAGGGTAGCAAGTTTAGCTGAAGTATAGGCTAGGTTAGCGCCGGGAGCACCGCGTGGCTAGACGCTAGGCCAACAAGAGCTAAAGCTACGCCTACCATCAACCAAGAGGATGGCGACCAAGGGAAGGAGAAAATGGCCCTCATTCAATGGAAAAGCAGAGGACTACGAGCTCTGGGAAGAGCGCATGTTATGCTGCATGCACGGTGCGGGACTGAAGGCGATGATCTTGACAGCCCCCACGGGACCACTGACGGCGGAAGAGCAAGCCCTGGACGACCAGCGTAACGCAGACGCGTACTGTGAGTTAGCGTCACTGCTCGACAACACCAGCTTGGGGCTGATATTCCGCGACACTAAAAACAAAGGCCGAGAAAGCCTGGAGGTGTTGAGAGAGCACTACATCGGGCGAGGAAGACCCCGAGTCGTGGCCCTCTACATAACACTAACGGGATTGAGGAAGGGGCACACGAGACTGTGACCGAATACATCATCAGAGCTGAGCAGTCCATGACGGCATTGAAGAGTGCAGGAGAAGCACCAAGCAATGGGCTAATGATGGCGATGGTGATGAGGGGACTACCGGAGCTGTACAAACCGTTCACACTCCTGGTAACACACGGTTCAGCGGACATGACGCTGGGACAGTTCAAGGCCAAGTTAAGAAACTTCGAGGCCTCAGAAGATACCCACCCAGCCGCCGCGGAGGCGGGAGAGAGGGTGCTGAAGGCCCGAGCGACGCCAAGGGAGAGGACCAGGACCACGGCGGAACTGGCGTGTTGGCGATGTGGAGAGAAAGGCCATCGGAGAGGCAACTGCACAAAGACTGTCTGGTGTAGCTTCTGCAAATCCACGGGGCACACAGACAGAGCGTGCATGAAGAAACACGACCAGAGCACGCGATACGCGCATGGACAAGATGACGGCCATGGACGAGACGGCGGCCATGGACGAGATGGCGGCTACAGACAAGATGGCGGCTGTGGACAAGATGGCGGCAGGGGACACGATGGCGTCGACGGTCGACGTGAGACGGATCGAGACGACGCCCGGAGAATAACGGGACAAAAACACTTCGCTTTCGGGGCGTGGACAGCGTGCATCACCAGGCCGGCACAGCTGCAGCGGGCCCAGAGGAAGGGACTGATCGTGGACACAGGTGCGTCGTCCCATGTCATCAACGACAGGAGTCGGTTCAAGAACTTTGACAACACTTTGGCAGACGGAAAGCGCACCTACGGGTTGGCGTAAGAGAGAGGAGACGCACAGGTATGCCTCACGGACAGTCGGGGGCGCCGGCGTACAGTGACGTTAAAGAACGCTCTCTACGTACCATCGTTCCCACAAGGACAATTCTCTGTAATAGCTGCTACTGCAAGCGGTGCCAAGGTATTCTTCGATAAAGGTAAACATTTTCTTGTAGAGCCTGACGGTACACGGTTTGACATAAAGATGTACCAGAGAATGTATTATCTGCAAACAGAGTGTAATGACAACGACAAGTGTAATGATAATAATGATATGTGTAGCGTGACGGCCAGTCACGATATTCAGACATGGCACGAGATTATGGGTCATTGTAATTACGAGGATTTACTGAAACTGCAAGCAGTGACAGAAGGCATGCACATTGAAGGTGAAAAGCGTATACCTGACAAAAAATGTGTAGTGTGCAAAACGGGGAATTTTACTCAATCGAGAAACAGAAATCCCACAGAAAAAGTAAAGGTACCACTTGCGCTAGTTAACACGGATCTAGCCGGTCCAGTAAGCAACGAGTCCATAGGAGGCTTTAGATATGTACAGTCTTTTACAGATGTGTGCACAGGAGCAGTGTTTGTTTACTTTCTCAAAGCAAAGTGTGACACACTCGAGGCCACGGAGAAATTCCTGGCAGACTTAGCCCCTTATGGTAACGTAGGATGCTTGAGGTCCGACAACGAAACCGAGTTCACAAACAGAGAGTTCCAATCACTGTTGAGAAGGTACAAGATAAGACACGAGACGTCATGTCCATATCCCCCACACCAGAACAGAGTGGCAGAGAGGAAATGGCGCACCATTTTCGAAATGGCTAGGTGTAAGCTAGTAGACAGTAACTTACCTAAGAGCCTATGGCATTATGCGGTGCAAGAAGCCGCTTACACCAGAAACAGGTGCTTTAATAAGCACACGGGCACCACCCCGTATACAGCACTGACAGGAAAGAAGTGTAATCTAGCTAGAATGCACCGATTTGGATCAGTGTGTTATGCGTACCTGCAGGACAGGGGAAAGCCCGAGTCCAGATGTGTAAAAGGACTCTTTGTAGGGCACGACAAGGGAAGCCCCGCTTTCCTAGTTTATCATCCCGGTAAAGGGAGAGTGCAGAAACACATGCTAGTCAAGTTTGTCACAAAGACAACATGTGAGAGCGAGACACAGACAGAGGAGCCAGAGCTGGACTCCAGAGTAAGGTGTGTAGAAACAGAGACACATCAGCCCAGTGTACTTAGCACGGTCGTGCAGGCAGACAGTCAGCCACCCCCAGAGGGCGATGACGAGGAGCACCCGAGGGTGACGTCAAGTGCCCCAAGCAGTGGGAGGTATCCCTCAAGGGAACACAAACCCCCAAAGTATCTGACAGACTATGCCCGGAAAGGGAGTGACGAGGATGACAGTACACTTACCACCGTTGATTACTGCTACAGGGTAGTCAGTGGGGTACCCCCGACCTTTAAAGAGGCCACAGTGTCCCCCGAATCAAGGAAATGGGTGTATTCAACCAAGTTACCAGAGGGCAGACAGACAGTGGGAGGGAAATGGGTGTATTCAATCCAGGAGGGTATTGAAGGCCACGACAGATACAAAGTATGGTTCGTAGCTAATTGCTTAAATGCTGAAGGAGGGCACTCCATGTTTAAATACTGAAGGAGGGTGGCTACACTGCTAAAATGCAGGAGGAGGATACTCCAGGTTTAAATACGGGAGGAGTAGAATCCGGGTTTAAATACCTGAGTAGAATCCATGTTTAAATACTGAAATGGATCCTATGTTTAATTCCACGTTTAAATACAGAAATCAATCCCATGTTTAAATACAGAGGTGGATGACTGATGTTCTAAATGATTTAATTATATGGAAAAGAACCTGAGATGTTTTGAGTGATGTAAGAGATGTATAGAGAAGCTGTGGGTAGCCTCATTTGTTACACAACCTGTACTCGCCCTGACCTATGTTTTGTAGTGAGTAAAAATTGTCACAGTATTTTGCTGACCCCACAGAGAAGCATTGAACTACGTCAAAAACATGTTTTTCGTTATCCCAGAGGTACAGTAGACGAACAGCTGTGTTTCAGAAAGTGCAGCAAGGGTTTAGGACTTAAAGCCCACAGTGATACTATCAACCTGTGAAGCCGAGTATATGTTTCTAGCTATGACAATGCAGAAATGTGTCTATCTAGAACAACTGGTCGAAGTGATGGAGATAACATTATGAATATATTGCCTATTATGTAGTAGGTAGTTGGAATGTATCCTCTATGCCGAGTATTGTGTTTTTGAAGATGAGGGGCGTTTTGTTTACATAATTTAAAAGTGATGGACACCTATGTATATATGAAGACAGTTGTTTATGAGGGCAACCAGGGAACCATTGTGATTGCTAGGAACCCAGTGTGTCGACATAGATGTAAACATGTCGATATAAAATATCATCTCATCAGATCTGTCATCAGAGAAGAAAGAATGACACTGATTTATTGTCCAACGGACGACATGGTAGCAGACACTATGAGGAAACCTGTTCCAAATTGAAATTGAAGAGATTTGCAGAGGTCATGTTTAACGTGTAAATATTGACTGCCATACTCTATTGATGTTTTGGATTGTATTATTTCCTTTGTAAAATGTTTTTCGGAGAAGTTATCCAGTATGCTAATACAACCCTAAGTGGGAGTGTTGAAGTTAGAGGTACTATGTAGGATTGTTAGTAACTGTCTAACTGCATATATAACTGTTTCCACTAGAGGGCGCTCTAGGCGGAGCCACTCAAGATACCACCAGGTGGCGAGTATAAATAGAGATGTCTCCTCCCCCTCTACCTCTTTCTCCACCAGCCTCTCAGTGAGAGGAGAACTTGTGTGCTGCTGCTCATACCATGTGAATGAATAAACCACGCAGTTTACAGGCTAAAGATAGAAACCATGCCTCTTGACCACATTATTGTCGGCCTATAGCCGGATTCTGTCAACAATGGTATTTCTAAAAGGGTATCATGGTATTTCTAAAAAGGTATCATGGTATTTCTAAAAAGGTATCATGGTATTTCCATAATTTCTTTAGTCACTGCGATGATAGTAGTGACCAACACATTACCATATGGGTATCATGGTTTCAGTAAGGGATAATGCCAGACGAGCTGTAGGCACATTAACATAATTTAATAGACGAGGTGGAGGCAGATAACTGTCCAGAGAACAAGTTGAAGGGCATTGTCCCGCTTACCATGGCCGACGGCCAAACATACAGTATATATAAAAAAAATAAAAAGATAGGGAGTAATTTTGCTGAGTGGTTCTCACATGTCAACTCCCTTATTGGACAAAATGTTAGGAAATCATTAAATGTTTGATGATTCCTTATATGTATGCTGTTGTATGACTTTGTGTTTATGCACACCATCAGATGTAAAAGATATGAACGCCTCTTGGCAGTGGCGGCTGGTGAATTCTTCTCCAGGGGGGGCGCTATACCAAACATTTTGCAAACATGTACCGAGGCATGCATTGGCGAATATTTAAGTAGGTAGAGTACAACTATCACCATTGCCATCAATCAATATATGATCACAGTCAGTCAATGCAGCCACGTTTCCAATAGCCCTACACAAAAACGCACGCCCAGGTCTCTCTCTCTCTCTCTCTCTCTCTCTCTCTCTCTCTCTCTCTCTCTCTCTCTCTCTCTCTCTCTCTCTCTCTCTCTCTCTCTCGTATTCAGATCCGTCCAATAATAATCACAGATGTATATCTTGTCATTTTAAACAAGTTACCATTATATTGTCCGGGTGATTATGCCCCCCCGCGGCGAAATTAATTAGTATCCCCCTCTATCTCTCTCTCTCACACAGACACACACAGCATGACGTGGAATCCAAGCTATCATTACAATACTTACTTACCATCACAAGAGTTGAATAGGGCGAGATATTCAGCTGTCCAGTCCACAACAAGCCATAATCCACTTTTTTTTTTATCCACTCAAAAAGAAACTCCAGTAACGTTTAAACAGTCCATACCGTCGTTAGCTGCATCCAGCTACCAGCCAAGGTAGCAAAATCTCCGGACTGCCGGAAGGATCCGATCATCCGGAAGGACCCTGCTTGCTTGGTGCGCTAGAAAACGCGCTCCGATTCCATCATATTACATCATATTTGAACGCACTGATAGGCGAAATGTATTTGCTAGACCTATTTAATTGGCTGCAATGATACAGCGATGAAACCACTGTGTGCGCGATACGTCTCGCCCAGCCTCAGAGTAGTCTACTCTCATATCAGACAGTGACGTCATGTGAATCACAAAACAATGATTTATATTTGATATATTAACGTTATATTGTGCATTGGAAACACACACATACTTAAAATGAGTAAATATTATTCATTTTAAACATGTTTATTTTATTTTTAAGGGTCTAAAATAAAAATTTAAATAAAACATTTTCTTCTTCTCCTGCTCTCTTTACCAGGGGGGGGGGGGGGGGGGGCGGCGCACCAGCGCCCCTAGTGGCCAGCCGCCACTGCCTCTTGGTGATAAGCAAAAAGGGTAAATCATTTCATAATCTCAATTTTTAAAGATCCCCTCCACATGTGTTTTTAACACTTTAGAAATGTTGAATATTAGGGCGGCTAGGTGGTGCAGTGGGAAAGGTGCTCACCACCAATGCAGGAGACGCTGGGTTCGAGCTCAGCTCTCCGCATTGCATTCAGCTTTGCTGGTCGTTCATACTAATACATTTGGCAGTATTAGGGGGTGGGAAGCTGATGGGTGGGGATCGGACATTGTGGACAGCGACTCCTACAGGTCGGTTGGTGCGCCTGTGCAGTAGAATCAGGAAGCGACGGGGGCGGCGTCCTCCAAAGCGCAGACCCCTGACGCTGAAAGATCGCACTGTGCAGGTGAAAAGATGCGACGGCTGCTACCTCGAGTACCGGAGGGGACTCGTGCAATGTATGGCTTCGTCCACATTACAGCCGGCTTGTGGGAGGCATGGCCAAACAGCGTTCGAGACAGGGGAGGGTAGAATTGGACGATACGAAATTGGGATGGGAGAAAAATTGAAAATGGGAGAAAAAGTAGATAAAAAAAAAGAAATGTTGAATATTGAATAACAATTTGTTTGATATGGTCTATGAACGCCCCACCCCTCTGGTCCTCACGTCACATCTTTCCCCAAGCTGGTTAACTTTATCTTTTTCTACCTAAAGCCATACATTTGTTTCACCCATAAACACAACACTTCTTAGCTTACACCAGTGGTTCTCAAACTTTTTACACCAAGTAGCACCTGAGAACGTAGCTGGCTCTCCAAGTACCACCATATGACCGGCGTTAAAATACAGTCTATTCAGCTATGCACAGTTCACGCAGGAGGCAAATGTATTCCTGATACCATTATTTATTGTTAACTTTTGTCAGACACAGCCACAATGTACAAAGAGATAGCACTAGAACTACGCTTCCACACAACTCATCCAATGCAAGGGGCATTGATAACATAATAACTAACATTCTCACATAGCAAGTGAGAAAATTAAGAACAACTGTATTTCAGCAAATGTACTTAATTCTCTCTCTCTATCTCTCTCTCTCTCTCTCTCACTCTCTCTCTCTCTCTCTCTCACACAGCAAGCAATTGTCCGTCATTCTCTCACACTCACACACACACACACACACACACACACACACACACACACACACACACACACACACACACACACACACACACACGATTATTTTGTTACAAAAACTTAATTTCCTGCATTCTGGTGCAGGCATTTTTTTTTATTTTTACCCTTTAAATGCCAGTGTTTGTGATGGGCATCACAAATTATTGTAAAAAAGAAGAAAACACATATTCAATACATTTTTGAATGTTTACCCTTTAAATGCCAGTTTGTGTGATGGCATCACAAATTATTGTTAAAAAAAACACACAAAGTTAAATATTTTCAATATATCAAATGCAAAGTACATTTTTCTGGGGGGGATTATTACAGGCTAGGCATGTGTCAATGATTAGCAGCAACACATATTTTGATGGATTTTTTGTAATGTCAGATTTAACACCAACTCTTTTCAGAAAAGTGGGAGTATTTCATTTTTTATCTGACATTACAAGAAATCTAAAAATAAATGGTTATGATCAGGGCTGAAGTTGAATTAAAGATTTATGACTGTTTAGACTGCATTACTCTCTGTCACAGTGATCTCCTGGTTGTTCCCCACTTAGATTATCTAACTATCACGCCGCCGCAACCAGAAACACTGGCCTGGCCTGCTTCTAAGTTCAGTGGCCTGACTGCAAATTTTTTTTTTTTTGCTTTTTTGGAAATGTTTTCAAGTACCACCAGCAGTACCACCAAGTACCACTAGTGGTACGCGTACCACAGTTTGAGAACCACTGGCTTACACAATCTTGTTATATAGAGATTAGCTGAAAAGAAGCCCCCCCCCCCCCCTCCGGTGGAAGAATGTAAAAAGGGCGCTCTGGTGACAAGCTCTGCGTAAATAACAATCTGTAATGTCAAAGTCTTGCCTCCAAGAGGAGTTAAGCATAAGCAATTTACTTGACTGAGTTTGATAGAATCCAGAATTCCAATCCAGCATAGTTGTAATGTAAGGGGGTTGTTTACCAACAAGTGCTTTGAAAATAAACAATACCAATGTTTTATCACACCTATATGCAAGAGAGAGCCAACCAACCATATCAGACAGGAAACAGTGGTGAGTGTCCTACAGTAGCTATCACCAGTAATACATCTGAGAGCAGAATGATATACTGAGTCTAATGGTTTAAGAGTGGAAGCAGTAGCATGTCTGCAGACTACATCCCCAAAACTGATCATAAAACTGCTTCCACAATCTTCTTTCTACTAGACATTGGAGAGCGTATTCTCTTATTCTCATATCTCTAGAAACCTGTTTGGTAAACCCAGTTATTTCATCCCACTCCTCTTCTTCAAAGGTGGAGCACAAATCCCTTTCTCACACAGTATTTTGAGCAATGGTGGTCTTGCAACCAGATTTGTTTATAAGCATAGAATGATATTTAGAAGCTGCATGTCCTGTCTCTGTGATATACAAAATACCTTGGTGAGGTCCCTGCCCCAAGGTGGAGGATATACAGTATACAACCAAGAGTACTGACAAGGAGATTTCTCAATTGATAATTTATTATTGGCTAAATTGAACTGCTCAGCAAGATCTTCAAATGATTTAAGGACACCTTCTTCATATAGGTCACTCAGAGTATGGCTGCCCTTATTCACCCACTCTATACAGTATACAGTAAATGGGGATTTGCCAACAAGGAGTTTGGGGTTGTCCCATATATATGAGAAGAGCAGTGGCGTCGCGTGGGTAAAATAACAGGGGATGCCAAAAAAAAGTATTAAATATTTTTTTATTAAATATTTTTATTAATATCTTTATTTTTATTTTTATTTTGTTTAGTCAAGCAGTCACCATGTACACTACAGTATTGCTCGGCGGCCAGTCAAACTTTTTTTTAAATTTATTTAACAGATTGCAGAATGGGTACAATACAGAACGGCTCAATACACACAATTTTATAAGGGGATGCAGACCAGAGAAAGACGTTTGTCTTGTTTACATCAGGGTCATTAATACTGCTGGAGCATTGGTTCATTTTTGGTCGAGACACATATTCGGTTGCAAAAAGGTGTCCCACGGTCTCCTCTATGGCCGTGAATATTTTCACACGGATCGGAATCACGGCGCGCCCGTGGGACACTTTTCCGTTTCTGCGAGTTTATTCCACGCTTTCGGCTTTCCTTTTCTAAGCATTTTCTGGGCTACATGTGAATGAGTAAAAGTTGCGGGACGCCCAGATGTTCCCACGATAGAAAGCTCGCGTGGAGCCCATAATAGGCTCACTTAATACAGCGTTTTTAAAATCACGCGACATTTTCAGAAAGCTTCGGCACGCCGAGAGGTACCCGTGGATTTAATCTTGCGAGGATCCGGCCCGTGGGAGCAGTCACGGGTTAATAAAATTTTCAAATGTGCAGAGGGGAGGCCAGACTACTTAGTCTGCTGACAGGCCCGTTTTAAGGTGTGGGCAGGGCTTTAGTCAGCTCGAATCGGATTGGCTAGTATTGGTTTTGGAGTCCACATACATGGGGAGGCTGGAGAAAGACACCTCCCCCCTGCCTCCTCTCCAGTCTCCTCTGCTGCAGTGAGTCTGACAGTGTGTTAGAGAGAGTGAGAAGGAGAAGAGGGAGACATTTAAAAAAAAAAAAATTATAATACAGATGAAAAACAACGATTTTTTTTTATTATTGTAAACTATATATAATTTTTTTATTTTATTTTTTTCCATATTTCATATTTGATATTAATTCATATTTTTATAGGGAGGCCTGGCTTCCGTTGGCTTCCATGAGGATTCGCCACTGGAGAAGAGAGACTTGAGGGTTGATTTGGAATATATAAGACACGTTCCTCCAGGTTTATGGGGTAGATTCGGGCAGATTCAAATGATAATGGTGGTAAGAAGGTACATAGCGACTGTATAGCATGGAGGGGCTCTTTCAGGAGGAAGTGACCAATGTGACAGGTGCCCCTGGCTAAAAGCAGGTCCAAACCACCTTTAATTACAGGCTTTTGTAGTTCACCTATATGTATTATTGGCCTTCTACCATTACAGAAAGATTTGTTACAGAGTTTATCAAATTGGATGAACTATTTATAATAATAATAATGCAGGACCTGTCGCAGAGGTCTTTAATTGGCATGCAACGACACTCAATGTTAGCGGTACACACACACACCGGAACACACACGCATGCATTGTCTGTAGGATCGCCGATGCGATACTCCTCTGCGCTTAACCCATCCCGTCGTCCTTCCCCCCAAGGGCAGCCGGGAGCAGACGAGGGCTGTGGCTTGAGCCACGCCCGGGGACCATCCAAGTGCTCCTGCCCGTCTTCGTCACAGCGACAGCGTTAGCGATCTGTTGTTTTTGCATGTTTTTCCATTGGGTTTCTCTTATCGGGGGGGGGGGGGGGGGGGGGGGGGGGCGGGGGGGGGGGGACCCATGCGAGCATGGGGAGAACATGCAAACTCCACACAGAAAGGCCCGGGAAATATCCCACCTGGGTAACTGGCATCATGGAAACCTGGTACCCAAGCGGGAATCGAACCCTGGACCTTCTTGCTGTGAGGCGAGAGTGTTAACCACTACACCACCGTGCCACCATAATAGTAATAGTCAGTGGAAGAGACTGAAGGAGATACCGGTAATTCACTTTGGGAGCACAATTCATCTTTATAATATTAACCTTACCACACAACGAGAGATAGAGTGGATACCATCTTTCCATATCTGTGTTGATTCTATCTAGAAGAATTCCCAAATATTGAATTATCTTGATGGAATGATGTGGCTTGAAATAAGGATTTAGGGCAATAGGATGTCAGGGGGAGGGGCCTTCGACTTTGTCCAATTCACTCGATAACCAGACAAACATGAAAATGATTGTATAATCTTGAGTAGGGCAGGTATGGATTTGCATGGGTCTGTAATAAAAAGCTTTAATATCATCCGAATAAAGCACACGTTTGTGTGTAGAGCCCCCAATTGTGACCCCAGGGATATAGGGATCTTTACGAATTGCTGTGGCAAGAGGGTCTATTGCTGAACAAAATAGTAAAGGCCTTGCTGGTCCCATGACCAAGTTTAAAATATAAGTTAATCAACCCATTTGTTTGAACAGCTGTTTGAGGTGCATTGTGTAATAATTTCACCCATTTGATAAATATCTGCCCCCAAACCGGAGATCTCTAGCATCAGAAAAATACAACGCAATTCCACACAGTCGAAGCATCGAGTGAGATGGCTGCAGTAGGTGTATTGTCACTCTTGACTGCCCACATTACATTAACCAGGCATTGAATATTATCAGAGGCAAATCTATTACAATTGAACCCAACTTAGTCAGGGTTTATTAGAGTGGCTATCTACTGAGGCCATTTGCAAGGATTTTGGTATCCAGAAATATCAGCAAGATTGGACGATAACTTTTGCATCCAGTAGGTCCACCTTTCCACCAACTTTCTTCTTTCGAATGGCTCATAATACATCCGTAAGAGAAGAGGAGCTTGAGCTTGTCTGAAAAACACTTGAATAATTCAGCCGTATAAGTAAGTGTTTTGCCAGCCTGCAACGTTCTAATTACTTCTATTATCAAGGGTCTATTTTTGCCCGACTGCCAAATTCGACCTTCTGTGAAAATATATGATTATACTCATATTTTAGCTGTGTGACTAGCTTCAAATTATGTGGGGAGACATTTTGTTTTAGTTTTCCTTCCAGCCTCTTCCACCCTTTTCTCTAAATCTGCAGGCCTTCTCAAGTGATGTTATATTTCATCTGACATCGCGTCTCGCTCTGCCATATTGAGATGATATCTCCAGCACCTACTGTGCGCGTGAAAAAATTGCACATGCACGTCACTTTTTATCATGGCGCGCGCAGCTACTACTAATTCTGTTGCTTTTCGGGACGCTGCTCCCACCCTGTTGTCCCGCCGGGGCTGTTTCAGTTTCCCACCGTTTAACCATTACATTGCTGTAGGTCAAGCGGTATCTGAGGCTTGTCTACCCTATGCATTTATGAATCTATGAATTGAAAATGGGGGACCCTGATGTAGACAAGACAAATGTTTTTTGTCTGGTCTGCATCCCCTTAACAGTTGTGTGTATTGGGCCGTGGTAAGTGTGCCCATTCTGCAATCTGTTAATAAAGTTTTTCATTCATTCATTCATTCATCCCTTACACGGGTTGGCGGTCTGACGACGGGGCTCAGGACAGGTGCCGCAGTGGAGGTTATTGCATGACTACTAGTGAAGCAGTGCTTCACTAGTAATAGACTTTGGTCAGCAGCTGCCACTGGTGTGCCGTGCTTATAGAAGTGGGTGGCATCGGTCCTTTGTCCTGACATGGTAGAGCGGTTTCCCGCCCGGTAGCCGACGCCAAGGGGCGAGTCGGCCCGGCAGGTGGCTGAGTGGGCTGTTGAAGCTTATACCGCCGCAGTACAGAATTTAGCGGCAACTAATAACATTGCTCAATTAGCTGCTTTTCTGTCGAAAATGGTGTCTGTGATGGGGTCTTAGCCGACGTCGAAACCATCGCGCAAGGTTTTGAGGTTATTCAGCTTTTGATCCAGCCGCAGGCAATAGCCGCAGGGAGGGCTAGGATGCTGTTGACTCTTGTTCACAGACATCTTTGGTTGGAGCGATCTCCCCTGGAGGAGGAGAGGAGGGTTCTCCTCCTCAGGGCTCCCCTCTTCATGGATGGATTTTTTGGTCTGTCCACGGAGGCGTGGGCGGTATTTGATGCACCACACCGCACAGCCAGAGGTGAGAGCACTGCCTCCTCATCGGCTGCGGCGAGGCCCCCGACCGGCGGCCATGTGTCCCCCACCTGGGATAACCTGGACACAAAGAGAACAGGTTATCACGGTGCCGACAGCCTCGGCGGCCGAGGGATCGGCTGTATTAGATGGGCACGCCCTAAAAAAACGTTGCCATCTAGCTGTGTCTAGCACGCTCTCCGGTCACTACCCCCCCCCGCTACACTACGTGATTCAGGGCTCTGATTTGTCCCCTCTGGCTGCGGGCCGCGTTCTTCCAGTGAGGGCAAGCGGCCCCACATATCACTTCTCATGAAGACAGGGGCTGACACCCAGCTCCTTGCTAGGCCTGGGTCTGTCTATGAGAATGTTGTACTGTCAGGAGGCTTCCGCACCACACGTCCTGCGTCTGTGTTTGGTGAGCCTGGTGTTGTATCTGACGACGGAGCAGGGTTCCCTGTATCTAAAATATTTTGTCAGAGGGGGAACTTTAGGCCCAGGAGGTCGCAGCGTGGGTTCCCCCAGCCCCGCCCCTCGCCAGGCCAGGTATTACGTTAGTGCCTCCCCCAGGGCTGCCTGGGAGAAATGCGAGGCCCTGTGCGAGATTTAAACGCGAGGCCCCCCCCCTAAAAGGTAAAAATATATAATTTTTTTTTTTTTTTTTTTTTTACAGTCAACATATTCTTAAATAATAGCGCTGCCCGAGGCTGGGCATGATACAGTCAACATATAGCAAGAGAGAGAGCGAGAGAGAGCTCCCGTTCTACAGTCAATATACAGTGTTATCGCTGCACAGACCCGGCAATGCCCCTGACCCTCCACCAGAGCAAGGCCAGAGAGAGAGAGAGAGAGAGAGAGAGAGAGAGAGAGAGAGAGAGAGAGAGAGAGAGAGACATTGGAAAGAAACAACCCAAAACCAGAGCAAATTGAAATGCTATTTGGCCCTAAACAGAGAGTACACAGTGGCAGAATACCTGAGCACTGTGACTGAAGATCCTTGACTAGGTACAGACTCAGCGAGCACAGCCTAGCCATCGAGAAAGGCCGCCATAGGCAGACCTGGCTCCCAAGCGAAGACAGACCCACTGCACACAAGATGAGGTGGAAACCGAGCTCCACTTCTTAACAACCTGCCCACTATACCAAGACATACTTCCCACAAATTGCAAACACCCAAAGAGACTTTGAAAACATCGACAATAACTCAAAACTCCCATACCTACTGAGAGAAATACAAGAATGTGTAATAAAGCCCATTTGAATTGAAGAGAGAGAGATAGATAGAGCATGTCTGTGTGTGTTAGAAAGAGAGAGATAGAGAGAGAGAGCATGTCTGTTTGTGTGTGTGTGTTAGAGAGAGAGCATGTATATGTGTGTTAGAAAGAGAGAGAAATATATAGAGAGAGAGCATGTCATTTTGTGTGTTAGAGAGAGATATAGAGCATGTCTGTGTGTGTTAGAAAGAGAGAGCATGTGTGTTTGTGTGTTAGAGAGAGAGAGCATGTCTGTGTGTGTATGTGTTAGAGAGAGAGCATGTATGAGAGAGATAAGCAAAGATGAGCCCCTAAAGGATATTCAACTTTTAATGGAAGAACAAAACAGAAGGAAAAGATAACTTCACAAAGGCAACATGAATATACATAGATCCAAAAGGACAAAGATCAACACTTAAATCCAAAGAGAAGAGGGTCTATACCAGAGAAAACAAAGTAGCAAGGAGCCAATGGCCGACATCAGCTAAATAGGCTAACTGCAAATAGAGTAGCCAGGTACTGACACCAGGCCACACACAGCTTTGGCCAACGCTACCCAAGCTACACAAACGACCAAGACAATTCACACACAGCACATGTCGTATCTCCAAATGTTGTGAAGTAACATATGTTTTGCCTGGAAAAAAACATTGTTATTAACAAAACATTCGGGAGGGGAAGGAAGGAAGAGTGGGGTAATGTCCAATGGACATCTTACCTGCACCAAGGAACGCAGGGCGAAAGGCCGTAACACAGGTCTCCACGTTGACGAAAGGCCTCTCGCTGGCGGGACAAAAAGAAGCTATGGCCGGAGCCTTGTCATGGTGCAGGCCCGACTACATCTTCTGTCAAAGATGATGTCGTAGTCAGAGTGCCAGGGCCTGCTATTCTCACTGCTAATGTCAATGGTCGTAGCACAAGCTAACAGCTAACTCTAGGCTAACTGATAGCATCAAGCTAACGTTCCCAGCCGAGCGAAAACGAGCAGCTAACGTCGTAGCTAAACAGCTAACTGGCTAACAGTTAGCTCAACCCGGCTATCGCTAACCACTAGCTAACGCAGAAGCAAGCTATGCGGCTACCACTGAAAAACTGTACAACGTGAGAAAAGCAATACAGGCCAACACTTCAGACTCATCCGAAGAGAGAAGGGAAAAAGAAGGCAATACACGTCCCACTACAGAGTGGTGTTTACCATAGCGGTGCCGGCAACAAGTCCCTTGCGGACTATAGCCGACTTGAGCATGGAGATATTCTCATAATGAAACACCAAGCTCACCTCCCTAGCACCAGGTGCTGACACCAGGCCACACACCGTTAGCTACTACAACAGCTAGCCGGCCCGTTTGGCTCCAGAGAGAGAGAGAGATATATATCCACGGCGGGAATAGAATAGAGTGCATTAAAAACTCACCAAACGTCCAAGAGGATGGAGACAACCGCGTGGAGTTGACGAAGTTCATCTGCCGAATGACCGTCCTCTTCATCTTGGCATAACAATGCTGCACGCGCTCTCTCTAGGTTAGCTAACGCTAGTTAGCCTTTAGCTAAGCTAGCTACTAGCCGACATCATCATGGCTATCCCGACTGAACCACACGTTAGCACTCAATATTATAACGTAGCTAAAGCTAACTAGCTGTCCCTGCCTTTAGCCGGGATGGCTAGCCTGACTGAACTGTCTAACATGCAACAACTTTCATCTTCAGTCCATCTGCCGAATGACCGTCCTCTTCGTTTTGGCTGGCATAACTAAGCATAACCTCCAAAGCTGCACGCGCGAAATAGTCAAACGCAGCTGACGCACGCCGGCGTACACATGATGTAACCCCTCCCTTCGTTGAAACCAATAGTATGTCTGCTGCAGAGCCCCAGAGCTCCAATAGTGAGTATGTCTGCTGCAGAGCCGCAGAGCCAGGAACATTCTACAAACGTGTCTAATGTGAAATATATAAGCATATAAGCAAAACTAGATTTTAGGTCTGTGATGAAAAAGTGTCTCGCGGGAAGGGGGGCCTCGCAAAAAATAAAAAAAAAATAAAAAAAAAACAATAAAAAAAATAATAAATAAAAAAATTGAGGCTTGTCTACCCTATGCATTTATGAATCTATGAATTGAAAATGGGGGACCCTGATGTAGACAAGACAAACGTTTTTGTCTGGTCTGCATCCCCTTAACAGTTGTGTGTATTGGGCCGTGGTAAGTGTGCCCATTCTGCAATCTGTTAATAAAGTTTTTCATTCATTCATCCCTTACACGGGTTGGCAGTCTGACGACGGGGCTCAGGACAGGTGCCGCAGTGGAGGTTATTGCATGACTACTAGTGAAGCAGTGCTTCACTAGTAATAGACTTTGGTCAGCAGCTGCCACTGGTGTGCCGTGCTTATAGAAGTGGGTGGCATCGGTCCTTTGTCCTGACATGGTAGAGCGGTTTCCCGCCCGGTAGCCGACGCCAAGGGGCGAGTCGGCCCGGCAGGTGGCTGAGTGGGCTGTTGAAGCTTATACCGCCGCAGTACAGAATTTAGCGGCAACTAATAACATTGCTCAATTGGCTCCAGCAAGCTAAGCCGGGAAGATGCTCAGCGGGGGAACTACCTCGCGCTCCCCACGTATCAGACCGCCCCTTTTTTTGTTGGGTCCCCCTTGAGTGCGATTGCCTCGTTGGTAGAGTCAGGGTGCAATATCCCGACTCCGCGAGACACCTTGCTCGCGTGGTTGGCGAAACCAGGGTTTGCAATGCACAGCGGGAGGGACCGGGCCACCTGTCTACGATTCTTAGTGAATCGGCGCCAGTTGGCGGCGGGGGCGTTTTGGGATTTTTACCACGTATGGCTACGGTAGTGCCATATGTCGGTGTGGATGGAGAGAACGCGTTTTTGGGTTTGGTACAGACTCTATTGTCAGAGACCGCGGCAGTGACAGCCCTGGCCGAAGAGATTCGTTCTCTGGTGGCGAAGCAGGCCATTGTCGTGGTCCCATGGGAGGATGCGATGAGTGGCGTTTACTCCCGATATTCTCTGGTGCCCGAGAAATCGGGGGGGGGGGGGTGTCAGACCCATACTGGACCTGTCCCATGGAAGGTTCAGAATGTTGACCGTCAACCACCTGTTAAGCGCTGTCAGAGTGGGAGACTGGTTCACCTCCATAGACCTGAAGGATGCGTATTTCACATCCCGATCTTCCCTCCTAGGAAATACCTACGCTTCCTGTTTCAGGGCTTAGCGTACGAGTACCAGAGTCTGCCGTTCAGCTACTCTCTGGCTCCTCGCATCTTCACCAAGTGCGTGGAGACCGCGCTGGGGCCTCTGCGTCGTCAGGGGATATGAATTTTATTCTACCCTAGACGACATTCTGGTCCTCAGCCGGTCAGAGGAGATCGCCAGGTCTCATACCAGGCAGGTGGTGGAATTCCTCACCAGCCTGGGTTTTGCTGTAAATGGGAAGAGGATTACTCCTCTTCCCAGTCAACAGGTGGAGTACTTGGGCTTAATTCTAAGCTCAAGGTCTATGTGGGCATCCCTCTCAGAGCGGCGGCGAGAGGATATTCTCGGCGTGCTCGGGAGGTTCCGTCCTGGCAGGACGGTTACGGCGCTGTCCGTGATGCGCCTGCTCTGCATTATTGCATTTGCTCAAGCTGTGGTCCCTCTTGGCCTCCTCTTCATGAGGAGGATACAGAGGTGGGTTTTTCAGTATGAAAATAGACCCTGTGAGAGTCAAGTGGAAGCATCTGAAGGTTCCCATGTCAGTACTGTGGGACCTCGTCCTCTGGGGGGGGGGCCTGGGACCCTCACCAGCGGGGTCCCCATGGGCAGCAGGCTGTCACACGTCACGGTCTTCACTGATGCCTCCCTCACGGGATGGGGGGGGGACGTGTCGGACCGACGCAGTAGGGGGCAGCTGGCAAGGACCATGCTGCCTGGTCTGCACTACATATCAATGTGTTGGAATTGAAGGCAGTGCTTCTAGTCCTCGGACATGTTCTGATCAGGATGGACAGCACGACGTCGGAGTTGTATATCAACAGACAGGGAGGAGTACGCTCCCCCCGTCTCCACCGGGCGGCGGCCGATTCGGTCCGTGGCCACCCAGGGTATTCTATACGCGTTCCCCCCCATACACCTGATAGCTCGGCTGTTGGGGTACATCAGGAGCGCAGGACTTTGATCCTGGTTGTGCCGGACCAGGGCACAGCTGTGTGGTTCCCGGCCCTGATTCAGCTCTTGGTGGCCCCACGTGGCACACGTGGTCCCGCTTGCACTGTGCGTTCTAGGGTGACTGGTTCCCTTTTTCGCACATTGGTTGTAGTTGACTGCCTCGTTAGGCCAGGCGGGTGGACGGGACTCCCCTCCTCCCTGGCTAGGGGCTTATGGGCCCTCAGGGGGTGCATTTGACGTGGCCACGCGTCCTCTCTGCCCCTTTTGATCTCAATATGGCAGAGCGAGACGCGATGTCAGATGAAATATAACAAAGGTTATTCTATAACCCTAGTTATATGAATACTGACAGAGTGGTCACGTGCAAGTGATGTGCATGTGCAATTTTTTCACGCGCACAGTAGGTGCTGGAGATATCATCTCAATATGGCAGAGCGAGACGGTCTGTCAGTATTCATATAACTAGGGTTATAGAATAACCTTAATTTTTTCTTACGTGTTACATGTCTGAATTACATGTCTCCGTATGAAAGCTTTTAAGTGCTTCTTCCCAAGTTGTTCCTGCTGATTTGTTTAATTGAAAAGGTCAATCTGAGTTTTCAACATGGCTTTAACACATGGGGCGCCATGCATTGTGCCCATCATTATGCCCTCTCAGCCCGCTGTAAGCCTATGGAGATGTTTACCTTCTTTGCAGGGCTATACCTTTTTAAATATTATAGCTATATCTGCATTACTATGGCCCATTCAACATCGGGTATCTAAAATTCAAATGTATATGATCGGTATACTTTATGCTTCATCATGCGTGAAGGAAAGGGGGGGTTCTTTTATAATTCCTTGATCGTCAGTAACGGCTTTATTTAGTATGGGTTGATATATTGATCAGACTGATTGCAAACAAAGAAATGGACAATCAAGCTGAAAGTAACGTTAGTTTCCTCTTACCGTTCGCCGATGAGACTGGAGGAAAAATATCCCAATTATTTGACGTCGATCTGCTAGATCCATTTCCGGTTTGTATGACGCAATAAACGCCGAAATCATATCGATTATTGCATTTCGAAAGCGATCCAAATGCACTTGAGTGTGTATATTGATCTACGCCACAATATATCTCTGGCGGAGGAATTTCCTCGATGCACCAATCGCCACTTCCGGTTTGGCGTGAGTGTAACTCGCCCGACCATCCACCAGGCGGCGATATTGAGGCGTTGCAATATCAGAACAGGGTCCGGCTGCAATCCGGAGGGAGGCAGGATGAATTATGAATGCCATGGTGAAAAAAATGAAATATTGATCCCAAACACATGATATACGCCATTGTTGGCATTCAACGCATGGCGGGCAATAACGATTTACGCCGTTATTGGCGCACAATGTGTTAAAGGCATCATCTTATTGTAAAGCTGTGCAGGCACCCTGACCGACCTGTAGTCGCTGTTTAAACGACCAGAATACCACCCCACCGGCTTCCCTCCCGCTGACTTTGTCAATTGAGCCAGTATGACGGCCGGCCAAGCCGGAGGCACCGCTGACCGGATTCGATACCAGTGTCTCTCGCGTTGGTGACAAGCACTTAGTCCGCTGCGCCACCCAGCCACCTCCCTGACTACTATACTACTACCTCAGTACAATTATAAGCAGATTCCCCACCACCACCACCGCCCACTACAACCCTAGATAGCAGGCCAAATCTGTCATACACACTACCCGCAGGCAACAAGCCCTAATGTCATATTGATGGCCTTGGCACTGAAGTCATTCACCATCTGGTTATGGTGTCCTCCTGCTTCTACATGCCTCACACATTTATAGCTTAGGGATAATATTTGAATAAAAAACGATTTAGCCTGTAAAAGTGTTCATGTCCTTGTGACGTGCATGCTTCTCTATGTGAAATCATTTGGCAGGGTGTCCATGATGAGATTTACCCACGTTGTGACCTTGCTGCCTAGTACAGGGTATCCACAATGAGATTAATCTCTGTTATGACCTTGCTGCCTAGTGCACGGTATCCACATTGTACTGTATTGTACCCATTCTGCAATCTGTTAATACAAATTTAAATCAATCAATCAATCAATCAATCAATTAATCTCTGTTATGACCTCACTGCCTAGTGCAAGGTATCCCCAATGAGATTAATCTCTGTTATAACCTTGCTGCCTAGTGCAGGGTATCCACAATGAGATTAATCTCTGTTATGATTGATTGATTGAAATGTTTTATTAACATATTGCAGAATGGGTACAGTATAGTACAGCTCAATACACACAATTGGTAAGGGGATGCAGACCAGAGAAAGACTTTCGTCTTGTTTACATCAGGGTCCCCCATTTTCAATTCATAATGACATTTATGACATACACGACATACAGATATACAGATATAAGAATCTTATCTAATCATCTAATCTAATCTAATCATGACATTTATGACATACAAGATATGCAAATATACAGTACTTTTAAACAAATGCTAACAGTAAATATATACATACGAGGGGAGGGAAATGTACATTAGGAGGGGGTGGGTGGGTGGATGGGGGGAGGAGGGTGCAAGGTGCAAGCATAGGGAGGGGGGGTTTGGACATTTACAGGGGCCAGTTTTGAATTGCAGCCTCCCGTAGGTGCTCTTTGAGGGCGGTTTTGAAGGTGGGTAGGGATTCACATTTTTTTACGGCTGTCGGTAGGGCGTTCCACATTGATGTGTCATAATTGCGAAACGTGTTTAGTCCCTTGTTTGAGCCGAATCTGGGTTGAACATGATTTGTGGAACTCCCTCTGTTGTTGTGGTCATGGTATTCACTGACCTTTTGGAAGTATTTCGACATGTACATGGGTACCTTAGTGGTGTAGTGTATCTTGTAGACCAGGCCCATTGCAAGTTGCTGTACTCTGTTGTCTACTCTAAGCCATCCTAGGTTGTCAAAATGGGCAGGGGTGAGGTGGGTTCTATGAGTAAGGTCAAGCAGTAGTCTGACCAGTTTGTTTTGTGATGTTTGTAATCTTGTTTTTAGCGCCTTTGAGGTGCTTTGGTACCATGAGGTCACTGCCTAGTGCAGGGTATCCACAATGAGATTAATCTCTGTTATGACCTTACTGCCTATAGTGCAGGGTATCTACAATGAGATTAATCTCTGTTATGACTTCACTGCCTAGTGCAGGGTATCCACAATGAGATTAATCTCCGCTGTGACCTCACTGCCTAGTAGTGCATAGTCAGCGAGTACAATATAGTGGAGGATGACCAGGGCAGCCGTGGCTTAGACAGGTGCACCCCATTTCATGAATGAGTTATCTGTATCATGAGCCAAATTACTTGCACATTAATATAGAAATACGAGAGAGGATGAATACATTTGTATTGCAAGATTATTTCTGTCGAGGTGGCTTGCTGAAGGACCATACAGTGATATTAGTGCAGGCACTGTGCATACTGTGGTAAATGGTAAATGGACTGCATTTATATAACAGCTTTTTTCCAAATCGCTTTAGAACTCATGCCTCACATTCACCCATTCCCTCACACATTCAAACACCGATGGCGGGGGCGACCATGCAAGGTGCCAAGCTGCTCATCAGGAGCAGTTGGGGGTTAAGTGTCTTGCTCAAGGACACTTTGACCGCCTTAGCTTCTGAGCCACTGTTGCCCCCCCCCCCCCCCCCCTGTGAAATTCCACCAGCAACCCTCCATCAACATGCTACTCTTAATTACCTTAATGGCTGTTCTCTGATTCTGTAGAGACTTAATTACAAATCCAGCAGATTAGATAATTATTCTCCACTTATTGTTCTTGAGGAGTCGGCCCTCTAGAGAGTAGCATGTCTCCACTTAAACAAGGGTCTCTTCTCACTCCTGATTCATTGTTTGTCAGCTTTAGTTTCACACTGGTGTCTACCAACAACGACACCAACAAACAAACATTTTGTACATACGACGTGATGTGATGAAACCACAGTTTTCCCATGGTTGCATGTACAGTAGTAGTCAGAGCCGCCTGGGAGAAATGCGAGGCCCTGTGCGAGATTTAAACGCAAGCCCCCCCCCCCCCCCCTAAAAGGTAAAAAAATATATATATAATTTTTTTTTTTTTTTTTTTTCATACAGTCAACATATTCTTAAATAATAGCGCTGCCCAAGGCTGGGCATGATACAGTCAACATATAGCAAGATAGAGAGCGAGAGAGAGCTCCCGTTCTACAGTCAATATACAGTGTTATCGCTGCACAGACCCGGCAATGCCCCTGACCCTCCACCAGAGCAAGGCCAGAGAGAGAGAGAGAGAGAGAGACACACATTGGAAAGAAACAACCCAAAACCAGAGCTAATTGAAATGCTATTTGGCCCTAAACAGAGAGTACACAGTGGCAGAATACCTGAGCACTGTGACTGACCCAATACTAAGAAGATCCTTGACTAGGTACAGACTCAGCGAGCACAGCCTAGCCATCGAGAAAGGCCGCCATAGGCAGACCTGGCTCCCAAGCGAAGACAGACCCACTGCACACAAGATGAGGTGGAAACCGAGCTCCACTTCTTAACAACCTGCCCACTATACCAAGACATACTTCCCACAAATTGCAAACACCCAAAGAGACTTTGAAAACATCGACAATAACTCAAAACTCCCATACCTACTGGGAGAAATACAAGAATGTGAAATAAAGCCCATTTGAATTGAAGAGAGAGAGATAGATAGAGCATGTCTGTGTGTGTTAGAAAGAGAGAGATAGAGAGAGAGCATGTCTGTTTGTGTGTGTGTGTTAGAAAGAGAGAGAAATAGAGAGAGAGAGAGAGAGAGCATGTCATTTTGTGTGTTAGAGAGAGATATAGAGCATGTCTGTGTGTGTTAGAAAGAGAGAGAGAGAGAGAGAGAGCATGTGTGTTTGTGTGTTAGAGAGAGAGAGCATGTCTGTGTGTGTGTGTGTTAGAGAGAGAGCATGTATGAGAGAGATAAGCAAAGATGAGCCCCTAAAGGATATTCAACTTTTAATGGAAGAACAAAACAGAAGGAAAAGATAACTTCACAAAGGCAACATGAATATACATAGATCCAAAAGGACAAAGATCAACACTTAAATCCAAAGAGAAGAGGGTCTATACCAGAGAAAACAAAGTAGCAAGGAGCCAATGGCCGACATCAGCTAAATAGGCTAACTGCAAATAGAGTAGCCAGGTACTGACACCAGGCCACACACCGTTAGCTACTACAACAGCTAGCCGGCCCATTTGGCTCAATATAACGTTAGCTACGTTAGCTAGCCGGCCCGCTTTGGCTCAATATAACATTAGCTACAACAGCTAGCCGGCCCGTTTGGCTCCCGAGAGAAAGAGAGAGATATATCCACGGCGGGAATAGAATAGAGTGCATTAAAAACTCACCAAACGTCCAAGAGGATGGAGACAACCGCGTGGAGTTGACGAAGTTCATCTGCCGAATGACCGTCCTCTTCATCTTGGCATAACAATGCTGCACGCGCTCTCTCTAGGTTAGCTAACGCTAGTTAGCCTTTAGCTAAGCTAGCTACTAGCCGACATCATCATGGCTATCCCGACTGAACCACACGTTAGCACTCGATATTATAACGTAGCTAAAGCTAACTAGCTGTCCCTGCCTTTAGCTAAGCCGACATGGCTAGCCTGACTGAACTGTCTAACATGCAACAACTTTCATCTTCAGTCCATCTGCCGAATGACCGTCCTCTTCGTCTTGGCTGGCAGAACTAAGCATAACCTCCAAAGCTGCATGCGCGAAATAGTCAAACGCAGCTGACGCACGCCGGCGTACACATGATGTAACCCCTCCCTTCGTTGAAATGCAGAGCCCCAGAGCTCCAATAGTGAGTATGTCTGCTGCAGAGCCGCAGAGCCAGGAACAAGTCAGACACATTCTACAAACGTGTCTAATGTGAAATATATAAGCATATAAGCAAAACTAGATTTTAGGTCTGTGATGAAAAAGGGCCTCGCGGGAAGGGGGGCCTCGCAAAAAAAAAATAAAAAAAATAAAAAAATCTTTATTTTTTTTTGCGCGAGGCCCCCCTTCCCGCGAGGCCCTGTGCGACCGCACTGCTCGCACACCCCCTGAGGCGGCCCTGGTAGTAGTACACACATCACAAGTGTTTTTATCACTGTGTTATAATGATACAAACATACATGTGAAAACGGTACTTGTGAATTATAGGGATTGCAGTAATTCAAGACAATGACATAACATGGCCATCACTGCCACTGTGTGTGTTTGTGTCTGGGCTTTAGCTGAGCAGATGGAGCAGGGGCAACCCCCCCCCCCCCCCTCTCACGCACATTAATCTTGTTGACACTTTTATGGGGTAACATGCTCAATGAGTCCTGCACGGTTGATGTCTTGATATCATCGATGCAGGTGCTTCTTGAACTGGACAGGCACACAGTGAATCTCTCTGATCCAGAGGGAAGGTCAGGTTGGGGTTGGGGGAGTGGGGGGGGGCGGGGTAATTTGCTAATGTTCATTCATTACCTTCATTACAGTTTGAGAGGCAGACACATGCTCACTGTTTCATTTACACTGCCAATCGTCCCCAAGCTTAGCACATTCAATTAACCCACCTCGACCAATTTGATTCTAGTAAAGGGGCTCTGTTATACTGCAGGTAAAAAGTCACAATAAACGAAGGAGGGTTGTAAAAACATATTGACAGAGAAATCAGATGTGTTGGTATCTCCTGTTCCATTCCACCTGATGGTGATTGTGTGATCGGTTGCCATCTCCCAAACTTCTCTCCACCATTCCCCCGTGTATTCCCCCCCCCTCCAGCTTTCTCCTAAGCACTCACCCATTCTCTCCTGCCCCTGGGGCCCAATCTTGCCACCTCCCTGTCCTCATTCCACGTCACCCCTCCCCACTACCGGCTTCCAGCCACTCCGTCCCTATGCCCCCCCCCCCCCCCCTCCTTGTATCAAAAACAACTTCAATCCAATACATTTCTGTGTAAACAAAGCCGTTTACACACGCAAGTGTTTCAATGGAGGATGCCTAAACTGTGCCTTTAATATTAATTAAAAACAATGCTTGGGATTTGATTTTCTCTTACTGTGCTTTCGTCCCAAGAAGCCCCTGGTTAAATGATGCTTCATGTGACAGTGGCTGGCCCTCTCTCACTTTAATGGGCAGCTGATAGATAAATCGATACACAAATGTCTTATAGCCTGTGGTAAACAAGTCCACGCAGCTATTAGACCATGATAGAGTCATCAGTGCAGAGCCAGAGTGGTCCATCACGATCCACTATCTTGTATATTGACCATTCATACCACCGCAAATCAATTTGAACTGACATTAAAAAGGTCTCACTCTGCTATTTTATGGTCACACGACACCATTATCGTTCTTCTTCACATGGATTACCGTCTCTCCTGTGCTTTAACTTTTCCGTATTGTAGCTTGTGGTTTCCTCCTGTAACCGCCTGTAGTGTGGTAGTGAAAGGTTAACCTTCTGTAGTGTGGTAGTGAAAGGGTTAAGACAAATTCACTGCCACGCTGCATTGTCAATCCTTTGACTCTCCTCTCCAATGGCATTGTACTGTTTGATCCATCCAATAAGCTGTATTTTCCTCTAACCTTGACCTTAAAATGTCTTCTATTTCCCAGAAGTTACAAGGAGACATTGAAATATAAGCAAAGAGAACTCTTTAGAAACACATAACCGTATCTGATGATCTCATTCTCATCCTGATGAGGTCACTGACAGCAGCTATGACACAGAGACTTAGTGGCTCAATCTCATTCAGGTAACACTCAATAATCCACTTCATCCATGAACAGAGATATCCTGTACCACCTACAGCTTTAGTAATTGGAAAGAGTTTCTGGACCCTTGAATATTTTATATGAGACATTAGCCATGGAATAAGGATGAGCTTATATTGGCTAATGATGAGCCCCAAAAGGTTAAGGAATGTCTCTCTCTCTCTCTCTCTCTCTCTCTCTCTCTCTCTCTCTCTCTCTCTCTCTCTCTCTCTCTCTCTCTCTCTCTCTCTCACTGAGACCCACAATCCGGATCTTTCCTAATCAGCTCCAAGAGTGTCTGTCTGTCACTAGCTACCTCCTCATGTAGCTCACAGACACAGCAGCACTGTTACATAAAGAACATGAAAACAGAAAACATCAGTACTGAAATGTGAGAAAACAAGCTCATCACCTACAGTAGGCTAATCCCAACGGTAAAGGCGAGAATCAACACCTGAAGACCCAATCCCTGATCCAAACGTCAACTCATTAAACAAGAGAACCATGCTTATGGGGAGAGTTGCATGAGGGTAATTACAGATAAACAGACAAAAAGCATAACTGAATGTTTAGTGGGTGTCCCATGGGTGTTCCCTTATAACATCACGACAAAATCCCATCTGTATTAATCCAACAACAACACAAGTAGAGCTTCTATTCCATCAGTTTTCAGCTGTTACCCGACCAGCCCACCCACAGTGGGACAGTAGTACATTACAGTACAGTATATGCCGGCTTTTGATATGGAAATTGGTTGTGCTACTTTGGGTCCTACGTTTTACTCCTGAGATATGATTATACATGCTACATGATTATTCAGTAGTCACGTTAAATAGATCGTAATATATCAAACAATGTAATTGTGTTGTATACTGTGCAATGACAATTAAAAGTCTATTCTTATTCTTCTTATGCAGCTCTGAAATGCCAGAGGTATCAAAGATCAGATTTCTTTGAAACTACATTTGATGAGCCCTATTTCTTACTTACCAATGATGATGTTGATTGGTAGAATCCTTTCTCAGCCCATACTAGCTCCAGATAGTTAGCCACAAACCAATGCAAAGTCAATGGGATCAAGGTCCTGTCTGTACAAGCTGACTGAAGTTCATTGAAACATACTCGCTTTCAGATTTCAGTGAGCTTCAGTCAGAAATAAAAACTGCCTGAAATCCTACAGAATATTGGCCCAAATGCCGCCTGTACCCAAAAAGTCTCAGTCTAATCTTATAACAATCAGAAACATTCAGGACAACTTTAAATGTCATGTATGTTGTGTATGTCATAAATGTCTATATGAATTGAAAATGGGGGACCCTGATGGAAACAAGACAAACGTCTTTCTCAGGTCTGCATCCCCTTAACAATTGTATGTATTGAGCCGTACTGTATTGTACCCATTCTGCAATCTGTTAAATAAAGTTTTCATTCATTCATTCATTCACAGTATGCCGCTCCATTGTTTCTCCTCTTCTCTCCCTGGTGTGTATCTGGCCATGCCCCATTGCCTAGCAACTCTCAGACTCCAGCAGCAGCTGCTTTTCTCTGCCTTTGAGAGCTCTCTGCTGTCCTAGGACCTGAAACAACAGAGCACAGACCCCTCTGCTACTGTCCTAGGACCTGAAACAACAGAGCACAGACCCCTCTGCTACTGTCCTAGGTCCTGAAACAACACAGCACAGACCTCTCTGTTGCTGTCCTAGGACCTGAAACAACACAGCACAGACCTCTCTGCTACTGTCCTAGGTCCTGAAACAAAACAGCACAGACCTCTCTGTTGCTGTCCTAGGTCCTGAAACAACACAGCACAGACATCTCTGATGTCCTAGGACCTGAAACAACACAGCACAGACCTCTCTGATGTCCTAGGACCTGAAACAACACAGCACAGACCTCTCTGATGTCATAGGACCTGAAACAACACAGCACAGACCTCTCTGCTACTGAAATCTCATAGCCTTGACATACTGTAATAGTAATACGTGTAATAATATAATATATAATAAAAGTAATACGTGAATAATATAATGTTTAGAATATAAAATAATAGAATGCTTCATGTCATCCATCCTTCATGAGCGGTCTGAAAAGTGAGTTGTAACCAGAAAAAAAGAGAGAGATAGAGAGAGAGAGAGAGAGAGACAGAGAGAGAGAGAGAGAGAGAGAGAGAGAGAGAGAGAGAGAGAGAGAGAGAGAGAGAGAGAGAGAGAGAGAGAGAGAGAGAGAGAGAGAGAGTTGGTTTCTGCTATGACTATATAGTACGCATGTAGAATCCACTTTCTTCTTTAATAACATGAGATTGCTAAAATGGTTTTAAATGGTTTGTTCTAACCTCTTAACATGGTCACTGTGTAACTGCTCTAACCTGTTAACATGGTCACTGTGTAGCTGCTCTAACCTGTTAACATGGTCACTGTGTAGCTGCTCTAACCTGTTAACATGGTCACTGTGTAGCTGCTCTAACCTGTTAACATGGTCACTGTGTGGCTGTTCTAACCTGTTAACATGGTCACTGTGTAGCTGTTCTAACCTGTTAACATGGTCACTGTGTGGCTGTTCTAACATGTTAACATGGTCACTGTGTGGCTGTTCTAACCTGTTAACATGGTCACTGTGTAATGCTCTAACCTGTTAACCTGTTCCACCCCAGGTGAAAATCTGCATAAAATGTATACCTAGGTAAATAGAATATTGCTCCACTTCTACAAGGGCTATTTGCATATTCTTGGTATCTAGGAACATCTATGGACCTAAATGAATGTGAATGAATGAATGAATGAATGAATGAATGAATGAATGAATGAATGAATGAATGAATGAATGAATGAATGAATGAAAACTTTATTTAACAGATTGCAGAATGGTACAATACAGTACGGCTCAATACATACAATTGTTAAGGGGATGCAGACCTGAGAAAGACGTTTGTCTTGTTTCCATCAGGGTCCCCCATTTTCAATTCATATAGACATTTATGACATACACAACATACATGACATTTATGGCATAGGGACATATAGGTATTTAGTACTGATACATTTGTGACATAACGGTATTCAAATATACAGTACTGTTACCCATGTATTCTCAGTGTCAGAAATATTGTGTCTATTACTAGGCTTGCTTAAATTGTGACAGTGAATAAAACCATGATAATAATGACCAAACTTAAAAAACTGCCACTGAGCTCATTCAGTACCCTCTTGAGATCATGTGTACAAAAGATCTAAGGAAATTAATAAAGGGAAGATGATCAAACTGAAGGTTCTGTATATACAGTACTGAATTCTCCCATCCGGACCAATGCAATTTGAAATATTATTATAGAATATAGAATATATGCTTATACATTACCTTATTATAGCCAATTCGCACATTTATATATATATACATATAGTATCTTTCAAATGGCCGAGTTCAATTTGGATATAGTATCACCAGGCGTGCATAATAACAGATACTGATATTTACTGTAATCGACTGTACTTTTTTATTTCCCCCACAGTGTAACCATTTTGAAACTAATTTCAGATCTAATTCTTCCTACATGGTAACAATAGTGTGGAGAAACTGACTGCGTTTCAATATTTGTCAAAAACGTTACCTTTTGTAGCTTATTATCGCGAATCATAACAATTATTGATATGATTCATTCAGAACGCTGAATAGTATGTGACAGGAAGTGTAGATTGGAGAAATTTCAACGCTGGGCGATAGCTATGCACCTCCTCTACAAAATGGCCACAAAAAAACTACAATTCCCATGGTTCAACATTTCCATTTCCGGTTCCGGGTCAGAATAGACGATTGCATATCGAAAACTTAAAACGATATAAGTACACTTTTAACCTATTGCTAAACTATTGCCAACCTAACGTTTTACATTCTACATGCATTTGTGACATAGTAGTTGTGGTATTCTGACGTAATGGTTTCACCCATAAGTTGGTTTAGCCCAGACTCTTGATAATGACGTCAGATACGGTACCTGTCAGTTCATGTATGCAACCCCCAAATGGAAGTAAACAAACCTTCAGCTATAATGTCATTGTGTGGACATTCAGTTCTTTCTGCTAGACACTAAGAGTGACAGGCAGAATAGAAACATTACATGGTGTCAGAATTTTAAGCTTATTTTGGAAATGTTTGGAATGGACAGTTCGGGCGTTCCAATGCCGAGAATGGACTGGGACTCGTCCAATCTACCCGATGCATGGAGGAAGTTTCGCCAGCATGTGGAGTTAATGTTTTCGGGACCTTTGTCTGCAAGAACAGAGGAGGCGAAATGCAGCTACCTACTCCTGTGGATAGGAGAGAAGGGCAGAGATGTCTTCAATACGTGGACTCTGACGGTAGACGAAAGGAAGGTACTGAATACGTACTATGCAGGTTTTGAAGCCTATGTTATACCCAAAGCTAACCCCATTTTTGCACGTTATACGTTCCACGAACGGATACAAGGCGACAGTGAGAACTTTGATCAGTTTGTAACAGAGCTTAAGCTGCTAGTGAAGGACTGTAATTACGACAAAAGTGACGAAATGGTCCGAGACAGAATCGTGGTTGCCACTAACTCAGCAAGAGTGAGGGAGAAGCTGCTCTGCTACGGTCCAGATTTAACTCTGGAGAAGACGATTGACATCGCAAGATCACATGACATTTCCCAGCAACAACTAAAAACAATGGGATGTGCGACTGTGAGTGGAGCTACTCAGTCTGTGCACGCAGTTAGCAGCAGGAGACCATTCAAACCGGACCAAGCACGTTATGGTCGCAAAACAGTGAGCAAGGCTGACGTCATGCAGGAGGAATGTGGAGCATGCAGGAGAGAGCACAGCCGTGCTCAGGAATGTCCAGCTAAGGGACGTCAATGTAACAACTGCAACAAATTCAACCACTTTGCCAGGATGTGCAGGTCAACACCACAGCGACGTCAGATCAAGCCACAGGCAAAGAGGATGCATGCTATATCTGACACTGGTGAGCAGCAAAGTGATGATGATGAACTGTACATTGACACTATAACAAAACAGCATGCAAACACAGACAAAGAACAAGCCTTTGCAGAATTACAAATTGGAAAACAGAGGCACAAGCTCAAATAAAAAATTTACACAGGTGCTCAGGCTAATGTGATACCAGCCAACACATTCCATGAGCTATTTGGAAATGTAGTATTAAGCCCGCAGGCCAGCAAGCTCTCAGGCTATGGTGGGCATGTGCTTACTGTAAAAGGGGCCTGCAGGCTAACATGCAGATATAAAGAGAAGACAGTCATGCTTGACTTTGATATAATTGATGCCAATGCTCCACCTGTGTTGGGCATGAGAGCATGTATAGACCTGAATTTGGTCAAAATAATCCATACAGTCAATGCACAGCCCAAACCACACATGAACATCATGGATGAATATGCAGATGTGTTTGAAGGCATTGGACTGTTTCCCGGTGAGTGTACCATTCACCTCAGACCTGACGTATCACCAGTGGTGTGCCCACCTCGCCGCATACCATACGCCCTACGTAGTCAGCTCAAAAGTGAGCTGGATGAAATGGAGAAAATGGACATAATCCAGAAGGTCACTGAGCCAACAGACTGGGTCAATGCACTGGTGGTTGTAGAAAAACCCAAAAGGAAAAAGCTTAGGATTTGTCTAGATCCCCGCCCCCTGAACAAAGCCATCCTAAGACCCTACTACCCGCTCCCTGTTCTAGATGACATTACCCCAAAATTAGCGGGTGCACAGTATTTCAGTGTGCTAGACGCCAGGTCTGGGTACTGGAATATAAAACTCAGCCATGAGTCATCCGTTCTCACCACGTTCAACACCATCTATGGCAGATATAGGTTCAATAGACTCCCATTCGGAATCATATCTGCACAAGATGAGTTTCAGAGACGAGTGGATGAGGCCTACGAGGGACTCCCGGGCGTCGCCGCCATTGTCGATGACATCATTGTGTATGGCCGCACGAAAGAGGAGCACGATGCCAACCTGCGTGGCATGCTGGAGAGAACCAGACAGATAGGAATAAAACTGAACAAAGACAAGAGCACCATCTGTGTGACAGAGGTGAACTACTTTGGACACACACTGACACGAGAAGGTGTCAGACCTGACCCCAACAAGGTTTCGGCGATCAAGGACATGGCCACGCCACAGAGTAAAGCAGAGCTGGAGACAATATTGGGCATGATCACGTACTTGTCCAAATTTGCCCCCAGACTCTCAGAGGCAACGGCCCCGCTCCGTCAACTGTTGAAAGAGAGCAGTGAATTTGTATGGGACTCGAACCATGATGTTGCTTTCCAGCAAGTGAAAAGCATTTTAACACAAGAGCCAGGTCCAGTACTTGCCTACTTTGACCACACAAAGGATGTGAAACTGCAGGTTGATGCCTCCAAATATGGATTGGGAGCAGTCCTACTGCAGCAAGAGAAAAAGGTTGCATACGCGTCCAGAGCACTGAATGAGACTGAAGTCAATTATGCTCAGATCGAAAAGGAGCTGTACGCCATGCTCTTTGGATGTAAGCGATTCCACCAATACCTGTACGGACACCAGGTGATCGTCGAGTCAGACCACAAGCCACTGGAGACAATAATGCGTAAACCCCTTGCGGCTGCACCGCCGAGGCTCCAACGCATGATACTTCAGTTGCAAAGATATAGCATTAACATTGTTCATAAGCCTGGAAAGCAGATTCCAGTGGCAGACACACTATCTAGGAAGCCGCTAGCGTGCTGTGATGACTCACTGAGTGAGGGCATGGACTCGCAAATACACTCAGTTGTAAGCAGTGCACCTGTGAGCGACCGGAAAATGGAAGACATCAGAACTGCTACAGCCAAAGACGAGCAGCTCTCAGCCTTGAAGAAGATCATCCAATCAGGGTGGCCAGACACTGCAAGACAATGCCCCTCTGCCATCACTGAATATTGGAACCACCGGGATGAAATAACAGAATCGAATGGCATTCTGCTTAAAGGTGAGAAAATCATTGTGCCACACTCACTCAGAGGTGACATGCTGTCACGCATACACACAGGCCACTTCGGCATGGAGAAGTGTAAGCAGCGTGCAAGAGATGTTCTATTCTGGCCAGGGATGTGCAAACAAATACAGACACTAGTTGGATCTTGTAGCATTTGCCTCGAACGACGCAACTCCATCCCCAAAGAACCAATGCTGTCACACCCCATTCCAGAGCGACCTTGGCAGGTGATAGCCACTGATCTGTTCAAATGGAACAACACTGACTATATAGTTGCAGTTGACTATTATAGTAGGTATTTCGAGGTAGAAAAAATCACTAGCCTCACATCCACCGCTGTGATTCAGAAACTCAAGGCCATGTTTTCCAGGTTCGGGATTTGTGAGAAATTGCTCAGCGACAATGGACCGTGCTATAGCTCGCAAGAGTTCAAGAACTTTGCGAATACATGGGATTTTGAGCACATCACAAGCAGCCCCCTGTACGCGCAGAGCAACGGGCTGGCTGAGAAAACTGTGCAAACAGCTAAAGCCATCATGGACAAAGCACATGCACAGAGGTCAGATCCATATCTCAGCCTGTTGGAATACCGAAACACACCAGTGGACGGATTCAAGTCACCAGCACAGCTGCTGATGAGCCGATGTTTGCGCTCAATCCTTCCAACCACTGAGAAACAGCTGCGACCAGAACTTGCCTGTCGCAGTGCAGTTCTAGGCAGACGAGAACTGTGCCAAAAACGACAAAGGCAATACTACAACAGAAATGCCAAACCACAGCCTGCACTGCCAGTAGGAGCCACGATCCGCTTCCAGCAACCAAGATATTAAAGGGGAACTATCTTATAAATGGCCTTTTTGAGTGTTTAGCATTGTTTCCTAGCTATGTGAACTTATATTAATATGATCTATGTCTCAAAATTCTCATATTGGCGCATTCTTCCAATTCTCCTCTCACAATATTCACCCTCACTGAACTGAGTCGTTTGAAAATGTGCCTATATGTGATGTCATATAGTCACTGCTGCATGTTAATGTGGCTCCTCAGGCACCTGCACCTGCACCCCAGTCCACATCAGCTCAAAACAGCTCGAGATCTTGAGGTAGAAAAATGCTGTTTTTGAGGACTTGATTAGAAATACAAAACAATGAATAAAAAAAATATATATATTACAGAGGTGTTCCATAGACTCACAGGAATTGTGTAAAAGTGCCCAAATAGTGAAAGAAATAGTAAAATAGTTCCCCTTTAATACTTGAAAACGGTTGATTTTAAAATCACAAATTATTTTCATCATTCATAAAAATATGCCTATATGATTATAATGTCAAAAGGGGTCGGTACCGACCCCGTGGATTAACATGGTCACTGTGTGGCTGTTCTAACCTGTTAACATGGTCACTGTCTAGTCAGGGCCGCCTGGGAGAAATGCGAGGCCCTGTGCGAGAATTAAACGTGAGGCCCCCCCCCCCCCTAAAAGGTAAAGACTTTTTTTTTTTTTTTTTCATACAGTCAACATATTCTTAAATAATAGCGCTGCCCGAGGCTGGGCATGATACAGTCAACATATAGCAAGAGAGAGAGCATGAGAGAGCTCCCGTTCTACAGTCAATATACAGTGTTATCGCTGCACAGTTGTGTGTGTTAGAAAGAGAGAGATAGAGAGAGAGCATGTCTGTTTGTGTGTGTGTGTTAGAGAGAGAGCATGTATATGTGTGTTAGAAAGAGAGAGAAATATATAGAGAGAGAGCATGTCATTTTGTGTGTTAGAGAGAGATATAGAGCATGTCTGTGTGTGTTAGAGAGAGAGAGAGAGAGAGAGAGAGAGAGAGAATGTGTGTTTGTGTGTTAGAGAGAGAGAGCATGTCTGTGTGTGTGTGTGTTAGAGAGAGAGCATGTATGAGAGAGATAAGCAAAGATGAGCCCCTAAAGGATATTCAACTTTTAATGGAAGAACAGAAGGAAAAGATAACTTCACAAAGGCAACATGAATATACATAGATCCAAAAGGACAAAGATCAACACTTAAATCCAAAGAGAAGAGGGTCTATACCAGAGAAAACAAAGTAGCAAGGAGCCAATGGCCGACATCAGCTAAATAGGCTAACTGCAAATAGAGTAGCCAGGTACTGACACCAGGCCACACACAGCTTTGGCCAACGCTACCCAAGCTACACAAACGACCAAGACAATTCACACACAGCACATGTCGTATCTCCAAATGTTGTGAAGTAACATATGTTTTGCCTGGAAAAAAACATTGTTATTAACAAAACATTCGGGAGGGGAAGGAAGGAAGAGTGGGGTAATGTCCAATGGACATCTTACCTGCACCAAGGAACGCAGGGCGAAAGGCCGCAACACAGGTCTCCATGTTGACGAAAGGCCTCTCGCTGGCGGGACAAAAAGAAGCTATGGCCGGAGCCTTGTCATGGTGCAGGCCCGACTACATCTTCTGTCAAAGATGATGTCGTAGTCAGAGTGCGGGACAAAAAGAAGCTATGGCCGGAGCCTTGTCATGGTGCAGGCCCGACTACATCTTCTGTCAAAGATGATGTCGTAGTCAGAGTGCCAGGGCCTGCTATTCTCACGGCTAATGTCAATGGTCGTAGCACAAGCTAACAGCTAACTCTAGGCTAACTGATAGCATCAAGCTAACGTTCCCAGCCGAGCGAAAACGAGCAGCTAACGTCGTAGCTAAACAGCTAACTGGCTAACAGTTAGCTCAACCCGGCTATCGCTAACCACTAGCTAACGCAGAAGCAAGCTATGCGGCTACCACTGAAAAACTGTACAACGTGAGAAAAGCAATACAGGCCAACACTTCAGACAGCCGCTGTGTTTTCCTCTTCTCATACGAAGAGAGAAGGGAAAAAGAAGGCAATACACGTCCCACTACAGAGTCGTGTTTACCATAGCGGTGCCGGCAACAAGTCCCTCGCGGACTATAGCCGACTTGAGCATGGAGATATTCTCATAATGAAACACCAAGCTCACCTCCCTCGCACCAGGTGCTGACACCAGGCCACACACTGTTAGCTACTACAACAGCTAGCCGGCCCGTTTGGCTCCTGAGAGAGAGAGAGAGAGATATCCACGGCGGGAATAGAATAGAGTGCATTAAAAACTCACCAAACGTCCAAGAGGATGGAGACAACCGCGTGGAGTTGACGAAGTTCATCTGCCGAACGACCGTCCTCTTCATCTTGGCATAACAATGCTGCACGCGCTCTCTCTAGGTTAGCTAACGCTAGTTAGCCTTTAGCTAAGCTAGCTACTAGCCGACATCATCATGGCTATCCCGACTGAACCACACGTTAGCACTCAATATTATAACGTAGCTAAAGCTAACTAGCTGTCCCTGCCTTTAGCCGGGATGGCTAGCCTGACTGAACTGTCTAACATGCAACAACTTTCATCTTCAGTCCATCTGCCGAACGATGTCTTCTTCATCTTGGCTGGCATAACCTCCAATGCTGCACGCGCGAAATAGTCAGACGCTACCTTACCTGTAACCCCTTCCCTCATTGAAACCAATTCTGCTGCAGAGCCTCAGAGCTGCCTCCAATAGTGTATCTGCAGAGCCGCAGAGCCAGGAACAAGTCAGACACATTCTACAAAGTGTCTAATGTGAAATATATAAGCATATAAGCAAAACTAGATTTTAGGTCTGTGATGAAAAAGGGCCTCGCGGGAAGGGGGGCCTCACAAAAAAAAAATAAAAAATAAAAAAAAATTATAAAAAATAAAATAAATAAAAAATATTTTTTTATTTTTTTTTATTTTTTTTTGTGCGAGGCCCCCCTTCCCGCGAGGCCCTGTGCGACCGCACTGCTCGCACACCCCCTGAGGCGGCCCTGTGTCTAGTGCTCTAACCTGTTAACATGGTCACTGTGTAACTGCTCTAACCTGTTAACATGGTCACTCTGTAGCTGCTCTAACCTGTTATATACTCGTACTGGCATCGCGTCCCGCTCTTAAGCCATACCGAGATATACCTCATCTCATGTACCTAGTGTACTCCATCAACGAATAAAAACCAAATACACCCAGCACCTGCCAGGCCCCGCCCTAGTGACGTACTATATAGTACTAGGCGTGGTCACCACTCACTCTTCCTCTATTTTCGTTTCCATCATAGCGGATGCGTGCACCCTATGCAACTAGTTGTCAATGAAAAGTTTAGAGAAATTAGGTTGAGTACTTACCGAAGATTTGCCTACCCCTGAAATCTTCGCGGCATGTTCTGGCGGCGCTCGTATGGGTTCTGCGACTCTGCAGCGGGATGCATTTTGATGCATCTCAGCGTCGAGTTTTGTAGTCTCCTTGTCTTGTTGACAGCAGACAGAGGGACGGCGTGTGAGGTGTAGCTATCGAGCTACCTCACACAAGGTAGGACTTGCGCCACTAGGCATTATCGCTGGTGTTAGTAAATGCTGCTTGTTGTGAGTTGTATATCTGCGCCAGGGGCAGGATGTTTGGGTAAACGTCCCTCTGAGGTGGATGTTTCCCAGGCTGTCCTGGAGCGCGCTGCTAATACTAAATGCTGGGTCACTGTTCTACTGTTCCCCGCTGTGGGATGTCACTAGGCATGACAATGCTGGCGTTTGTGATGTGCTCGAGTTGTCCCGGGAGACAACCGAGTTGTGTATTGGCGCAAGCGATGGGATATCTGGGTAAACGTTGTTGTTTTCCCCGTTATCCTGGAGCGCGCGACAAACGCTATGCTATATTGGGCTACTGTTTCTGTTCTGTCTCCCTGCTACGGGAATGTCTGTCTATACTACAGTCTTCCCTCCTCTCAATCATTCATGCTGACGGTCAATCGGTGTCTACTGGGGGAGTATTGTGGGGGGGGGCTTTGTTTACCTTTCATGGGTAAATGGGCTGAGGTCTAGGGCTGGTGTGCTGTTGTGAATATTATGAATGAATGCGGGACTGGTTCTCTCTGGTCCGCATCCCCTTAACGTTGTGTGCATGAGCTTGCCCATTCTACAGTATATTCGTGGTGTTAGTTCATTTATTCATTAACCCCTTCATGGTGCACACCACAGTGGAGGTTGCTGGTTGCAACCTCCATTGGCAGCGATTAGTAACTGTGTTCGAATTGCTGTTTTTTCTATCAAAAAATGGTGTCTGGTGGCGGGGCCTTGAGGGCCAGCCGACGTCGACACATCGTGCAAGGTTGTTGGCGTTATTAGCTTTGACCTAGCCGCAAGCTATAACCGCTCAGGGCTCCCCTCTCCGCAGAGGATCTTGGTCTTCCGCTGGAGCGCGGGTGTATTTGTCCTAGGCCCCACACCGCCTCACGCCGCACAGCCAGAGGTGAGAGCACGGCCTCGTCAACGGCTATGGCGAAGCCCTTGACAGGCGGCCATGTTTTCCCCCGCCAGAGGTATCCTGGGCGTTGAATCGACAGGTGTCCACAAGGCCGACAGCCTTGGCGGCCGAGGGATCGGACATGTGGGATGAGCTCGGCTTGGAATATACAAGCCGCCGCCGTCCTACCGCGAGCAGCCCGCTCTCCGATCACTCCCTCCCCCAACATCAGCGGAAAATGGGCTCTGATTTGTTTCCTTTGGCTGCGGGCCGCGAGCCTTCGTTGAAGCGCATGCGGCCCCACGTTTCGCTTCTCATGGGGACAGGGGCTGACACCCAGTTGATGGCTGAGCCTGGGTCTGTCCGTGAGAATGTTGTGCTGTCAAGCGGCTCCCACACCATAAGCTGTGTTTGGTTGAGCCTGGTGTTATGTCTGTCAACTACAAGTGTTGTCAGCAGGGGGGCTCGAAACCTTTTTTGAGGCACACAGTGCGGGCTTCCCCGACCTCGCCTTCGCCAGGCCGAAGCAAGCCATCGTCGTGGCGTTTTCCTCCCGGTGTTCTCTGGTGCCTGAGAAATCGGGAGGGGGGGGGGGTTGTCAGACCCATGTTGACCTGTCCCATGGGAAGGTTCAGCATTTTTTGGATCGTCTCCTACCTGTTGAACACTGTCAGGTGGGGGTCTGGTTCTCCTCCATAGACCTGTAGGATGCGTGTTCGCATCCCCGATCTTCCGCCCTAGGGCTTACCTACGCTTCCTTTGCAGGGTTAGCGTATGAGTACCAGGGGCTGCCGTTCGGCTTTTCTCTGGCTCCCCGCATCTTCACCAAATGCGTGGAGGCCGCACTGGGGCCTCTGCGTCGTCAGGGGTTACGAAGTGTATTCTGCCCTGACGACGTTCTGGTCCTTGGCGGTCAAGGTGGATCGTCAGGTCTCTTCCCAGGCAGGTTTCCTACCAGCCTGGGGTTGCTATAGACTGGAAGTAGAGTACTCCTCTTCCCAGTCAATGGGTGGAGTGCTATGGGCATCCCTCTCAGAGCGTGTTGCGACACGGTTACGGCGCTGTCCGTGATACGCCTGCTCAGTATGAGGGCATCTGCTCATTCCGTGGTCCCTCAGGAGGAGGTTACGGAGGTGGTTCTTTTCCAGTATGGAAATAGACCCGGTGAGAGGCAAGTGGAAGCGGCTAAGGTTCCCGTGTCAGTACTGGGGGACCTCGCCCCTGGGGAGGGCCTGGGGTCCTCACCAGGGGGGTCCCCATGGGCAGTAGGCTGTCACATGTCATGTTTTTCACCGACGCCTCCCTCGCTGGAGTCGCGTCGGGCCAACACAGTAGGGGGCAGCTGGCAAGCCATGCTGCCCGGTCTGCGCTACGTTCAATGTGTTGGTATTGAAAGCGGTCCTTCTGGTCCTCAAACGGTGTTGATCAGGACGGACAAAACAACGTCAGCGTCGTATATCGACAGACAGGGAGGAGTACGCTCCCCCCATCTGCACCGGGCGGCTGGCTATGGGCGTTCTCCATCTGCGCGGCCTGAGGGCTCTCCACATCCCCGGCAGGGTGAATGTGGGTACAGGTGTAATGTCGCAGGGCTGTCCTCAACCTGACGGGTGGGGATTACGTCCGGACATAGTCAGGCAGGTCTGGGACCGATGCCGTGCCGCCTGGGATTCTTTCCCCCATACATCTGTTAGGTCAGTTGTTGGGGCGGGTACGTTGAGGAGCGCAGGTCCTTGATCCTGATTGCGCCGGACCGGGGCGCAGCTGTGTGGTTCCCGGTCCTGATCCAGCTCTTGGTATCCCGTCATGGCCTGTTCCTTGGTCATCGCGGGCCCTCTCTCAAGCGCACGGGTCTCTGTGTTAGTTCCCTGTGCTGGGCCAGCTGCTGGTGGGTTGGCTGGTGAGAGGGTGAGTCTGGAGAGGATGGATCCTTCTGTGGTTGGTACCATCCGGAACCCGCATGCTCCCTCCACTATCGCGGGTTACGCGGGTAGGTGGCGTATTTTCCAAGAGTGGTGTAAGGCCACCCTCTTGTGAAGCGTTTCCTGCTTGGCGTTCGACTCCTTAAGCCGGTGAAACGCTCTTTGGCTCCGAGCTGGGATCTTCAATTGGTCCTCGGTCGGTTGTCCTTGGCCCCGTTTGAGCCTCTTGAGCAAGCGATGGAGGCAGATGGAGGACGCCCATAGCCAGCCGCCCGCCGCCAGGTGCAGACGGGGGGAGCGTACTCCTCCCTGTCTGTCGATATACGACACTCGTATTGTCCGTCCTGATCAACACCGTTTGAGGACCAGAAGGACCGCTTTCAATACCAACACATTGAACGTAGTGCAGACCGGGCAGCATGGTTTGCCAGCTGCCCCCTACTGCGTTGGCCCGACGCGTCACCAGCGAGGGAGGCGTCGGTGAAAAAACGTGACGTGAGACAGCGCCGTAACCGTCCTAGGACGGAACCTCCCGAGCATGTCGACAACACGCTCTGAGAGGGATGCCCATAGCACTCCAACCGTTGACTGGGAAGTGGAGTACTCTACTTCCAGTCTACAGCAAATCCCAGGCTGGTAGGGACTTGCCTGGTACGAGACCCGATGATCCACCTTGACCGCGAAGGACCAGAACGTCGTCAGGGCAGAATACACTTCGTAACCCCTGACGACGCAGATGCCCCAGTGCGGCCTCCACGCACTTGGTGAAGATGCGGGGAGCCAGAGAAAACCGAACGGCAGCCTCTGGTACTCATACGCTAACCCTGCAAAGGAAGCATAGGTAAGCCCTAGGATGGAAGATCGGAGATGCGAATACGCATCCTACAGGTCTCTGGAGGAGAACCAGACCCCCACCTGACAGTGTTCAACAGGTAGGAGACGATCCAAAAAATGCTGAACCTTCCCATGGGACAGGTCCAGCATGGGTCTGACACCCCCCCCCCCCCTCCCGATTTCTCAGGCACCAGAGAACACCGGGAGGAGAACGCCACAACGATGGCTTGCTTCGTCCACAGAGATTGGATCTCGTTGACCAGAGCTGTCACTGCTGGTGACCCTGACAATAGGGTCTGTACCAAACCCGAAAACGGGTGGGGTTGTGTAAACACAAGTCCCCGCCTCAGCGTTCTCTCCATCCACCTCGACATATGGTACTGCCGTAGTCATATGTGATGACACTCCCAACGCACCCGCCGCCATGTGGCGCAGGTCCGCCAGGAACTGTAGATAGTCGGCCCGGTCCCACCCGCTGTGCGTAGCCAACCCTGGACCTTTGCGAGCAGAGCGTTCCGTGGAGTTGGGTCGGAACCCGACACTACCCACGAGGCAATCGCACCCAAGGGGGGGACCCCGACAGAAAGGGCCGGTTTGATACGGGGAAGCTGACATCAATCCAGGTGACAAAAGCACCCCCACTGAACACCCCTCCAGAACATGCTGAGGAGTTGTTCTGCAGCCGGACATGCAAGGCGTGAGGACCCCATTGGCCTACACACCGTAGCCCTGCAGTGATATTACTACCACCCAAATCACGCGCGCCTGCGAGACCACTGCCAATCTTTCAGGAGTGGGAGGCACCAACATGATACCTGGCCTGGCGAAGGCGAGGCCGGGGAAGCCCGCACTGTGTGCCTCAAAAGGTTTCGAGCCCCCCTGCTGACAACACTTATAGTTGACAGACGTAACACCAGGCTCACCAACACAGCTTATGGTGTGGGAGCCGCTTGACAGCACAACATTCTCACGGACAGACCCAGGCTCAGCCATCAACTGGGTGTCAGCCCCTGTCCCCATGAGAAGCGAAAAATGGGGCCGCCCGCGCTTCAATGAAGGCACGCGGCCCGCAGCCAAAGGAAACAATCAGAGCCCCCTTTTTCTGCTGGTGTTGGGGGAGGGAGTGATCGGAGAGCGGGCTGCTCGCGGCAGGACGGCGACGGCTTGTTGTTCAAGCCGAGCCCATCCAACATGGCCGATCCCTCGGCCGCCAAGGCTGTCGGCCTTGTGGACACCTGTTGATTCAACGCCCAGGATACCTCTGGCGGGGGAAACATGGCCGCCTGTCGAGGGCCTCGTCATCGCCGCTGACGAGGCCGTGCTCTCTCTTATTCTGGCTGCGCGGTGTGAGGCGGTGTGGGGCCTAGGACAATACCGCCCGCGCTCCAGCAGAAGACCAAAATCCCCTGCGGAGAGGGGAACCCTGAGCGGTTATAGCTTGCAGGTAGGTCAAAGCTAATAACATCAACAACCTCGCACGATGTGTCGACGTCGGCTGGCCCTCAAGGCCCTGCCACCAGACACCATTTTTTTGATAGAAAAAACAGCAATTCGAACACAGTTCTAATCGCTGCCAATTCTATACCGTGGCGGTACAGGCTTTAGCAGCCCACCAGCCACTCGCCAGGCCGACCCACCCATGGCGTCGGCCGGGCGGGGCACTGTTTCAATATGTCAAAAGCAAAGGACTGATGTTAACACGGAGCACCATTGGTGGTTGCAAACAGCATCCTCCACTGTGGTGTGCACCATGAAGGGGTTAAATGAATAAAATAACTAACACCACAAAATACTGTAGAATGAGCAAGCCCATATACACACGTTAAGGGGAGGCGGACCAGAGAAACCAGTCCCGCATTCATTCAAAATATTCACAACAGCACACCAGCCCCAGCTTAGCCCATTTACCCAAAAGGTAAACAAAGCCCCCCCCGCACTACTCCCCCAATAGACACCGATTGACCGTCAGCAGGAATGGTTGAGAGGAGAGAAAGCTGTAGCATAGACAGACATTTCTCGTAGCGGAGAGACAGAACAAAACAGTAGCCCACTACACTACTATAGCATAGCGTTCAACGCTACTATGGACAGAAAACAGTCAGCTGAGCCACAACACGGCCGCCGCTAAGTCCCGTCCTGCAGTAGTATAGATCTACTGCCACCCGCCGAGCCTCAAGCATCGGCTTCCGGGTGGAAACCCCGTTCAAAGCCCCGTCAGGGCACAGGTTTAACGCTACCTGGCTAGGTCTACCTAGTCATGGCACACCCTGTTGACAACCCATTTACCCGTAAAAAGGGTAAAATAGGACTCAGCAAAACCCCCACATTAGCTACCGACTGACCTTCATTGATGAACCAGGCAAGAGGAGGGAAAAGCAGCAACATCCCACGGCGGAGACATTAGAACAGCGTAGCAGTAGTGTTAGCATGTAGCATTAGCATTAGCACGTAGCATTAGCATTAGTTGTTTAACAGCACGCTTCCAGGACCGTTTGGAACCCGTTCACTGCAGTGAAACGTCCACCAAACCATCCCGCCCCTGGTGCCGACACACAACATGGTTGTGTAACAAAACAACCCAGCATTACTAACACTAATACCCATGCCTGATGACACAGGGCCTACCTGTGTACAAGCTGGCTCGATAGCCAACCTTGCACGCTGCTTCCTGGATCTGCTGTCACCAGATGAGGAAACATCAGAATAGGCCCGACGTGTCGCTGAAATATGCCCCGAAGATTCCAGGGGTAAGCAAACCTCCGGTAACTTTCAACATTACGCAATTTCTCATAATCTTTTCATAACAACTAGTTAACATAAGGTGCACTGCATCCGTTATGATGGAAACGAAAATAGAGGAAGAGTGTATTGGTGACCATGCCTACTGTCTTATAGGCTACGCCTCCATAGAGGCGGGACCCGGCAGGTGTGGGTGTACTGGTTTTTATTCGTGATGGAGTACAATAGGTACATGAGATGAGGTATATCTCGATAGGCTTAAGAGCGGGACGCGATAAGCCAAGTACGATATATAACATGGTCACTCTGTAGCTGCGCTAACCTGTTAACAGATTTATAGCTAGGATTTATACCACTGGAAGCCCTCAACACACTCATGGGCTCAGGGCCACTAAAATGCTAAGCAATCACATGTATCACAGTTGTTATCCACACTATGTTGACCTTGAGCAATTTAGATGAACAGAATATTGGGGGTAGATTCAAATTTCCTGTCAGGGATAAATGGACATTCTGTTATGCCTTGTTGGAGAGCCATCGGAAGGCTAGAAAAACAATAATATTGTTTGTTGATAATTCACATGATCATGGAGGATCGGCTTATTGCATGATTAATGGGTCGACTAAAACACAAGAACAACACATTGCAGCAAATAACTATTTATTCTTTTGGATTGTAATAAACATTTTTATTTTGTTTTACTTTGACCATGAGGTTAATTCCTCATGTTGAAGTAGTCTGGAGGTGACTGGATGTCGCCTACTCACAAATGCAAGTAGTTAACCCTTTCACTACCACACTACAGAAGGTTAACCCTTTCACTACCACACTACAGACGGTTAAAGTTAAAGGGTTAACCCTTTGTCGTGTGGCAGTGAAAGGGTTAACCTTCTGTATTGTCGCAGTGAAAGGGTTAACCCTTTGGCAGTGTGGTAGTGAAAGGGTTAATGCTAGGGGTGGAAGAAAAAGATTGATGCAGCAATTTAATCACAATATTTAGCGTGCATATATCAATACAGCATGTATGAATATAATTATTAAAAAAAAATTAAACAGAAGATATATATATAATATTTATTAATACAGACGTTGACAATGTTTTCCATTGGGGACATAATTTGCAGTTGAAAAAAGGTAATAAATCAATGTTACAATATTACAATATTGTATGGTGATAATATGGTATCATGAGGCCTCTGGTGATTCCCACCCCTAGTTAATGCTATTATTACATGTATAGGTATTCCCTTAGTGCACACAGAGTGCTGTCAGTGCTTCCGGAGAGAGAGAGAGAGAGAGAGAGAGAGAGAGAGAGAGAGAAAGAGAGAGAGAGAGAGAGAGAGAGAGAGAGAGAGAGAGAGAGAGAGAGAGAGAGCGAGAGAGAGACATTCCTTAACCTTTTGGGGCTCATCATTAGCCAATATAAGCTCATCCTTATTCCATGGCTAATGTCTCATATAAAATATTCAAGGGTCCAGAAACTCTTTCCAATTACTAAAGCTGTAGGCGGTCCAGGATATCTCTGTTCGTGGATTAAGTGGATTATTGAGTGTTACCTGAATGAGATTGAGCCACTAAGTGTCCGTGTCATAGCTGCCGTCAGTGACCTCATCAGGGTGAGAATGAGATAATCAGATACGGTTATGTGTTTCTAAAGAGTTCTCTTTGCTTATATTCAATGCAGAGGGAAGTTTGGGGAGAGCAACAAAGTGAACGACCTTCGAGAATCGATCAACAATGGAATGACTGTGTTACCGTGTGAGGGGGGCAGGCCGGTGACGTCCAGGGCGACGTGTGACCAGGGCCGGCCAGGAACAGGCAGCGGGCGGAGGAGCCCGGCAGGTGGTCGGTGGGAAGCCTTCCCACGAGCACAGACGGTGCAGGCAAGGACGAAGGCGCAGGTGTCTTCCCTCATGGAGACCCACCAAAAGGGCCGCTTCAGTAGGGACAGGGTACGGTCGATCCCAGGATGACAGGCGAACTGGGAGGCGTGGATCCACTGGAGCACCTGGGAGCGGACAAGGTGGGCCGTTACCTGGATCAGGCTGGACGCGCTGAGCCTCTCGGACGACGGACTGGATCTCCCAGGTGGCGGAAGCCACCAAGCAGGAGGAGGAGAGGATGGTGTCAGGGTGTGAGGCACCCCTTCGGGGACAAACTGCTGGGAGAGGGCATCCGGCTTAATGTTCTTGGAGCCTGGCCTGTAGGTCAGGGTGAAATTGAACCGGCCGAAGAACAGCGCCCAGCGGGCCTGGCGGGAGTTCAGGCGCTTGGCCGTCTGGACGTAGGCGAGGTTCTTATGGTCTGTCCAGACCAGAAAGGGGATCTCTGAGCCCTCCAGCCAGTGCCTCCATTCCTCCAGGGCCAGCTTGCCAGGAACTCCACGTTTCCAATATCATAGTTGACCTCCGCCAGGGTCAGGTGGCGAGAGAAGAAGGCGCAGGGGTGTAGTCTCTGGTCGAGAGCGGAGCGCTTGGTGAGGACCGCCCCCACCCCGGTACTCGAGGCGTCCACCTCCACCACGAACTGGCGGGACGTGTCCGGCTGGACGAGGATGGGCGCGGAGGTGAAGCGCCTACGCAGCTCGGAGAAGGCGGAGTCCACTTTAGCGGACCAGACGAAGGGCACAGAGGGCGAAGTGAGTTGGGTAAGGGGTGCAGCGACCCGGCTGTAGTCCCTGATGAAACGCCGATAGATGTTAGCAAACCCCAGGAAGCGTTGGAGCTGCTTGACGTTGGTGGGCCTGGGCCAGTCTGACACTGCCTTGATTTTCTCAGGGTCCGCCCAGATCCGGCCGCCCTCTATTATGTAGCTGAGGAACCCGATGGAGGAGACGTGGAACTCACACTTCTCCGCCTTGACGAACAACTTGTTCTCCAGCAGGCGTTGATAGGCATTCCTGAGGTCCAGCTTCGTAAAAATGGTGGCACCTTGCAGGGGTTCAAAAGCAGAGTTAATTAATGGCAGGGGGTACTTGTTCTTGATCGTGATGTTGTTGAGGCCCCGGTAGTCAATACAGGGGCGAAGGGAGCCATCCTTTTTCTAAACGAAAAAGAAACCCACGCCGACAGGAGAGGAGGAGGGGGTAATAATGCCAGAGGCCAGGGACTCGTGGACGTATTTCTCCATGGACTCCCTCTCTGGGCGCGAGAGATTGAACAGGCGACTAGCGGGGAGCAGGGCTCCCGGGAGCAGGTCAATAGCACAGTCGTACAGGCGATGGGGTGGCAATGAGAGAGCATGCTGTTTACTAAAAACAGCCTCTAAATCATGATAAATTGGAGGGATAGCAGAAAGGTCAATGGGTTTGTTGGGAACGTGAGAACCAGCGAGAGTAACGTTTAGACCGTGAGCATCGCGGGGAATTGGCAAAGTGTCGGTAGCAATACGGAAGCGGGACACTACACCAGCGTCAATGAGATTTTCATCAACGCCTGAATCAACCAGTGCGGACAAGGGAAGCGATTGGCCATTGTAACACAGCGTGGCACTGAATTGCATATTTGGACCGGAGCTGGGAGCATAATTTAGGCTTGAACATGCACCCAGCATTACTGTCGAGCCGCACCGTTTGGGCGAACCGGGCATGAATCGAGGGAGTGGCCGAGCTGATCGCAGTACAGACATGCCCCCGTCTGTGGCGGCGTTCGCTGGGATGGAGGTGAGAGCGGTCAAGTTCCATTGGCTCAGAGGGGCTGTGCTCGATGCGGGCGGCGTGCACGGGGGGAGGAGAGCGAGATGAATTGGGCAACGGAGGACGAGTGCCGCTAGCCTTTTCACAGCGGCACTCGCGAAGACGCGTGTCCAGTCTCTGGCTAAATTAATTGGCTCGACCAGGGAAGTCGGTTTCTCTTTAGACGCCAATTCGTCTTTTAGAACATCGCTGAGGCCTTGACGGAATGCCCCTCGTAACGGAGTGTCATTCCACTCGGAGCCCGCTACTAGGATATGGAATTCAATTGCATATTCGCTCACGCTGCGGTTTCCCTCGCGAATAGTGAACAAGCCAGCAGAACTATCTGAGCCCCCAGGAGGGTGGTCGAAGACTTTTCGCATGTCGTCGATATATGCGGAGTACTACGAATTGCAGAGGTGGGACTGACTGAAGTGAAGAGCGGTTGCCCATTCTAACGCAGGACCCTTGAACAGACCCGACAGGTAAGCGATTTTAGATTTATCACTTTGGAAGGTTTGCGGCTGTTGTCTGAATACAAATGAACATTGAAAAATAAAGGCACGACACTTAGAGACGTCTCCGCCGTAACATTCTGGTGCGGGGACATGGGGCTCTCTGTGCGGGGGCGCAACAGGTGGGGTTAGCTGGGCAGAGACGTATGCATCAAAACGGTCACATGGTCTGTCTCGCTCCGCAGAGCTGAGCGTGAGAGCGCCAAGTTGGGCAGTGGTTCCCTCCAGTGTGCGTGTGTGTTGGTTTACCAGAACGGCGTGTCCGTTGACGACGTTCTAGAATTCCCTCTGGAACTCTCTCCATTCTCCGGGCTCCTGTGATGCTGGGCTCGACATCTGGTCGCAGTGTTCTGTTAGGGCAGGGGTTGGAGGAGCCCAATAGCAGAACACAGGAGGAGAGAGAATGGAGCGTTTTAGGTTGGCTTTAATGTGTACCCCCAAGCAGACAGGTTTACAGGTACAGAATGTGCAACAGGTACATGAATGTGCAATTGACGAGAGCAGGTGCACTCCTTGTGCAGCACGGGGATTCCAGGTGGGTGGTGTCTCGGAGCGGTGGTCCTGGGCACAGAGAGAACAAGATTAGAACAAGGTATTTCAACAAGGATAGAGTAGCAAGGCTAGGGTTCGTCGTCGTACCTAGGTAGGTAGGTTAACACTGCGACGAGGGTAGAGCAGGATCCGTGGGCTGAAGTAGTAGTTCGTTGACGAGGGAATCCCTCACAGCCGCGTTAATTAGTGTCCCTTTGGCAGCGTGGGAATCCTGGGGTTGGATGCTGCCCATATAAGGGTATGAGAGGATGAGAGGTGAGGAAGGCTTCCGCCGTGATGGTGTGGAAGGAGGAGGGGTGAGGAAGGCTCTCGCTGTGACTATGACAATATATCGATATCACGGAGGAGAGAGCAAAATGTGCAGGGTTTTCAAGAGAAAAGTAGAAAAATAGATGATAACATAATCTACTGTACATTGCATTGTTTAAACATACCTGGCCATACCATAATTGTGAATTTGGTTTGAAATATGTTTGTAGTAAATCAGGAAATTGTAATAGTGCCAGTATCAACTTCCCTTCCTCTGCCTGGCCGGCTACCCTTTGTTTCTATTGGAGGGATTCCTCACAGTGTATCGTGCCCAAAGTTCAACCTATTCAGCAGCGGAAAGCTGTAATTGCACTGTGCAAGCCACTGGAAATTATGGGTTTAACCATACACCAAACCCTAATCATAACCATAATGTGAATTTAACCATAAACCTAACCCTAACCATAATGTGAATTTAATCATGACCATAATCGTAACCATAATGTGAATTTAACCATAACCATAACCATAACCATAACCATAATGTGAATTTAACCATAAACCTAACCCTAATCCTAAACTAACCATAACTATAATGTGAATTTAACCATAAATCTAACCCTCCCTAACCTTAACTATAATGTGAATTGAACCATAATAACCATAACCATAATGTGAATTTAACCATAAACCTAACCCTAACCATAATGGGAATTTAACCATAAACCTAACCCTAACCATAACCATAATGTGAATTTAACCATAAAAGTCACAGGAAATCGGTGGCACAACAGAAATCGGTGCACAACGTCTCAATGCTACGATGGAATGGAAACGTGACAGTCGGTTGAGACGGGGTGGAGCGACTCCAGGTCATCCTCTGCAACGACCGCGGGGGAACGGTGACGTTGACGCTGACGTGGGGGAAATGTCGTGCCACTGCTGAGAACAGCAGCTGGATCAGCAGGGAGCTCACCGCATGAAATATGCATGAGGGGCGTTTTCTCTCCTGAACAACCCCTCTGCTCTGAACCCTGGAAGAGGACACATGGACGAGTGACACACAGGTGGGAGTCATCACACCACTAGCATACCGTCACACCAAAGAACAGAGGTCAAACATTTACATGCTGTACACATGTACAATTTAAATATCCCCTCCATATGTACTTCAAAATCTTTGAATAACAATTAACATAAACAATAAACAATATAAATGTGGTCTTCCCACCAAATTGTTCTACTGCTGAAATATGAAATACAGTAGCAGCATCTCTACACCTTTACCCTGAGTAGATATTATTTAATAAATATGAATACACAATAGTTTAAATATAAGCAGTATAATGTGAGTAGTACATATGAATACACTATGTGTCAGGTTACAGGTATAATCAGTATATAGACAGTAGATACATATGAATACACTATGTATCAGGTATAATCAGTATAGACAGTAGATCAATATGATGGGATGGGGGGGGGTATCTGGGGTCGGGGGGCTCTGTCATTCTGCAAGCAAAAGTGGAGTGGGGGTGGGCTGGGACGGATCTGTGTCCCTTGTGCTGGACAGCCTGAATTGCTGGGAGTGGCAGGTTTTCGCCACCCTCTGGAGCAGGGGTTCCCAACCTTTTTTCCCCCAGGGACCCCCAAACATCTCTGATGAAATTTCTGGACCCCCCTCCTAATAAAATACAATAAAATACTTTTTTTTTGTCATTTTAATACTTTTTTTTGTCATTTTAATAACAAACTGCTTATACACAGGCATATGCATCATAATTAGACCCACTATGCTTCTTTGACTTGTGCCTTCAATCAACAAATCTCATCTTGCACCATATGTATTTCAAAATGTTGGCCAATATTCAAATCCTGTATTCATCCTCTCAAATCAGGCCCTAATGGTGAACGGTTTGCATTTATTTTGAATGAAGTAAGAATCCACTGCAGTAAAAATATTCTCACCTCGAGTGGTGGTAGTAAGGTTGACTGACATGAGAATGTCCTGCTTCAGATCCTCATTTTCGATATACTGCACATAAACGATGAGCACAGCCTCGTCTGCGACAGTTGTAGTTTCATCAAGTTGTATGGCAAATGGACCCTTTCTAAGCTTTTCTGACAGCTGCTGCTCGCAATCACTTGACATCTTATCAATTCGGTCTTTCACTACATTGTTCGAGAGTGGTACTGATTTTAGTTTATCCGCCACCTGTGGGCCGCACAGTTTCTAAACCATTTTGATGCAGGCTGGTTTGATGAGCTGCTCGCCAATATTGTGCGGTTTCTTTGCTTTTGCAATTAAAAGCGAACACTCAAAGGAGGCTTCGGTAGCCTTCTGTAAATCACTGCCACCCCTGCTCCACGCTACTCTAACATCAACGGGCTTGTTCGCCTTGAGAGACTGTTCTTTCCACCGAAAAAAGTCTGGATCCTTCCCAACGGTTTCTGGGTGCTTAGACGCCTGATGTCTCTTCAGCTTGCTGGGCTTCAGGCTCGAGTTTGCCAACTTTTCTCCACAAATCACACACTCGGTCGTTTGTCTGGTCCTTCAGTGAAGCCCATGGTGATGTAATTTTCGCGATTGCTGTAGGTCCTAACTTTTTTTGCAGATGAGCTGCCGTCATCTCCTTTTCGTTTGTCACACATTTTCGCCTCTGGCGGCTGACTGCAGACGAGCCGAGAAAGTTAACTAGCGTGCTAGGCTAGCTACGGAAAGTGATACAGTAAACTGATTCGCGTTTTAGCGGCTACCCGGTAGCCTACTGTTAACGTTCAAAAATCATGTCTAGATGTTTATTTATTTATCTTAATGTTTTATTGTAGTGGAGAGACTATTCATGCTTCTGATGATAAAAATATGCTAATTAAATATTTCTCTAAAAAAAAAATAAAGAATTAAATAAAAAAAAATAAAAAAAAATGACCTCAAATCATCTGTGGTCTGGCGGACCCCCTGCGCCCCCTGGCGGGTCCGCGGACCCCAGGTTGGGAATCACTGCTCTGGAGTGAAGATGCTTAATGTGCTGCAATGGTTTCTTGACCAGGGTCGAGGGCCCAAGAGAGGTCCTCAGAGATGACAGAGGTGATACACTCAGCCTCTGCCTCGTTGATACGGATGGGGATGTGCGTGCCTCCTTTGGTCTTTTGGACAATGAGCTCCTTGGTCTTTTTGTTATTCCGCCATTGTGCTGGACCTCCTCGCTGTTGGCCATCTCATCATTGTTATTGAGGAGATCAACCACTGGTATTGGAGCCATGTGCAGGAGTGTAGTCGAGTATAGGAGAGGACTCAACACACAGCTCTGTGGAACGCCGGTGTTCAGGACAGTTAACTTGTTGTACCTTTATTATGGGGAAATTCGTTCTCTGGATTTGACCCATCCAACCCTCTTTAGGAGCAGTGGGCAGCCACACATAGTGCTGCACCCGGGGACCAACTCCAGCTGTAATGCCAGTACCTTGGCCAAGGGCAATGGCAGGAAACCTAGTATGCATGTCTTTTGGTGTGCGATGAAACCGGTGTACCTGAACGCAAACTCTCCCTACTGGGGTTTGAACCCAGGACCTTCTTGCTGCGAGGCAACAGTGCTAACCACTGGGCCACCATGCTGCCCCTTAAATAGTCTACTAAAAATAGGCTAAAACACATAAATGAATAGCCTACAGGTCTGCACATGGCTGTGGCGGTCAGTCTCCTTTCTAGTCTAAGTAGGCTAACATTAACAATGACAAATAAATAGGTTATTGCCTCTTTTGTCATCAAGACCTTTTTCTGAACTCATTAACAAAAGTTAAGGCTATCCAGTAGGCAAATGCTCTAAACAAAGCACCAAATAAACCAAATGCAAACCCTGGGCTCTATATTCCATCTATAAATGTCCCTCTATACCATACAGTATAGCATAGGTATCGTAAGACAATTAGCCTAGAGGTTTTTGGATAAAGAATGAAAAACAGGTCTGACCATATTTGAACGAACACCAACATTATGGGAAATTATCTTACTGTCTTCTCCAGAGTCACACAAGAATATGTTCTCTCTGTGCGTTCAGTAGACAGTTATATGGCTGCAAGCTAGCCTAGCTTAGCAGCTCCCAGAGTTTTAAGCTATAGCTAGTGGTCCATATCCGCTTCCATTCATTTGTGCTTAAAAATGTGCCATCTAAAAATGTCACATTCATGTTTTCTATGTTCTATCTATGTTGTATTTGGTGCGTCTCTGTTCGGTGGGACAGCAGTTCATTTCAAGTTAGGTATACTATGCTTCACCCACGGAAAGGTTGTTGGCACATTGGTTCCACACGGACATTATACGTTGTTGCACTTGCTTCCAGAAGGCTCCGTTTAGGTTAGCTACTGTAGTAGCAGAGGCTCTGTTGTGATTTTTAATGCACAATAAATATTCAACATTCTCTTTTGAGACTCCGCCTCAGACTCTTATCATTTGGCACTAAAAGCTAAACATTGTCACCGGTATGGCTGTCCGCAACATGTCATGTGTGCGAGAGGTCGATCAGTTAGCCACATTAGCGTGAGCTAGGTTAGCCACTAGTTAACGGGAGCTAGATGGAAATACAAACAATGTAACGTTACTGGTGAAAAAGTGATTTATCTTGGAATACTCCTTTGCCAACTTGCTGTACTTTGCTTGCAGGTCTGCAGCTGGATTATGAATAGTCCCAACTTTAGCCAAGGTAACGTTAAGCTAAAACTAGCTTTTCAAATAGCTCTTCAGCTAATGCTAATAACAGAGCTCCCCGTCACACTGCTCTGTCGGGATGATGGCATTAAGAAAAGTTATAATAATTTTGTCTCGTCTTGTTTTAGTCAACAATATCAACATACATGAAGAGAAATTTCGTCCTGGTTTTTGTAAATTACATTTTTGTGTCCTCAGTTGTGGTCAACGATATTTAATAAACTATTTAGTCTCGTTAGCGTCACATGGTCTTCAATAACGTGACGTCACGTCTCGTTGTCGTCATGAAAAAAACCTTCGTTGACGAACATCTTTCGTCATCATTTTAGTTGACAAAATTAACACTGCCTGTGTTATATCATATAATAATAATAATAATAATAATAATAATAATAATAATAATAATAATAATAATAATAATAATAATAATAATAATAATAATAATAACACACTATCTTTATATAGCACCTTTCATACCAGAATGACAGGCCAAAGTGCTTCACAGCAGTAAAGATAGACATAAGATGAGCATAAAAGCAATGCAGAGAATAAGAAAAAGGGTCAAATCAATGCAGAAAATAACAATACAAATAGTGATTGATAAGAACCAAACCTACAATTCAATTTAACATAATATTCTTCCCTGTTTGATACTCATACAGTTTAAAACCTGACAGGCTTCCTTCCTGTTTGATACATCAACTGTGTTTTATACTTGAAATTACATGTGACATCTCTATAAATCAAAGGTCATGACATCATAGACATGATTCCACTCAATTTCAGAACAACATTTTCAGAACAACAATTAAACTTTGCAGCAGGAAGTTCTCAGTGAGAGTTCTGTGGGGAGAATTCAACAAGAAATAGAGACACCACACACACAATTAACAAGCATTTGCTAACGTGATGACAGCATCCTGCCAATAAACCCACACGTCCAGGCCCAGCAGTCTGTATTGATTCCACCAATGAAGAGTGTTGTGCATTAGAGGAGTGCTCTTCCTCCATGAATCATCTCAGCTGAATGATCCTATTGGGGAAACTAACCATAGAAAAACAACAACATTTGTGTGTGTGTGTTTGTGTGTGCATGTGTGTGTGTGTGTGTGTGTGTGTGTGTGTGTGTGTGTGTTTGTGTGTGTGTGTAACTGAGGGGTACAATTCCCTGACTGTATTGATAAGTATGGTATCATTAAACCACTACCGCTTTATGTACTTTAACTACTGGCCATACAGTACACGATATCTAAATATGATGAACACTTTCCCACAATGAAATCGGTTCCAGACAAAGGTAATAATCAAATATTTAATATAGCAAAAGGTACATATGATATTTACTATTACATTTATGATTTGAATGCACTTGTAAGGCAAATGAGTACTCGTAGGCAAATCAACACTGAATGTCCAATCTCTGGTTACGCAGGAAGCAAGTATACAACCTGGCTCTTAGGGAATTAGATCTATGGTACACTTAGTGATATAGCGGGATATTCTTGGAAGGGGTCCTCCCGGTTGTAAGCCGGTAGGGGGGGTAGGAGAGCCGTCGGTAGTAGACCGTCTGGTCAACGATATCTAGGGAGACTTCAAGTACAGAAGACAGTGCAGTAGACTCTTGATCCGCAGATGAATACACCTTGGTTCTCTTGTAGGCTGTAGCTCCACAATGAAGAAGAAGCTAGGCGACCTCAGTCTCTCTGAGCGCCGACTCAACTTGACTCCTCTCGGGGGTAAATCCAACACTCACAGGCGTCGGCGATTATCCGCTCCACAAATCACAGTACCAAAGCAAATATATTCCAGCCGCATAGGGCTCAGCAGTCGTCGGGTAGGTAATCCAGTGTACATGTCCCTCGGTCCTCGTCTAGATCTCCTCGGATGAAGGCGCCATGTGGTCGGCCCAGCCTGGTTAAGACTCTAGATAACACGAGGAAGCGTTGGAGATGCTGGTCACTTTAGAACTCTAACCGCACGATGCACCATACACGATAAACTATTATTACTTAATAGAAATACGTCGCACTCGACGGTACAGTGCCAAACTCTGACAATTCAGCTATTAATTCGCACAAAGTCTCGATGCTATTCTAAGGCCAAACAGGCCATACTACACCGCACGTGGTATCGTGGGTGAGGCTTCACGTTCTGTTACTAAGTTGGAAGAAGGGTAAAGGACTAAGGGACTTCTACATTTACTTGCGCCATATTTATATGCACGGTGAACAAATAGTGCCACTCTCATTTCGGTAGCCGTATCCCTGAGCGGAGCCGGGGCTAGTACGGACATGTCTCGTCGGTACCTTTGAACTTGACGCCAGGGGCTGGTCCCCTAGCGCCTGGTCCTTTTGTCCAATAAGAGAATGAACTATTATGGGCTATAGTAGGCTAAAGGGATATTCCGTGTATATGTACAAGGAATATACAAGGGATATCAAACGATATACAAATACTATTCAATATATATCAATAAATAAATATATATATTCGGTTTAATCTGATCCTTCGTAACAGCCGCCCCCTAATTAGTCCCACCTAATTAGCTAAGCAGAGACAGATTAACCGCACTGTCCACTACTCAATGTCCGCTGTGAGGGTCAGTCAGTTCACAAAGTCATGGGGTCATGGTCGTCATCGATAGTATCGGGGAGCCTTGGCAGTTCTATTAGCCTCGCCACGGGTCGGGTGTAGGTCCGCCCTTGGACGAGCACTTCAGCTGCTCGGACCTTTCCATCGGCACCGGTGATCACTTTGCTTACGCGGCCAGCCGGCCACATAGCTCGGGGTAGTGACTGGTCGATAATCATGACGACTGTTCCTTCTGTCAAATTGTCTCTCTCTTTCACCCATTTCTGGCGGGTCTGTAGAGACGGTAGGTAGTGGAGTAGGAAGCTGTTCCAAAACTTGTCAGCCAATACTTGACTGTACCTCCACATTCTTCGGCCGTTCGCTTCTTCAGGCCTGTACATTGTCTGGGGTAGCGCGGGGTCCAGCCGCACCATCAAGAGTGTGTTGGGGGTGACTGGGTCGACATCTGCTACATCACTTGAGACGTAACCGAGGGGCTTTGAGTTCAATACTCCCTCGATCTCCGTGAGGACTGTCATTAAGACTTCTTCCGCCACGGTCTGGGCCCCAAGCACGGCGTACAGGGCTGTCTTTATAGAACGTACTTCTCGTTCCCAAGTTCCACCGAAGTGAGGTGCGTTCGGGGGATTAAACTGGAAGTCAATCTGGGATGGAGCGAGGTGGGTCTTAAGTTCTGGGCCCATAGCTTGGAAGCTCTCTCTCAGCTCTCTTTCTCCGCCTTTGAAGTTTGTCCCGTGATCAGACAATAATGTAGACGGTTTTCCCTTCCGTGATGTGAATCTTCGGAAGGCCATAAGGAATGAGTCTGTGCTCATGGTTGGAAGGAGTTCGATATGTATCGCTCTGGTGGTCATGCATTTGAATACAATACCCCACCGCTTCTCGGTTCTTCTTCCTTTCTTTATATACAGCGGGCCGAAACAGTCCATACCGGTGGAGTGAAAAGGCTTGTCGCCGAGTCGGAGGCGACAGGGAGGTAGGTCAGCCATCCGGGGTATACTGGGCTGGGCTCGCCACTTACGACAGTCTAGACAGGTTCGCTGGAAGCGCCGCACTGCTTCTCTCCCTTGCAGTATCCAATAACGACGTCTGATCTCCGCGAAGACTCTCTCTGCCCCTGCGTGGTGCACATCCTCGTCGTATTTCTTTATGATCAGCTCTGTGACCTTGTGTCTGCTGTTCAAGACTATCGGGTACTTGACGTCATCCGGTAAGTCTGGGGCTCTCCGCAGATGACCACCCACTCTGATGAGACTATGGGCGTCGCTCTCGGGGGCTAGGTGGAGCAGTCTGCTGTCTGATGGGACGGGCTTTGCTCCCTGTAGACAGGCTAGCTCATCGGGGAACGAGTCTCTCTGGGCTCGTTGTAGTAGAAGAAGTTCTGCTTCTTCGTAGTCAGCTGCTGAAATGTCAGTTGTGGGCTGAACCTCTGGGTGGTGCCACAGAAATGTCTTTAGCTGCGCACTCTGTAGGGTGAGGCAATCGTCTATGTCGGGGTCTGTGGAGACGAGTGTGTTCAATCCACAGAACATAGGTTTCTTGTTTTCGGCCTCCTCTTTACTCGCCTCCCGTGGGGTGGGTGTAGGCCACTCTTCTTCGGGGAGCTTGAGAAACTCTGGTCCGTCACTGTAGAGGTTGTGACGGGTGAGGTCATCCAGGGACATTCCCCGGGTGATGACGTCAGCTGGGTTGTGTTTGGTGTCCACATACCTCCAGCTCGCTACTTCTGTTAACTCTTGAATCTCGGTGACTCTGACTCCCACGAAGACCTTGTATCTGCACGAATCAGACCGGATCCATGTGAGTACTGTCGTGGAGTCTGACCACAAGATTGTTCTTTGCACCGGGATGGTGAGTTCACGTTGGATTAACGTGGCGAGCTGCGCTCCTGCTAGGGCTGCGCAGAGCTCTAGACGCGGGATAGATTGTTGCTTTCGTGGGGCTATTCTTGAGCGAGCCAGGATGAAAGCAGTATGTATTTCTCCTCCCTCCTCTCGGGCACGCAAGTAGGCCACCGAACCGTAGGCTACTTCGGAGGCGTCGCTGAATACGTGCAGGTCCATCTTGCATGTCTCTGGCCTCACTGTGGGTGGGAAGTAGCTGCGGCGTATATTAACACCTGGGAGTGAGCGGAGTTCCGTCTCCCACTCTCTCCATGTGGATGCAAGGTGTTCGGGTATGGGATCGTCCCAGCCCTGGTCCTTGTCCCATAGCGCTCTTACAATCATCTTTGCCCTGGTGGTGTAAGGTAGAATACATCCCAACGGGTCATATTGTCTGGCGAGTGTTCTGTATACACTCCGTCTGGTGGTCGGTATTGCCGTCGACCTTCCCTGCTCCTTGGTCAGGGGTTTGTGTCTATAATGGAGCGAGTCTGTTTTGAAGCGCCAGACTAGTCCTAGTGTCATTTCTTGGGCTTCTCCTGGGATGGTCGCCATCCAGGTGTCGCTGCTCGCTGCCTTGTCCTCGGGGGAGAGGCTGCGCAATACTTGCGGGTCGCTGCTGGCCCACTGCCTGAGATCAAAGCCGCCTTTGATCAGGGAGGCGCGGAGCAGCGCACGACGTCGCCAGTCAATTTTCTTTATGTGTCCCGCTGTGATTCGCTTGTTAATCTCAGCGCGGTACACAGCCTCTTGAGCGGGGTCTTTGGCTAGGCGCCGCTCTGTGTTCAATAGATACCGCTCCGTCGCTTCTTTTGTGGCGTGAGAGGTGGGCATTCCCTCTCGTCTCAGGAGTGGAGTTGCGTATCTCATCACTCCGTTGACTGTGACTCTCTTTGTCCCTTGCTCGAGGAGGGCTATAGCGTAAATGTCGTCCTTGGAACGAATGTCTTTCTTTTCGTTCTTAAAGGGCATTGTCTCTAGTGTCCATAGCCTCTCGACATGCTGCAGGAGAGTGGCGTCTTCTTCTGTCACTCTGGAGTGGAGGCAGCTAGTGGCTGCTGTTCGGTTAAGAGACTTGGCGAGGGGGCCTTGTAATGTCCATCTTAGGCGGGTCTCGACTGCTGCAGGACAACCTCTGGGTCCTGTATGGACCCGGTCTATCGGGACTATGAGGTCTGCATGGTCGGAGCCTATCAGCAGGGTCGGGGTGGCACCGTCTATGAGCGGGATAGGGAGTTGACGCAGGTGCACATATTTATCCATCAGCTTGGCGATGGGGTAGGTGTACTGCGATAGTCCTATTTCTTGGCTGGTGAAAGCATTAGTAATCCTATACCGTCTCTCTGGCTGCCCGCTTGCTGCGATAGTGAAGGAGACATTCTCGCCCTTTATCGTCTTTAGATCTCTTCTTATTGTCCGAATCGTCATCTGGTTCTCGCTTCCCCGCAGCCCCAGCTGGGCCGCAGCGGACGCGAGGAGAAGGGTCTTCTCTGACCCGTCATCAAGGACGGCGTAAGTGTCCATGACCTTATCTTGGTAACTCAGTGTTACGCGGACCACCTTTAAGAGCACCTGGGCGCCGCTGCTGCTAGCGGGGTCAATGTACATAACACTTGCCTTTGTGCTGCTGGATGGTGCAGGCTTTCTTCTGTTACTGTCGTGTAGGACATCTAGGTGGGCTCCGTCACACCGACTACACCTCTTCTTGAGGCGGCACTCGGCTGCCATGTGACTGCGCGCACATCGGTAACAGCGCCTGTTGGACTTTATCCATTGACTCACTTCTTCAGCGGTCATCTTCTTGAACAGGTCACATTGTGACAACCAGTGTTCCTTTTCGCAGTACGGGCACACCATCTTCCACTTCTCTTTCATCGAGGGGGTACTGTGGTTCTTGCTGCTCGGTACTGATTCTGATTGGTGCATGACAGTCACCGATCTTCGGCCATCGTTTGCTCTCCTAGGTCCCTCTCTGGAGCTTGGTGTGCTCCGCACGAACGTATCCAACCGTAGGCTGCTGACTTCTCTCGCCAGGAAGTCGGCTAGGTCTAGGAGGGATGGCTCGGGACCGTTAGGATCACGGTGGTCTCTTTGCCGCCTGAAGCGCTCCTGTCGGGCGGGCGGCAGCTTCTCTAAAATCCTCTCGACGTTCGAGTTTGCGTATAGTTCGTGCATACCCTTTTCTCGTTGCGCCCCCAGCATCCCTACCAGGGATTGTACTTTGATAGACAGGTCGTCTAGTGAGCGATTGTCTGTTGCTGGGGGTAGGCGGTCAATATGCCTTATCTCTTGTATTACGTAATCCCATATACGTCCATATCTTTGGTCTAGTGCTGCTAGAGCCGCTGTGTATGGGGTAGTAGAGGTGGCATAGGCCAGCGCTATGTTGTGCGCTCTGGGCACTTTCAGGTGCTTCAATAGGATAGCATACTTGTGGCGTTCATCAGCTACATCCACCATCATTGTCTCTAAGCACATCCGTAGCTCCGTGTACTGTGCTCGGTTCTCATGGGTGAAGTCTGGAAATGTCGGTGTGCCAATGTATGACGCCGTGGATGGCTGGCACATCGGTGAGCGTTGGAAGAGAGGCCTCCTGGGCGAGTCTCCTCTTACGCCTCTCGGTGGGCTGGTACCGGCAGGGTACCATGGCCCGCTGGTCCAGGTACTATTCCTCGGGACTGGTCGTGCGTCATGCTCACCCGTGAATAGAGTCGGGGTCTGTAGCGCAGAGCCGCGGGGGTATAGCCTGGGCTGTACTGGACCTCCTGGTCCTGTGGAGTAATGTGCTGCTGTCGGGCTTGACTCTCCTCTTCTCCCTCTTCTTCCTCTGCCAGGTCATCTAGATCCTGTAGTCGTCTATTTAGCCTCTCCGCGGTGTACGCCGTTCCTTCCTTGTAGCTGGGTCTCACTGGGACCAGTCGGGGAAGGAGTTCGGAGGGGGGTGGAGGGTGCTCTTGACCCGTGTCTTGACGAGGCCCTGGAACCCCTTGTGGAGGGAGGGGGTGTTGCCTTGGTGATCAGCTGCTCCATTAGCTGCGCTTGTAGTCTGTCGCGCTCGGCTTCGCGCTTGGTGAGATCTGCTTCTCTTTGGGCACCGGCAGCGGCACGCTGGGTGTCGGCCCGGTCTCTTGCCATATTCTCTTCCGCCTGAAGGCGTCTCATCTCCAGACGTATGCGCGCTTCGTCGCTCCGTTGCTGCGCTTGGAGGTGTTCTCTTTCAATGGTAGAATGTTCGCGCTCGCTAAGCATCTGTGCTTGGAGTTGTTCGCGCTCGCTAAGCGTCTGTGCTTGGAGTTGTTCGCGCTCGCTAAGCGTCTGTGCTTGGAGTCGATCGCGCTCCGTAGAGGCTGCTAGGCTGGCGAGGAACGCCTGTGCCAGCATCTGGTCCGCCTCGCTGGGGGAAGACGCTGGTTGAGGTGATCCGCTCCTGGCAGTACTCGTTGGGGATGCGTTCCCCTGCGGGGAGTCCTGGAGCTCTATCTCCTCGGCGCTCTCCTCATCTTGTTCCGTGCAGAGTTCCATCTCTGGAGGGTTGTCTTCCTCCCGGAGCTCTTGGGGGACTACTTCTTCGGTCTTGGCGGGGGGTAAAGTCGTGTCAGTTCCCTCCTGGTCCCCACCGTGAGCTTGGTCAGTTACATTAGAACCCACTAGGGCCTCTGTGGTCGGGGTATCCTGGTTGATAGGGTCGGACATAATTTTACTTTCTACTTTTACCGCGTTTACCGTTTGTAGAAGGCTAGGTAGTATACTGGCGGCGTAATCCTCTAAGTACTGAGGTGGCTGCCGTCTACGCTGCGGGCGTTCTACTTTAGGAGGACCGTTTTGTGGAGTGTTCATCATAGGCCATTTCAATATTAATACCACTATATTAATATTACACTAATTACCATCCGGCTCGAAGGACCAATTGTAACTGAGGGGTACAATTCCCTGACTGTATTGATAAGTATGGTATCATTAAACCACTACCGCTTTATGTACTTTAACTACTGGCCATACAGTACACGATATCTAAATATGATGAACACTTTCCCACAATGAAATCGGTTCCAGACAAAGGTAATAATCAAATATTTAATATAGCAAAAGGTACATATGATATTTACTATTACATTTATGATTTGAATGCACTTGTAAGGCAAATGAGTACTCGTAGGCAAATCAACACTGAATGTCCAATCTCTGGTTACGCAGGAAGCAAGTATACAACCTGGCTCTTAGGGAATTAGATCTATGGTACACTTAGTGATATAGCGGGATATTCTTGGAAGGGGTCCTCCCGGTTGTAAGCCGGTAGGGGGGGTAGGAGAGCCGTCGGTAGTAGACCGTCTGGTCAACGATATCTAGGGAGACTTCAAGTACAGAAGACAGTGCAGTAGACTCTTGATCCGCAGATGAATACACCTTGGTTCTCTTGTAGGCTGTAGCTCCACAATGAAGAAGAAGCTAGGCGACCTCAGTCTCTCTGAGCGCCGACTCAACTTGACTCCTCTCGGGGGTAAATCCAACACTCACAGGCGTCGGCGATTATCCGCTCCACAAATCACAGTACCAAAGCAAATATATTCCAGCCGCATAGGGCTCAGCAGTCGTCGGGTAGGTAATCCAGTGTACATGTCCCTCGGTCCTCGTCTAGATCTCCTCGGATGAAGGCGCCATGTGGTCGGCCCAGCCTGGTTAAGACTCTAGATAACACGAGGAAGCGTTGGAGATGCTGGTCACTTTAGAACTCTAACCGCACGATGCACCATACACGATAAACTATTATTACTTAATAGAAATACGTCGCACTCGACGGTACAGTGCCAAACTCTGACAATTCAGCTATTAATTCGCACGAAGTCTCGATGCTATTCTAAGGCCAAACAGGCCATACTACACCGCACGTGGTATCGTGGGTGAGGCTTCACGTTCTGTTACTAAGTTGGAAGAAGGGTAAAGGACTAAGGGACTTCTACATTTACTTGCGCCATATTTATATGCACGGTGAACAAATAGTGCCACTCTCATTTCGGTAGCCGTATCCCTGAGCGGAGCCGGGGCTAGTACGGACATGTCTCGTCGGTACCTTTGAACTTGACGCCAGGGGCTGGTCCCCTGGCGCCTGGTCCTTTTGTCCAATAAGAGAATGAACTATTATGGGCTATAGTAGGCTAAAGGGATATTCCGTGTATATGTACAAGGAATATACAAGGGATATCAAACGATATACAAATACTATTCAATATATATCAATAAATAAATATATATATTCGGTTTAATCTGATCCTTCGTAACAGTGTGTGTGTATGTGTATGTGTGTTTATGTCTATGTCTATGTCTATGTGTATGTGTGTGTGTGTGTGTGTGTGTGTGTGTGTGTGTGTGTGTGTGTACAGTATATGTATTGTGGCAGATCTCACCCCCCCCCCCCCCCTCTCATGGATATGTGAAGGATAGGAGATATTATTGCCACGGAAGGAGTACAATTAGATAGCTGATTAGTACTGATAGAATACACATGCGCATCATTAGTTCACACACATCTCACGTGCACACACCCCAGACAACACACTACAAAGCCACTAGGTTAGTCAGGAGTGAGTTGAGCGGAGGTGAGGTTGGAGTTGTTGTATTGAGAGAGAGAGAGATTGAGTTATAATATATAATAATTTAGGACCTGCTCCGAGGTCATCAATTGGCACCCATGCGATGCATGCATGCAATTCATATCTGCGATTAACCCATCCCGTCGTCCTTCCCCCCCAAGGGAAGCCGGGAGCAGACAGGCGTCAACGTGAGCCGCGCCAGGGGACCAATCCAAGTGCTCCTGTCCGTCTTCGCCAAGGACGCCACAGCGTTAGCGATCTTGTTGTTGTGCATGTTTTTCCATTGGGTTTATCTTATTGGGGGGGAAACCCTTGCGAGCACGGGGAGAACATGCAAACTCCACACAGAAAGGCCTGGGAGATACCCCACCTGGGTAACTGGCATCATGGAAACCTGGTCCCCAAGCGGGAATCGAACCCTGGACCTTCTTGCTGTGAGGCGACAGTGTTAACCACTACACCACCGTGCAGTTATTCAGAGTTGTGTAAGGTGAGAGGTAGTGAGAGGAGAGGCGAAGGCGAGAAGGTGTTCATTGTGTACGGACCCTGAACTGGCTGAGAAACCCCCTTGTGTACTGACCCTGGACCGGACGACTACCCTGAGTATCGAACAATCCCTTTTTCTGTCGGTGAGCCTGTTTTGTGTTTTTGACCATCGGACTGTATTACGACCATTATCTTGCCTATCAAACTGGATTCTGCCTTAATTCAATAAATATTCATATTGATTGATAGTGCTCTTGTGTGGACATTCGAATTTGTTTGTATTTGAACCGTGGCGAGTCTGGACCCCACCAGGCTCGTCACAGTATATATGTGTGTGTGTGTGTATGTGTGTGTGCAACATATCTGAATTGCTTTAATTCTTTTATTGAACATGTTTTTTCCTGGGCAGCACTAAGCTGGCGGTGTGATGTCGACAGAAACACAAACATATTTCAGTGATCCTGATCAGGAGTTCATACACCAGAGAGAATCCCAAAAGAACCTCTGGACTTGGTTTCTATGGCTACTGACATTTCTCCCCTGGCTAATCATAGATGAACCCAGATAAGAGAGGAGCTTCCGAACAGAACGCACCTCGGAATAGTCAAAAGGAAGCATCAAAAGGAAGCATCAAAAGCTCTGTGAAATAGTGTCCAATTCAGTAGAAGCTCAGGCGCAGACCTCTCTCTGGAATGTTCTGTGAATGAATCGCCTCAAAATGCAGAGATATTCTATTCATACTGATGAAGTTTGGAGCCCCGGGCTGTTATGAGTGTGATTACAGAACGTAAGGTGTACAGGTTCTACTGACATCAGGATCATAGAGACTTTATTCACCAAGCCGTGTCATTCATTGTCTATGGAGCAGCTCCAGACTTTATTTAAGCATTACATCACACGCAGGAGTGGGTTGTGAAAATTAGACCATGCCTAGGGGTGGTCGTTACTCGTTAGACGCCCCTAGGCATGGTCTAATTTTCACAACCCACGACTACAAGTGGTGTAATGCTTTTATACAACTGGCACATTCATCCCAACATTATTGCTATACAATAAACACACATTAATTGAAGATTTATTGAAAAAACCATCCGCCAAAAAAAGTAGTCCCAAAAAAAATAAAAAAATTGCCTCCATGTGGAAGCAGCTCGGAAGTGCATCCAACTGTTCTCAGTAGGACATCCAACAAACTAACACATCCAACTGTCTCTCAACTAAGACATCCAACAAACTAACACATCCAACTGTCTCTCAACTAGGCATCCAACAAACTAACACATCCAACTGTCTCTCAACTAAGACATCCAACAAACTAACACATCCAACTGTCTCTCAACTAGGCATCCAACAAACTAACACATCCAACTTTTCTTTAGTTTTTAACCTACTTTCTATAGAACTTCATTCTTAGATGGTTCTATAGAAAGTAGGTAAAACAAATTAAAAAAAGTTTTCTTTGCCCTATAGGGGAAAAAAAGGTTTCTTTGCCCTATAAGATTTTTTATTTTTTTTGTAAGAATTTGGTTAAGGTTAGAGTTTGGAATCAGGGCTGGTGGTCTATCGCCCTGCTCTAAAGACAAACTCTAACCTTAACCAACTTCGAAAGAGCGCCTAAACTTAACCAGTTGGAAACAAGGCGGACAGTAATAAAATGATCAATCAATCAATCAATCAATCAATCAATCAATCAATCAATTCAATAGTCCACGCTCACTTAAAACAGTGCACCTCCCAGCTGCTTCTATAGAAAGATTTCTTTTTTAAAAACATTTGCAATTAATCAATCAATCAATCAATTCGCGTGATTTTTATTTTGTTCCACAATGACTCATGACCCATCAATTACATCATCCAACATTGTTTAAGCAACTAAGACATTCGCTGTGACAGAATCGTTTTCCATTTAGTCGTTATGACGCTATCAACATATCCACCAACATATCCATTCAGTCCATGTTCACTTAAAACAGCGCACCTCCAGCTACTTCTATAGAAAAAAATAAATAAAAAAAAATTGCAATTAATCAATCAATCAATTCATGCGATTTTTATTTTGTTCCACAATGACTCATGACCCATCAATTACATCATCCAACATTGTTTAAGCAACTAAGACATTCGCCGTGACAGAATCGTTTTCCATTTAGTCGTTATGACGCTATCAACATATCCATTCGTAAAGATTATTGTCCGCCATCTTGTTTTTTTCTAAAAAGTCGCACGGCGGAGTGATAGTAATTCGGTTGTGGGCGGGTCCTGGGACCAAGAGCGTGGGATTATGAAAAATAACTACGTGTAATTTGACTGTTTCAGCCAATCAGAATCGAGAAATTTGCATGCCGTTGTATAAACCTGATGACATCACACGTTTGAGTCTTACTTCTCTGGTTTCTGGCTTTGGGTGAGAGAAGCTCATGTTCACAAAATATTGATTGCATTTTCCAAGGCCATGGAAATAATTGGAAATGGACATGGAAATTCCATATTTGGGCGTTCCCCTTTAAATGGTATGAAATACTTGCTAGTAATTGAATCGATGCTTACTCAGAGTCCCCTGGTTGGAGGTCTTGAAACAAAACAGTGTTAATCCACAACATGCAGACAGAGGTTTGTATTGTGAAGGAGCCGTGCACTTGGAACTTGTGACAAGTCAATTAAATGCACTTAGAGTGGGTTGAGCACTCAGTAGTACACATACACACACAAATATTATTCAAAGCTCCAGGTATGTTAGTTTGGCTTAGACACTGTTTTCGTTAGGTGACATTCATGTTTTTGCTTTGATTGGATATGTTGTTTATTGCTTTTATTTATTGCTTTTTTCACATATCTTTATTGTGCTTTTATGAAGCCTCAAATGACTACACTTCCTTTTTGTTCACGTTTCATTGTTTTTGTTTCATATTTCTTGGCATCTTTTTTGTTTTAATACACCTGTTTTTTATCCATACATTTGTATCCAAAACCTTCAAGCCCCAGGGCCAAGAGAGAATGGTGTAGTAGCAGTGTAGTAGCAGTAACAACAGAAAAGGGGTGAGTACAAGCAGATATATACAGTACTTGCATAATGTTGAGCTAAATGTCAACTATTCTACGTATTAAAAACGTTAGCGTGTATCGTTTAAATATTGGACATTTTCTAAATGAATATGTCATATAGGCCGATGTATTTATAGGTACAAAAACTACCTGACCGCTCTCAGTCTGATGAGGACTGATTCTATTAACACTCTGAGACAATGCATCACTGTGCCTCACTGCATCACTGAGCACAGGGTGACAGTTACCATCTTCCTGGACTTTTACTTTTAACAACATTGTTCAATATTACACTTACTCTACACTTACTGTAGATTTCTGTATATTTTACTGTATATTTTATATTAGAATGTATATACATAACATAGGAAATGTATACCCCGGACCGTATTTTTATTCTTAGGCTTATTTTATTATTTATTCTTAGGCTTATTTTTATTCTTATTCGTGACTTGTTTTGTCTACCTAAATGTTTACTGTTTACTGTGAGCGATTTCTAGTGCCAAATTTCCCTTGGGATGAATAACGTATTTTTATTCTATTCTATTCTATTCTATTCTATTCTATTCTATTCTATTCTATTCTATTCTATTCTATTATATGATTGATTGATTGATTGATTGATTGATTGATTGATTGATTGAAAACTTTATTAACAGATTGCAGAATGGGTACAGTACAGTATAGCTCAATACATACAATTGTTAAGGGGATGCAGACCAGAGAAAGACTTTCGTCTTGTTTACATCAGGGTCCCCCATTTTCAATTCATCATAACATATATGACATACATGACATACAGATAGACAGTACTGCTACATCTATACATTTATGACATACCAGATTTGCAAATACAGTACTGTTTGTGATACGAAAAGAGTCCAGAAAAAAGAGTATATACATTTGACGTAGAAACTGTACATTGGAGGAGGTTGGGTAGGTGGGGTGGGGTTGGGGGGGTGGGGGGGACTGTACATTGGAGGTGGTTGGGTGGGGGGGGGGGGGGGGAGGGGCGGTTGGGTAGGAGGGGTGGGTGGGTGGGGGACACTGTACAACTGTACAAGCAAAACTGTACATTGGAATATTGACAAGACCATACTTGGTAATTTACTGTACATTGGAGGGGGTTGTGTTAGGACATTTACAGGGGCCAGTTTCGAATTGCAGTCTCCCGTAGGTGTTCTTTGAGAGTGTTTTTGAAAGTGGGTAGTGATTCACATTGCTTTACAGCTTTGGGTAGGGCGTTCCACATTGATGTGGCATAATTGCGAAACGTGTTTAGTCCCTTGTTTGAGCCGAATCTGGGTTTAACATGATTTGTGGAGCTCCCTCTGGTGTTGTGATCGTGGTATTCACTGACCTTTGGGAAGTATTTTGACATGTACATGGGTACCTTGGTCGTGTAGAATGAATGAATGAATGAAAACTTTATTAACAGATTGCAGAATGGGTACAGTACAGTACAGCTCAATACATACAATTGTTAAGGGGATGCAGACCAGAGAAAGACTTTCGTCTTGTTTACATCAGGGTCCCCCATTTTCAATTCATTGTAACATATATGACATACATGACATACAGATAGACAGTACTGCTACATCTCTACATTTATGACATACCAGATTTGCAATTACAGTACTGTTTGTGATACAAAAAGAGTCCAGAAAGAAAAGAGTATATACATTAGGCGTAGAAACTGTACATTGGATTGGGTAGGTGGGGGTGGGGGGGGACTGTACATTTGAGGTGGGGGGGGGGGGGGGTTGGGTAGGAGTGGGGGGGCGGGGGGGGTTGGGTAGGAGGGGTGGGTGGGGGCTGTACATTGGAGGTGGTTGGGTGGGGGGGGGGGGGGGGTTGGGTAGGAGTGGGGGGGGGGGGGGTTGGGTAGGAGTGGGGGGGGGGGGGGGTTGGGTAGGAGGGGTGGGTGGGGGACACTGTACAACTGTACAAACAACACTGTACATTGGATTATTGACAAGACCATACTTGGTAATTTACTGTACATTGGAGGGGGTTGTGTTCGGACATTTAAAGGGGCCAGTTTCGAGTTGCAGTCTCCCTTAGGTGTTTTTTGAGAGTGTTTTTGAAAGTGGGTAGTGATTCACATTCCTTTACAGCTTTGGGTAGGGCGTTCCACATTGATGTGGCATAATTGCGAAACGTGTTTAGTCCCTTGTTTGAGCCGAATCTGGGTTTAACATGATTTGTGGAGCTCCCTCTGGTGTTGTGATCGTGGTATTCACTGACCTTTGGGAAGTATTTAGTCATGTACATGGGTACCTTGGTCGTGTAGTGTATCTTGTAGACCAGGCCCATTGCAAGTTGCTGTACTCTGTCGTCTACTCTAAGCCATCCTAGGTTGTCAAAGTGGGCAGGGGTGAGGTGGGTTCTAGGAGTAAGGTCAAGCAGTAGTCTGACCAGTTTGTTTTGAGATGTTTGTAATTTTGTTTTTAGCGCCTTTGAGGTGCTTTGGTACCATGAGGTGCAAGCATAGTCGTAGTACCCTTGAATGAGTGCTCCTGCTAGAGTCTTCAGGGTATTCTTGTTTACCAGTGAGGAGATCCGGTACAAGAAACGAGTTCGTTGGTTGACTTTTTTTATTACATTGGATGCCATTTTGTCACAGGAAAGATTTGCCTCTAGGATGGAACCCAGGTAGGTAATATCTTCTTTCCTTGTGACAATATTGTCACCCACTGTAACTGAGAAGCCGTCGGTCTTGCTGAGTTTGTTATTTGAACCGAAGAGAATGGACTCTGTTTTGCCCCTGTGTAATGATAGTTTGTTATCAGCGAGCCATATGCAGATTTTGCTTAGTTCTGAGCTGAGGGTTTTTTCAACCTGTAACTTGTTCTTGTCAGAGACCAGCAGGGCTGAGTCGTCCGCAAACAGGAACAAGTTGCAGTCACAAGCTGACGACATGTCATTTGCATAAATTAGGAACAGTAGCGGACCTAGTATGCTTCCTTGTGGAACACCACAGTTTACTGTGAGGGGGGGGGGGTAGGGTACCGTTTACCTCCACCATCTGCTCTCTCCCCTCCAGGTAGGATTGCATCCAGCTCACTGATAGACTATCAAAACCAATTGCTTTTAGCTTGTCAATCAGAATGGTGTGATTGACAGTGTCGAAGGCCTTTTGTAGGTCCAGCATGACCATGCCGCAGTATTTGCCCGCGTCCACCTCTTGTTTGATGTGGTCGTTTAAATAGAGAAGGCATGTGTCAGTGGAGTGGGATGTTCTGAAGCCAGATTGGAATTCGTAGATTAGATTTTTTTCCGCAAGGTATTTTTCGACCTGTTCGTATACAATTTTTTCCATGACTTTCGAGATGGAGGTAAGGATAGAAACAGGGCGGTAGTTGCCTGGGTCTAATTTACTGCCTTTTTTGTGCAGAGGGGTCACTCTCGCAATTTTGAAGTCCTTGGGGACGTGTCCCTGTTTTATAGAGAGGTTTATTATGTGTGTGATGACTGGGGTGATGGCGGCTGCTGAGTCTCTGAGGAATTTGGAGGGGATGTTGTCATGGCCAGTGGCCTTGTTAGGTTGGAGGGCGCTCAGTTTTTTGAGTACCTCATCTGTTGTTACCATTTCCAGTTTGAAGTCGTCTTTGTGGACCCCTAGGTTTTTGTAGTAAGCTACTATGTGTTCTACCCCATAATGCCCTGAGTGGGAGGGTAGTTTGTTTACCAGTGTTGTGGCTATGTTTGTGAAGAAACTATTTAAGTAATTGGCTACATCCAGCTTTTCTGTGATGAGCGTGTTGTCCGTCTTTATGTTTATGTTTGAGAATCTGGTTTTAAGTTTTTTACTGCAGCCTAGTTGGTTATTGAGTAATTTCCAAAGTTCACGCGGTTTGTTTTTGTTTTCCTCGGTTTTGTCATTGATGAATTTTAGTGTATAAGGACTGTGATTATAACACTCTGAGTCTGATGAGGACTGTGATTCTATTAACACTCTGAGTCTGACGAGGACTGTGATTCTATGTGTGTGTGTGTGTGTGTGTGTGTGTGTGTGTGTGTGTGTGTGTGTGTGTGTGTGTGCGTGCGTGCGTGTGTGTGTGTGTTTGTACACATACAGTATATAGAGTGTATTTGTTCGTATTTGTTGTATAGAAATCGCTGGTTTCAAGGTGGTAACATTCAGCCACGGAACAGGCTAAGCTTACTACTGTCAAACCTCAGTATCTCATTCACTATGTAGCTAGAGCACTTTATTATCTGACCCGTGTTATCATTGAATATTCTTCACACGTAATGTATTAACGTTTGCTCTGCACAGCCACAGCCACAGTCATGGTGCCAAGTCAAAGTGCTTTAAAGGACCCTATCAGTCTTTTTGACATGTGGGTTCTAGGTCATTCTTGATACAAAAGTCAAGGTGCCCTTCTTTTTTCACAGTCTTTTACCGTTACTGAAACATTTCAAAGTAATTTTCTGCTGATTGATCACTGCCATAAGCTTCCATTGTATCAGAAAATGTCTTAAACACCACATAAACCCATGAACGTCACCACATCTGAGTAAAACACCACACTAACATCTGACTAAAACACCATGCTATCTGACTAAAATACCATGCGAACATCTGACAAAAATACCACGCTAACATCTGACTAAAAAACACCATGCTAACATCTGACTAAAACACCATGCTAGCATCTGACTAAAACACTGTCAGGTTCAGTTAATTTGACCTTGAAGAGACGGTAAGAAGAGGGTTTTAGGTTCAAAGATTTATTGAATTTATTTAGTGAATAAAACAATATTACAGAGAATAGTTTCAAGTTCAAGTTTCTTTAATAGTTGTCATACAGAAGTACAGAATACTTTTGTACAAAATGCTTCTTACTGTTGCGCTCCAGAGACTGTGCATGACAAGATAAGTATGAAATAAAGACATAGTAAAAATTAGAAGTAAAAAAAGAGGTCACAGTGTTCAGTTTAGACATATGTACAATGTTCGTAGACGTAGTTACCATACAATATACAATACTGTGCAGTGTACTAATATACAATACTATATAGTGCAAGGCATAAATGGACGAGGTGCAGTTTAGGTACAATTCACAGTAGGTGTACGAGTTGTAGTGCAAATCCTTTATCAATAAATATAAAGTGTAAGTGTGTTTGTGTGATCTAAAGTGTGGAGAGTGGGTGCTGCAGTGTGTTGTTTGTTTGAGTGAGTGTGTGCGTGTGGGTGTGTGTGCTGTGTGCATTTGATGGTTGTTGCATAGTGATTATTGTTCGTTTAGCGATTATTGTTCGTTTAGCAGCCTGATGGCCTGGGGATAGAAGCTCCTTCTGAGTCTTTCTGTGCTCGCCATAAGACTCCGGTATCGCTTGCCTGACGGCAGCAGTTCAAAGAGGCAGTTGTTCGGGTGGCTCGAGTCCTTAATAATTCTCTTAGCCTTCCCCTTGCACCGCTTGTTGTAAATGTTCTGGAGGGTGGGAAGCCCCCCTCTAATTGTGCGTTCGGCTGAACGTGTCACTCTTTGTAGTCTGCTACGGTCTTGTGCAGTGCTATTCCCAAACCAGGAGGTGATGTTGCCGGTCAGGATGCTCTCTATTGTACATGAGTAGAAGTTCCTAAGGATCTTCTGACTGACTTGGAACTTCCTTAGGCGCCTGAGGAAGTAGAGGCGTTGTCGTGCCTTCTTCACAACACTGTCAATGTGTGTGGTCCATGTCAAGTCCTCGGATATGTGGGCTCCGAGGTACTTGAAACTGTTCACTCTCTCAACTGGTGCCCCGTCGATGCTGAGGGGGCTGTAGTCCTTGACCCCCGACCTCCTGAAGTCCACAATCATCTCTTTTGTTTTGCTGACGTTCAGGGAGAGGCAGTTCTCCTGACACCACTGTGACAGGTTCTCTACCTCTTCCAGGTAGGCCCTTTCGTCGTTGGCAGAGATCAGGCCCACCACTACTGTGTCATCAGCAAATTTGATGATGGTGTTGTTGTTCCGCTGTGCTACGCAGTCATGTGTGTACAGGGAGTAGAGGAGGGGGCTCAGAACACAGCCCTGGGGGGCCCCTATGTTGAGCGTGATGGATGAGGAGGTGCAGTTGCCGGCTCTTACCACCTGGGGTCTGCCCGTCAGGAAGTCCAGGACCCACTGGCACAGGTCATAGTTCAAGCCCAGGTCCCTGAGCTTGGCTATGAGTTTGGAGGGGACTATGGTATTGAATGCTGAGCTGTAGTCGATGAACAGCATTCTCACATAGTTCCCCTGCCTCTTGTCCAGATGTGATGCTGCTGTGTGCAGCACATGGGCTATGGCGTCCTCCGTGGACCTGTTGGGGCGATATGCAAATTGCAGAGGGTCCAGGTTGATGGGGAGGGAGGAACAGATGTAGCCCTTCACTAGCTTCTCAAAGCACTTCATGGCTATGGAGGTGAGGGCTACAGGGCGGTAGTCGTTGAGGCAAGCGGGCGTAGATTTTTTGGGTACAGGGATGATGGTGGACTTCTTCAGACAGGTGGGGATGACGGCCTGTTCCAAGGACAGGTTGAAGATGTCAGTGAATACCGGGGCCAGTTGGTCGGCACAGACTTTTAGGACGCGGCCGGGGATGCCGTCCGGTCCTGCTGCCTTCCTGATATCCACTTTTTTAAAGATCCGTCTCACCTCATGCTCTGTTACCCTGAACACTGAGTCTCCATCAGCAGACCCCCCCCCCCCCCCCATTGCCGTGGTTTGTAGGCTGGTGTTGTTATTCACAGCCTCAAACCTCGCATAGAAGGAGTTGAGATCATTTGCTAAGGAGATGTCACTGTTCAGTTTGAGGGGGGTTCCTTTGTAGTCTGTCATTGTTCTGAGGCCCTGCCACATGCCTCTAGAGTCAGCCTGTTCAAACTGAAGTTCAACTTTATCCCTGTAACGCCGTTTTGCCACTATTACTGCTCTCCTGACGTTGTATCTTGCCATCTTGTGTTCTTCCATGTTGCCTGTCACCAGCCCGGTGTTGTATGCTGTTGTGCGCACTTTCAGAGCCTCACGGACGGATTTGTCTACCCAGGGCTTTTGATTTGGGTAGATATTAATTTTGGTGGTGGGGATTATTACTTCTACCTGAGTACAGACATAGTCAATCACCGTTTCGGTGTATTCGTTAATATTGGCTGTGTTATCACGGAATACACTCCATTCTGTGCTTCCCAGCACTGCTTGGAGTGACTCCACTGACGTCACGGCCCAACGCTTAACCTCTCGCGAGACCACCGGCGTTCGCTTGAGACTCTGTTTGTACTTAGGCAAAATAAAAATGGCGGCGTGATCGCTTTTACCGAATGGACTAAGAGCCTGTGACTTGTACCCATTCTTAAATTGCGAGTATACATGGTCTAATATGTTCTCGCCTCTGGTGGGACAGGTCACATGCTGATAGAAATTCGGCAGCACCGTTTTAAGACGCGCGCTGTTGAAATCCCCCAAGACCAAAATGGCAGCGTCAACATTAGCTGCCTGGAGTTTGTTTACCTCGTCGTGAAGTTTTGAAAGTGCGACCCCAGTGTTCGCGTGTGGTGGAATGTACACTCCGATGAGGATGATGGACGTTAACTCTCTTGGGAGGAAGAAGGGTCGACATTTTATCGTGATAAACTCCAGGTCTGGGGAGCAGTGGTTAGACATTTCCTTTGTGTTGCCTAAATCGCACCACTCCTTGTTTATCATGAAGGCAATGCCGCCTCCTCTCGTCTTTAGTGACTCTAATGCCGTCCGGTCTTTGCGGAGAACGAAGAAATGGTCTGCCGGTTCTATTGCATGATTCGGGACATCTGGACAAGTTTCTGTGAAACAGAGGACGTTACAATCCCGAATGTCCCTCTGGAATTGGATCCTTGCTCTGATGTCGTCCAATTTGTTTCCTATCGATTGCACATTGGCCAACAATATGCTGGGCAATGTGGTTCTGTGTCGTTTGGACCTCAGTCTGTTCCGGACCCCGGCTCTCTTTCCTCGTCTTCGCGGCGGCTTCTGGTGGTCTTGTCCATGGCCGGCATAACAAAGGATCTCGGCGGGCCATTTCTGCTGTTCAGCGATCCGATCCAGAGAGCAATCCAAACGGTAAGTTTTTCTTAATCCAATGTCAATGATTGACTGACGGTCATACACATATAATGCACCAACAGTTGGTGCAAATAAAACTCCTAATACTATAAAAATTAACAAAATAAAGCACAGTCTCGTCGGAGCGATCAGAAAGGCAGCCATCAGAGCAGCGCCAGTTACAATACACATCACAGCTGTGGAGTGGACACGGTCAGTACTTAGCCAGAGCCTCGCAGAGAGTGTGCCCAATCTCCCTTACATGTGACATCTTATACTCTTTGGGGGCCTTCTTCAAATTCAGCTGCATGCAATACAACCAAACAAGGAAAAACAGGCTAAAATAGCAATGATCGTTACAGTCTTGTCACCTGTGGTTCAGTTGTGAAGGACAATCTGAGGGTTATCAGTGCATTTCTACACATGGGCAATGGCCTGTTTTAATACAGTAAACAGCACATTTTGTAATAGTACACATATTTGTAGATGTTTGTAGATACATTATTTCTTACAATAGATAAATGGAACAATAGATTGATTCTTACATAGCATACATTTGTGAATACTGTAACCAGTGGCGGCCCGTACACTAGGGGCGCTGGACCGCCACCCCCCCCTGGTAAAGAGAGCAGGAGAAGAAGAAAATGTTTTATTTGTATTTTTATTTTAGACTCCTAGAAATAAAATAAACATGTTTAAAATGAATAATAATACTAATAATAATATTTACTAATTTTAAGTATGTTTGTGTTTCCAATGCACAATATAACGTTAATATATCAAATATAAATAATTGTTTTGTGATTCACAGGAAGTCAGGGCAGGGCGTGCACTGGTATCATCGCTGTATCCTCGCAGCCAATGAAATAGGTCAAGCAAATACATTTCGCCTATCAGTGCGTAACGCACTGTGCGTTGGAATATGATGTAATATTATGGAAGCCGGACAGGTTTTCAAGCGATCTAAGCAAGCAGGGTCCTTCCGTCCTTCCTGCTGTGTTGTCAGTCACGCCCCCAGTCCGGACAGTTTGAAAACAAGTAGCTGTCGTTTTCTAGCTGGTTGTAGTACTTGTGGTGGCTATTGGCTAACAAGAAGCTATATGGCTAGCTGGATGCAGTGGACATGGACATCAACAGTCTGGACAGTGGACATATACACTTTATCAAGCCCTGCTGGACCAAGGTGCGTTTCAACTAAACAAGTGAGTCTCTCTCTCTCTCTCTCTCTCTCTCTCTCTCTCTCTCTCTCTCTCTCTCTCTCTCTCTCTCTCTCTCTCAGAGCGATGCTCTGTTGTTGTGAGCAACGCACTACTCTGTTGTTCTATAAGGTAATTTAGAACTGTAGCCTTGTGTGTGTCTGTGTGAGATAGAGAGGTAGAGGGGGATACTAACTAATTAATTTCGCTGCGGGGGGGCATAATCACCGGGACAATATAATGGGTAACTTGTTTATCTGTGATTATTATTGGATGGATCTGCGAGAGAGAGAGAGAGAAAGAGAGAGAGAGAGAGAGAGAGAGAGAGAGAGAGAGAGAGAGAGAGAGAGAGAGAGAGAGAGAGAGAGAGAGAGAGAGAGAGAGAGAGAGAGAGAGAGAGAGAGAGAGAGAGAGATGAGATCGGGGTGTACGTGTTTGGAAACCTAGCTGCATGGACTCTGTGATCATATATTGATTGATGGCAATGGTGATAGTTGTACTGTAACTGTACCTACTTAAATATTCGTACGCTTGTGGTTTCACCGACGCTCTGACGCACACAGTAGGCTACTCAGTGTGTGGTTTCGCGATGCGTGCGCATGCGCGTGTGCAGTGTGACATTGTGCTACCTTGGTACATGTTAATTTTTGGTATCGACCCCCCTGGAGAAAAATTCACCAGCCGCCACTGACTGTAACTAGTTTATTTTAGTCAGCAAAAAACCTGCCGTCTCTGCCTGTGATTCTTACCAACAGCTGCCTGGCCTTCCGGTCAGGAATAGCTGTTGACAATTGCCACAGAACAGAGGCTTAAGATTTCCATACAAGACATGAGAATGATAGACATGAATACATGTATTTAAGGGTGACAACACCATGCTAACATCTGACTAAAACACCATGCTAACATCTGACTAAAACACCATGCTAACATCTGACTAAAACACCATGCTGACATCTGACTAAAACACCACACTAACATCTGAGTAAAATACCATGCTGACATCTGAGTAAAACACCATGCTAACATCTGACTAAAACACCATGCTAACATCTGACTAAAACACCATGCTAACATCTGACTAAAACACCATGCTAACATCTGACTAAAACACCATGCTAACATCTGAGTAAAATACCATGCTAACATCTGACTAAAACACCATGTTGACATCTGACTAAAACACCATGCTAACATCTGAGTAAAATACCATGCTAACATCTGAGTAAAACACCATGCTAACATCTGACTAAAACACCATGCTGACATCTGACTAAAACACCACACTAACATCTGAGTAAAATACCATGCTGACATCTGAGTAAAACACCATGCTAACATCTGACTAAAACACCATGCTAACATCTGACTAAAACACCATGCTAACATCTGACTAAAACACCATGCTAACATCTGACTAAAACACCATGCTAACATCTGAGTAAAATACCATGCTAACATCTGACTAAAACACCATGTTGACATCTGACTAAAACACCATGCTAACATCTGAGTAAAATACCATGCTAACATCTGAGTAAAACACCATGCTAACATCTGACTAAAACACCATGTTGACATCTGACTAAAACACCATGCTAACATCTGAGTAAAATACCATGCTAACATCTGAGTAAAATACCATGCTAACATCTGACTAAAACACCATGTTGACATCTGACTAAAACACCATGCTGACATCTGAGTAAAACACCACGCTAACATCTGAGTAAAACACCATGCTAACATCTGAGTAAAACACCATGTTGACATCTGAGTAAAACACCATGCTAACATCTGAGTAAAACACCATGCTAACATCTGAGGTGTATTTATTTTCCTGAAAAGCTTTATCCCCCCCCTGAAAAGTTGCTCTATTGTGTCTTAATACAGTGTCTAAAAAGGAAGAGGAGGAATTCTTCCTCAGATACTGTATTACCACAATGGAAATACCTTTCAGAAAACAAGTGAGGTTAGTATGACATTTTAGTCAATTATGGTGACTTTCTTCAGTTGAAGTGGTACAGATGATTGTGGACTTCAGGAGGTCGGGGGTCAAGGACTACAGCCCCCTCAGCATCGACGGGGCACCAGTTGAGAGAGTGAACAGTTTCAAGTACCTCGGAGCCCACATATCCGAGGACTTGACATGGACCACACACATTGACAGTGTTGTGAAGAAGGCACGACAACGCCTCTACTTCCTCAGGCGCCTAAGGAAGTTCCAAGTCAGTCAGAAGATCCTTAGGAACTTCTACTCATGTACAATAGAGAGCATCCTGACCGGCAACATCACCTCCTGGTTTGGGAATAGCACTGCACAAGACCGTAGCAGACTACAAAGAGTGACACGTTCAGCCGAACGCACAATTAGAGGGGGGCTTCCCACCCTCCAGAACATTTACAACAAGCGGTGCAAGGGGAAGGCTAAGAGAATTATTAAGGACTCGAGCCACCCGAACAACTGCCTCTTTGAACTGCTGCCGTCAGGCAAGCGATACCGGAGTCTTATGGCGAGCACAGAAAGACTCAGAAGGAGCTTCTATCCCCAGGCCATCAGGCTGCTAAACGAACAATAATCGCTAAACGAACAATAATCACTATGCAACAACCATCAAATGCACACAGCACACACACCCACACGCACACACTCACTCAAACAACAACACACTGCAGCACCCACTCTCCACACTTTAGATCACACAAACACACTTACACTTTATATTTATTGATAAAGGATTTGCACTACAACTCGTACACCTACTGTGAATTGTACCTAAACTGCACCTCGTCCATTTATGCCTTGCACTATATAGTATTGTATATTAGGACACTGCACAGTATTGTATATTGTATGGTAACTACGTCTACGAACATTGTACATATGTCTAAACTGAACACTGCAACCTTTTTTTTTTTTTTTACTTCTAATTTTTACTATGTTTTTATTTCATACTTACCTTGTCATGCACAGTCTCTGGAGCGCAACAGTAAGAAGCATTTTGTACAAAAGTATTCTGTACTTCTGTATGACAACTATTAAAGAAACTTGAAACTTGAAACTTGGTATTTAAAACACATTTTAGTCAATTATGGTGACTTTCTTCAGTTTAAGTGGTGTTTAAGACGCATATTAGTCAAATAGGTGGACTTTCTTCAGTTTATGTGGTGTTTAACACTTTTTAGTCAAATACAGTGATCTTTTTCAGTTTATGTGCATGGTCATTGTGGTGATACATTTTAGTTAAATATGGCGACTTTATTCAGTTAATCATTAATGTGATGTTTAAAACAGCTTTTCCGATACACTGTGACTAGAAGCATAATAATAGCAGTGGTGAAAAGAACAATAACGGAAAGAAAATATATTGTGAAAAAAGAAGGGCTCCTTGATTTTTGTCTCAAGGTAAGAATGATCTGGAACCCACATGTCAAAAATACTGGTGTGTTACACCGGTTCCTGACAGGGAGCGAGCGAGCGAACTAGAGACGAAATCGCGCGCAACACTGTCCTGATATGAGGCGGCGCGTGTCCGAGTGTGTCTGTGTGTGCGTGTGTTACCTGGAAGCACACGTGGGGGGGGGCTGCAATTCTTGACCAATAAAAAGTGTTTAGGGGCGGGACTCGGCCGCGTAATCGCTCAACTAGAGACACAGCGAGCGAATATCTGAGGGGTGGACGACATCGCTGCTCAGTTCGCTGTCGCTCGCGGCAGGTCAGGATAGTCTGATTGAAACGAATACATTTTAATCATTTTCGCAATCACGCTCGCTCGCGTCGCTCCCTGTCAGGAAGGGGTGTTATGGTCCTTTAATGATCATAAATAGTGAATACATTTAGACTGACAGTAAGTGTATTTATGTGGAAGCTGGTGACAGTCAGGGCCATTATAGGTCACATAAATTACTGGCAGCTCCTTGTTGTGCAGCAGGGAGGCAGCAAATTAATCGTTTCTGTTGTCTTATCAACTTTGCAGAAATCTGACTCAAAGATATACATCTCTGGAATAAATTACATATTTGTGCCATGACATTAAACACCAACGATGGAATATAATGTAGAGTAACTGACACAAATTGGACTTCAGTCTGACTGCAGTGATGAACAAGGATCAGTGACTGGTTCTCTGTACCGCTAAATCTGTTCTGTCAGTACGTATACCATGCATATGTAGCATCCTGAATATTCTTCTATTATTCAGAAGTGCTAACGTAATCTTCTACTTCCCCTTTGTGCACAAAGACATCATTGATATTCTCACGAACAATGATGCGAGTCCCTCCTTCTTCCACCGACCGAAATATGGATTATAAACGGCATTACTGGATTCTATTCTACAATCCTTTTCCCTGTGGAGCTAGTAGGCGGTACCAGCAGGGGGCGCCGGTGGAGAGAGCGTACGAGAGTGACGGAGACGGAAGTGCGAGGAACCAGCCTCTTCGACATTGAACTTGGACCGGAGCGGTCATGTCTGGAGAGCCCCGTATTGAACAGGAGTATATTACGGGTTATCCTATGAATGTACTCGTAGTGGAGCCTTGCATGTTTCTCCCTGAATATCCCTAGTGATATACCACGAGTTATCCTAGAATACGAACGGTATAGCCGAGTTGGGCTTAAGTTAAAGTTATTCCCTCTAGCGAGGCGTCCCCGCCAGCGTGGCGCGAAGAGGAACGGTGCATAGGAGCACCCTGCGTTATGATATATCTCATCTAGCAGAAGGGCTGTTTGGGACCTGCAGTTGCAGTGTGAGTGAGGCAAGCTAGATCCGCGTGTCGTCCCAGCACCAGCCCTACAACCAGTCTGCTCCGGCTGCCTGCAACCAGTCTGCTACGACAGCCTACGACCAGACCTGCACCTGGCTGCCTGCAGTACATGGGAGTTCTTCCCGACCAGCAGAGGTCGTCATCGGCCAGCACACGCTCTCCGCCAGCACTGCCTCTCTGCTCCAGCCCCGCCTGCTAGTATCCCCACCGAGAGCGTTCGACGCCATCTTGCCTTCCGGACGACAGTGGCGTGGCCAGGCGGCCATTTCGGATGAGTACAAATGGGCATTGATGCTCCAGAGCTATTATACAGTATACAGTGTGGTGCAGCCTGCGGGCGAAGTTAACGTTGCTACTACCGTTCAATAGGGGAACCCCAAACAATATATGCCGGCATTAAGATAGGACTTCTGTTTGGTATTTTGTGGGCCCACTTGTTGCTTTCTTTCCTTTTCTTTGAGTGTGATAACCTGTGCTTAATAATATTTTCCCATCCAATTAACCCTTTCCCTGTGGGGAAGTTACAGACCTGGTCAGGGTGCGATCCACGGGGGGAGCTGGGTGAGCTATAGCTCCCCTAGATCAGACATCAGCTCCCCTGGGGGTCTCTAAAGCTCCCCTGGGGGTCTCTAAATTACTGAAAATAAATGCTATTTTTGCCATGCATTTCTAATTTTTCTGTAATTATCTGTATCATCATCGTGTATAATGATAAAATTATGCTATTTTGATGTATCATTAATGATTTGCGCACTAATTCACTGTAATAGACAAAAGCATAAATATGCACTGCAGATATACCCTATATCAGCATTGCAGATTTACCCTACTCGTAATAGATGGCAACATGCTATTCTTGCGTTTACCATTCGGAGCGTGGCGGCGCTGCAGCCTGCAGGCACAAATCAAACTTCATCAAACAAGCGTAATGTCGAAACTTAGTTAAATGAAATATCAAAGAAGTAAACCTTCTTTTACAAAGAAGGCGAAGCAGCCTGCTGCGGGGACTACTTCTGTCACATGCAGATTTTGAGAATTGGGCAAATCTTCACCATCAGGTCGGTGGCGATAATGTTGCATTTGCCTACTACTATAATAATATTAGACTCGATGTGTTTGGCCGTGGACTTGTTGTTCAGTATTGGTTCATCCGTGTGTTTATGTGTAAATAGGACTGTTGTGTGTGGATTTTAGTGTTGGATCAGAGGGGTTAATCTGAGCATGTGTATTTTAATATGTGCGTCTCCATCATGCCTGCACACCTGTGTGGTTCTGTAACGTTACTCATACCCAGAGTCATATTCTATGACTCTGTTCATACCTATAGCCTAATAGGGCCCGTGTCGACCGGGGACGTTTTATGAGTTGTCAGCTCCTGTCTGTCATTCATTTCTAAATGCTATGCCACAGACGTTGCCGGCGCGTTCCTTTTCCCAGCGCCGCGCCTCGCGTTTTTGCGGCAGTCGCGAGACCCAGGAACCCGGGAGCTCCCCCGAAAATCATGGTATGGATCGCACACTGGACCTGGTGTAGTATAGATAACGCCTTTTGGAGGTACTATTCCTTCCGTATAATTAAAGCCTTTTTGAAGGTATTATCCAGGGTGAAGACCCAGACGTGGGCGATGAGTCAAATACATTAAAGTATATTATCCCTGATATTAACCCCGAGGTGGGTGTAACTGAGGGGTACAATTCCATGACTGTATTGAGAGTATGGTATCATTAAACCACTACTTAGTTATGTACTTTAATTACTGGCCATACAGTACACGGTATATATGGTGAACACCCACACAATAATACGGCTTAACAAAGAAAGTCATATTTAGAAGTATTTATTAGAAGAGCAGCAATAGTAGGTTACAATATTGAGAATTATGAATTGCGCTTATATGGCGAAGAACACTTAAGTAGGTCAAGAGCGTAAGTCCATGAGCATATTACGATGGGTATAATTAATACCACCTGTAGCATAAGAATTATATAAGGCACACTCGTAGTCAGCTGGAGATACTAAGGGGGTTCCCTCCGGTTGTAAGCCAGCAGGGGAGAGGAATTGTCGGGAGCAAAAGTCTGGATCAACGAGGAATAAAGAGACTCCAGATACAGGAGACGGTGCAATAATCCCTTGGTCCGTAGACAAAGCAACAGCTATACTCCGGTATGCATGGCAGCATGGATGAAAGCTAGCCAGCCTCTGTGGGTCCTAGAGGCGGGCTCGACGGTGCTCCTCACAGGGTAGATCCCACACAGCAGTGGGGTAGATGGTTCTCTGCTCCAGCAGCCACAGTACCAAAGCAATATAATCCAGCCGGAAAAGACTCTGCATTCGTCGGTGTAGGTTCTCCGGTGTACATATCCACACGGTTCTCGTCTAGGACTCCTCGGATGGCGACACAAGGTTAAGCCGCCCAGCCTGGATAAGTGCACTAGCTCGGTACGACGAACCGGTGGTAATGCTGGTCACTGTAGAACGGTAGCCGCACGATACACTATAAATAATAGACTATTACTTTATAATAGAATAGGTCGAACTCGACGATACAGCGTTAAACTCTGACACTTTAGCTATCAATTCGCACGCGGTTCTCAAGGCTCTATTTAGGGGCAAAAGGGGCCCACTTCACAGCACGTTGTATCGTGGTGAAGGCTTCAACGTTTTGGGGATAAGTGCTTCTGTATCCACCTGCGACGTATTTATACGTAGGGTGAATAATCTAGTGCCAACCTCAGTTCTGTCTCGTATTACTGCGCAAACCTGGGCATGTTGAGACATGTCTTAGCGGTAGCTTTGAACTCGACATTGGGGGTATGGCCGTTGGCGCCTAGGGGTCGCTGTCCAATAGGAGAACGAATATTATGGTCTGGCCTGTACCTAGGTAAAGGGATATTCCGTGTATATGTACAAAGAATATACAAGGGATATCAGACGATATACAAATATTATACAATATATCTCAAGTAATAAATATATATATTCGGTTTAATCTGACCCTTTGTAACAGCCGCCTCCTAATTAGTCCGCACCTAATTAGATAAGCAGAGACAGATTAACTGTCTTGTCCACTACTCAATGTCCGTTGTGAGGAGTAGGGCAATTCACAAAGTCAGTGGGTCATGGTCGTCATCAAGGGAATCAGGTAGCCTTGGCAACTCTATCAGCCTCGCCACGGGTCGGGTGTATGTCCGTCCCTGGACGAGCACTTCTGCCGCTCTGACCTTTCCGTCGGCACCAGTAATCACTTTGCTTACGCGGCCGGCCGGCCACATAGCTCGGGGTAGTGACTGGTCTATAATCATGACGACTGTGCCCTCCGTCAAATTGTCTCTTTCTTTTACCCATTTCTGGCGGGTCTGTAGAGACGGTAGATAGTGGAGGAGGAAACTGTTCCAAAACTTGTCAGCCAATACTTGACTGTACCTCCACATTCTTCGGCCGTTCGCTTCCTCAGGTCTGTACACTGTCTGTGGGAGCGCGGGGTCCAGCCGCCCCATCAAGAGAGTGTTGGGGGTGACTGGGTCGACATCTGCTACATCACTTGAGACGTAACCGAGGGGCTTTGAGTTCAATACTCCCTCGATCTCCGTGAGGACTGTTGTGAGGACTTCTTTCGCCACGGTCTGGGCCCCAAGCACGGCGTACAGGGCTGTCTTTATTGAACGTACTTCTCGTTCCCAAGTTCCCCCGAAGTGAGGGGCGTTCGGGGGGTTAAACTGGAAATCAATCTGAGAGGGAGCGAGGTGGGTCTTAAGTTCTGGGCCCATAGCTTGGAAGCTCTCTCTCAGCTCTCTTTCTCCGCCTTTGAAGTTTGTCCCGTGATCACACAGTAATATAGACGGTTTTCCTTTCCGCGCTGTGAATCTCCGGAAGGCCATAAGGAATGAATCCGTACTCATGGTTGGAAGGAGTTCTATGTGTATCGCTCGGGTGGTCATGCATTTTAATACAATATCCCACCTCTTCTCCGTCCCTCTTCCTTTCTTCACATACAGCGGGCCGAAGCAGTCCATACCGGTGGAGTGAAAGGGCTTGTCGCCGAGTCGGAGGCGACAGGGGGGTAGGTCAGCCATCCTGGGTATACTGGGCTGTGCTCGCCACTTGCGACAGTCTAGACAGGTCCGCTGGAAGCGTCGTACTGCTTCTCTTCCTTGCAGTATCCAAGAGCTCTGTGACCTTGTGTCGGCTGTTGAGAACTATCGGGAACTTGACGTCATCCGTTAAGTCCGGGGCCCTTCTCAGACGACCACCCACTCTGATGAGATTATGGGCGTCGCGCTCAGGGGCCAAGTGGAGCAGTCTGCTGTCTGACGGGACTGGCTTTGATCCCTGCAGACAGTCTAGCTCGTCGGGGAACGAGTCTCTTTGGGCTCGCTGTAGCAGAAGGAGTTCTGCTTCTTCGTAATTCGCTGCATTAATGTCAGTAGTGGAGGGAACCTCAGGGTGGTGCCACAGGAATGTCTTTAACTGCGCACTCTCAAGGGTAGGGCAGTCGTCTATGTTGGGATCTGTGGGGACTGGTGTGTGCGTCAACCCACAGAACATAGATTTCTTCATCTCTGCCTCCTCTTGACTAGCCTCCCGTGGGGTGGGGTTAGGCCACTCTTCTTCCGGGAGCTTGAGGAACTCGGGACCGTCACTATAGAGATTGTGACGTGTGAGGTCATCCAGGGACATTCCCCGTGTGATGACGTCTGCTGGGTTCTGTTTTGTGTCCACGTACCTCCAGCATGCTGATTCTGTTAAATCTTGGATCTCTGTGATTCTGACTCCCACGAAGACCTTGTATCTACACGAATCGGACTGGATCCATGTGAGTACGGTCATGGAGTCTGACCACAGGATTGTTCTTTGCACCGGGATGGTGAGTTCACGTTGGATTAACGTGGTGAGTTGCGCTCCTACTAGGGCTGCGCAGAGCTCTAGACGCGGGATCGATTGTTGCTTGCGGGGGGCTATTCTTGAACGAGCCAGGATGAAGGCGGTATGTATTTCTCCTCCCTCCTCTCGGGCCCGCAAGTAGGCCACCGAACCGTAGGCTACTTCGGAGGCGTCGCTGAAGACGTGCAGGTCCATCTGACACGTCTCCAGCCGCACTGTGGGTGGGAAGTAGCTGCGGCGTATGTTGACACCTGGGAGCGAGCTGAGTTCTGTTTCCCACTCTCTCCATGTGGAAGCAAGGTGGTCGGGTATGGGGTGGTCCCAGCCCTGGTCCTTGTCCCACAGCTCTCGTACAATCATCTTTGCCCTGGTGGTGTAAGGTAGAATACATCCCAACGGGTCATATTGTCTGGCGAGTGTTCTGTATACACTCCGTCTGGTGGTCGGTAGTGAAATCGACCTTCCCTGCTCCTTGGTGAGGGGTGTGTGTCTATAATGGAGCGAGTCTGTTTTGAAGCGCCAGACTAGTCCTAATGTCATTTCTTGGGCTTCACCTGGGATGGTCGCCATCCAGGTCTCGCTGCTTGCTGCCTTGTCCTCTGGGGAGAGGCTGCGCAGTACTTGAGGGTCGCTGCTGGCCCACTGCCGGAGATCAAAGCCGCCTCGGCCTCTTCTGGCGTCGAGACGCTTTGCAGACAGTTGTCCACGTAGAAACTCTTCTCTACACTTTGTCGGACCTCCTCGTCAGCTGCTGGGTCCTCTGCGACATGTTTTTGCAGTGCGAACGTAGCACAGCATGGGCTGCATGTGGTTCCGAAAGGGAGGACTTCCCATTGATAGATGGATGGTTGCTCATCCCCGATCCTCTCTCTCCATAAGAACCGCAGCAGGGGCTTGTCCTCTTCCACTAGTCGCACCTGCAGGAACATCCCTTTGATGTCGCCGCTGATGGCCACCTTGTTCTGGCGGAAACGTAGCAACACGCCTAGTAGAGAGGGGCCGAGTGTTGGGCCGGGCAAGAGCTCTTTATTCAGATTTTGTAATCCGATCTGGTAGCTGCAGTTAAACACAATACGATCCTTGCCGTTGTGGTGGACCTTGTGGTGGGGCACGTACCATGATTCGGTCGTCTGATCGGCCTCTTGAATGTCAATTCTCTTTATGTGTCCCGCTGTGATTAGCTTGTCAATCTCAGCGCGGTACACAGTGGCTTGAGCGGGGTCTCTGGCTAGGCGCCGCTCGGTGTTCAGTAGATATCGCTCCGTCGCTTCTTTTGAGGCGTGGATGGTGGGCATACCCTCTCGCCTCAAGAGTGGAGTTGCGTATCTCATCACTCCATTGACTTTGACTCTCTTTGTCCCCTGCTCGAGGAGGGCTATGGCATAAATGTCTTCCTTGGAATGAAGGTGTTTCTTTTCGTTCTTAAAGGGCATTGTCTCTAGTGTCCATAGCCTCTCGACGTGCTGTAAGAGGGTGGTGTCTTCTTCTGTCACTCTGGAGTGGAGGCAGCGAGTGGCTGCTGGTCGGTTGGGAGACCTGGAGAGGGGGCCTTGTAGTGTCCATCCTAGGCGGGTCTCGACTGCTGCTGGACAGCCTCTGGGCCCAATGTGGACCCGGTCCGTCGGGACGATGAGATGTGCGTGGTCGGATCCTATGAACAGGGTCGGGGTGGCGGCGTCTATGAGCGGTATAGGTAGTTGACGCAGGTGCACGTATTTTTCCATCAGCTTGGAGATGGGGTAGGTGTACCGCGACAGGCCTATGTCTTGACTGGTGAAAGCGTTAGTGATCCTATACCGCCTCTCTGGCTGCCCGCTTGCTGCGATAGTGAAGGAGACGTTCTCACCCTTTATTGTCTTCAGGTCTCTTCTTATAGTACGAATCGTCATCGTTTCTTCGCTCCCCCGCAGACCCAGCTGGGCTGCAGCGGATGCGAGGAGGAGAGTCTTTTCTGACCCGTCGTCAAGGACGGCGTAAGTGTCCATGACCTTGTCCTCGTAGCTTAATGTCACTCGGACCACCTTCAAGAGCACTCGGGAGCTCCCGCTGCTGGCGGGGTCAATATACATGACGCTTACTCTGGTGCTGCTTGGGGGTGCGGGTTTCTTCCTGTTGCTGTCATGCAAGACGTCCAAGTGGGCGCCGTCACACCGGCTGCACCTCTTCTTTAAGCGGCACTCGGCTGCCATATGGCTGCGCGCACAGCGGTAACAGCGGCGGTTGGACTTTATCCATTGACTCACCTCGTCGGCGGTCATCTTCTTGAAAGTGTCACATTGTGACAGCCAATGTTCTTTCTCGCAGTACTGGCATACAATCTTCCACTTCTCTTTCGTCAAGGGGGTGCTGTGGTTCTTGTTCCGCGGTACTGATTCGGCTTGGTGCATGACGGTCACCAGCCTGCGGTTATCGTTGGATCTCCGAGGTCCATCTCTGGGGCTTGGTCCACTCCGCACGAATGTATCCAGTCGTAGGCTGCTGACTTCTCTCGTGAGGAAGTCGGCCAGGTCTAGGAGGGATGGCTCGGGACCGTTGGGATCACGGTGGTCTCTGAAGCGCTCTTGTCGGGCGGGAGGAAGCTTCTCTAATATCCTTTCTACATTAGAGTTAGCGTACAGTTCGTGTCTACCCTTTCCTTTTGTGCCCCCAGCATCCCTACCAGGGATTGTACCTTGATAGAGAGGTCATCCAATGAGCGATTGTCTGTGGCTGGGGGGAGACGGTCAATATTCCTTATCTCTTGTATCACGTAGTCCCATATGCGTCCATAACGTTGGTCGAGGGCTACTAGAGCCGCGGTGTATGGGGTACTTGAGTTGGAATATGCCAGCGCTATATTATGCGCTCTGGGCACCTTCAGGTGCTTGAGGAGGATAGCATATTTGTACGTCTCATCGGGGACGTCGGACATCATAGTCTCTAAGCACATCCGTAGTTCCGTGTACTGTGCTCTGTCCTCGTGTGTAAAATCCGGGAACGTCGGTGTGCCAAGGTACGATGCCATGGATGGCTGGCACATCGGTGAGCGTTGGGGGAGAGGCCTCCTGGGCGAGTCTCCCCGTACGTGTCGTCGTGGGCTGGTACTTGGTGGGTACCAAAGCCCGGGTACCCAGGTGCTGTTCCTCGGGGCTGGCGGTGCGTCAAACTCACCCTTGAGTTGAGTCGGGGGTCTGTAACGCAGGGCCTCGGGGGTAAAGTCTGGGCTGTACTGGACCTCCTGGTCCTGTGGAGTACGATGCTGCTGGTGGGCTTGACTTTCCTCCTCTTCCTCTTCCTCTTCCTCTGCTAGGTCTTCTAGATCTTGAAGTCGTCTATTCAGTCTCTCGGCGGCATAGGCCGGTTCTTCCCGGTTGCTGGGTCTCGCATGGACCGGTCAAGGAGGGGGTTCGGAGACGTGGATAGGCTCTTTCTGTTGGCCGGGCTCCGGGTCGCTTGGTCGGGTAGGGGAAGGTGCCCTAGACCCTTGTCTTGACGATGCCCTGGAGCTCCGTGCGGAGAGAGGGGGTCTCGCCCTGGCAATCAATTGCTCCATTATCTGCGCTTGTAGTTGGTCGCGCTCTGCTTCGCGCTTGATGTGAGCGAGGTCGCGCTCTGCTTCGCGCTGGGCTTGGGCTGCGTCGCGCTGTGCATTGGCGGCGGCGCGCTGTGCATCGGCGGCGGCGCGCTGGGCATCGGCGTGGTCTCTTTCAATATTCTCTTCCGTCTGGAGGCGTCTGGTCTCCAGGCGTATGCGGTCGTCTTCACTCCTTTGCTGCGCCTGGAAGCGCTCTCGCTGGGTCGCAGAGTGTTCGCGTTCACTAAGCGCTTGCGCTTGGAGTTGCGCATGAAGGCGCTCTCTTTGGTCTGCAGATTGTTCGCGCTCACTCAGTTGTTGAGCCTGCAGGCGTTCTCTTTCCATGGTAGAGTGTTCGCGCTCACTTAGCTGTTGCGCCCGGAGGCGCTCTTGTTCCATGGAAGAATGTTCGCGCTCGCTAAGCGTCTGTGCTTGGAGTCGATCGCGTTCAGTGGAGGCTGCCAGGGTGGCGATGAATGCCTGCGCCAGCATCTTGTCCGCCTCGCTGGGGGAAGACACTGATGGAGGTGATCGGCTTCTGACAGTGCTCGTTGGAGATCCGTTCTCCTGGCGCGCTCCGAGGAGGTCTATCTCCTGGGCGCGCTTCTCTTCTGGTAGTGGGTCGGGTTCCATCCCTGGAGCGCTTTCTTTATCCTGGAGCTCTCCGGGGACCGTCCCGTTGACGTTGTCGGGGGGTATAGTCATGTCATGTCCCTCCTGGTCCCCCCCGTGAGCTTGGTCAGTTATGTTAGAACCCACTAGGGTCTCTACTGGCAAGGTCGCCTGGTCGTTAGGGTTTGACATGCTTTTACTATCCGCTTTTCCCGCGTTTAACGTCTGTATAAAGCTAGGTATTAGACTGGCAGCGTAGTCCTCTAGGTAAGGAGGTGGCTGACGTCTGCGCTGCGGGCGTTCTAGCTTAGGAGAGCCGTTTATGGAGTGTTCACCGCTGGCCATGGTTAATATCAATATTATATTTAGATATTACACTGATATTCATCCGGCTCGAAGGACCAATTGTAACTGAGGGGTACAATTCCCTGACTGTATTGAGAGTATGGTATCATTAAACCACTACTTAGTTATGTACTTTAATTACTGGCCATACAGTACACAGTATATATGGTGAACACCCACACAATAATACGGCTTAACAAAGAAAGTCATATTTAGAAGTATTTATTAGCAGAGCAGCAATAGTAAGTTACAATATTGAGAATTATGAATTGCGCTTATATGGCGAAGAACACTTAAGTAGGTCAAGAGCGTAAGTCCATGAGCATATTACGATGGGTATAATTAATACCACCTGTAGCATAAGAATTATATAAGGCACACTCGTAGTCAGCTGGAGATACTAAGGGGGTTCCCTCCGGTTGTAAGCCAGCAGGGGAGAGGAATTGTCGGGAGCAAAAGTCTGGATCAACGAGGAATAAAGAGACTCCAGATACAGGAGACGGTGCAATAATCCCTTGGTCTGTAGACAAAGCAACAGCTATACTCCGGTATGCATGGCAGCATGGATGAAAGCTAGCCAGCCTCTGTGGGTCCTAGAGGCGGGCTCGACGGTGCTCCTCACAGGGTAGATCCCACACAGCAGTGGGGTAGACGGTTCTCTGCTCCAGCAGCCACAGTACCAAAGCAATATAATCCAGCCGGAAAAGGCTCTGCATTCGTCGGTGTAGGTTCTCCGGTGTACATATCCACACGGTTCTCGTCTAGGACTCCTCGGATGGCGACACGAGGTTAAGCCGCCCAGCCTGGATAAGTGCACTAGCTCGGTACGACGAACCGGTGGTAATGCTGGTCACTGTAGAACGGTAGCCGCACGATACACTAATAAATAATAGACTATTACTTTATAATAGAATAGGTCGAACTCGACGATACAGCGTTAAACTCTGACACTTTAGCTATCAATTCGCACGCGGTTCTCAAGGCTCTATTTAGGGGCAAAAGGGGCCCACTTCACAGCACGTTGTATCGTGGTGAAGGCTTCAACGTTTTGGGGATAAGTGCTTCTGTATCCACCTGCGACGTATTTATACGTAGGGTGAATAATCTAGTGCCAACCTCAGTTCTGTCTCGTATTACTGCGCAAACCTGGGCATGTTGAGACATGTCTTAGCGGTAGCTTTGAACTCGACATTGGGGGTATGGCCGTTGGCGCCTAGGGGTCGCTGTCCAATAGGAGAACGAATATTATGGTCTGGCCTGTACCTAGGTAAAGGGATATTCCGTGTATATGTACAAAGAATATACAAGGGATATCAGACGATATACAAATATTATACAATATATCTCAAGTAATAAATATATATATTCGGTTTAATCTGACCCTTTGTAACAGTGGGTGTATAATATACGTGTTTATGAGGTATGGAGTTACCAACGAAACTATAGTGGGACTTCAGTCCAATTGGTCACTAGGAGTAAGCCATTGTACTGACAGTATAAATAACATTAAAGTATTGGATGGGAGCTCTGTGTGTGTGTCGATACATGAGCCGTTGAACAACTCTTTTGGTGTGGGTAACGTTGACATAATTAACTCCTTCCTATTCCACCTTTCCCTTTTCATTGTAAGGTTTCTAGGGTCCGTAAGGGAGGGTACTGCTTGCGGGGGGGACCCAGGGTATTTATTTACAATTCAGTCACCAGGTGTGGGAGGGTCTCAAGAGCAATTGGGGAAGTGGGGAGTGTGTTGGGGAGTACTGCTGACCGCCCTGCTGCAGGGAAGGAAGACCAGAGTACCAGACCAGGTTGGTAAATCCCGGGCCCCATCCACTCACACTACCAGCCTCCAGTCGACGCTCCAGGCCCAAAGACGAGGGTGCAGTCAGACGGAGCTCTACTGTGTCCAGCTACCTTGTGACTGTCAGCAGCCGTTCCCACGAAGCAGGGATAATCCACCCTGCTACACATGTAAATTTGTTAACATTATGCAGGACTTTGTAGAAAAAGATCAAATATACAGTTAATAGTTGTCAGAATGTTTTTTAAATTTTTTATTTATTTAACCTTTATTTAACCAGATTTGTAGGAGAAAATCAACAACCTCCGGGATTTCTGGAGGCGATGCCTCTATATGTCCACCGTCCTTCTAGCCTGGAAGTGAGGGCACAGGGGGAAATGCACCTCAACTGACCGTGTGTTAAATGCCAAGGACCAATTAGCCTCCCACGGTTCTTCACCACTGGGTTCTCCAACAGTACAGCCTAATACCAATCAGCCTCTCCTCAGCCTGACATGTAGCCTTAAGGCCACTAGCACACTGCACAGCATCACCACACTGTTAATTAAGCAGCACTGTTGCATATACATGCATCCATAATATAAGACATATACATGCATCCATAATCGAAAACATATACATGCATCCATAATATAAAACATATACATGCATCCGTAATATAAAACATATCCATAATATAAAACATATACATGCATCCATAATATAAAACATATACATGCATCCATAATATAAAACATATCCATAATATAAAACATATACATGCATCCATAATATAAAACATATACATGCATCCATAATATAAAACATATACATACATCCATAATATAAAACATATACATGCATCCATAATAGAGAACATATACATGCATCCATAATATAAAACACATACATGCATCCATTCCATAATATAAAACATATACATGCATCCATAATAGAAAACATATACATGCATCAATAATAGAAAACATATACATGCATCCATAATACAAAACATACAGTATACATGCATCCATAATATAAAACATATACATGCATCCATAATACAAAACATATACATGCAGCAGGGCTGTACGCTAAGCTTTTTCACTAGGGGCACAGGAATTGGAATATACCATTTGGATACCATCTGATGTCAGGTAAGGAATCTATGTTATCAGTGTTAGGATAATCAGACTTGTTTTCATAGAGATATAAGCGTTTCCACTATATGTGATATGGCTGTTTCACTGAAAACGCCATGAGGAAATAATAGCAGCGATTATCAGTGCACGGCACGAGCCTCCACGAATGGCTAAAATCATTTTGTACTGCAACAGCACATGGATTTATTAGTAACTTTGATTACTTTTGGAGCAGAAATGACCTCTATAAACTGGATGGCCTGCATCCGAGTCCAAAGGGCATTCAACAGCTTACACGGAATTATATCCAGTACATTGCTTTTAACTCAGATTGATATACACCTCAGCATGACCCTGCACTAGAATCTTCTCCTGGTCATTTTGAGGAGCATCCTATTATGGGTCCTGCTGAACACTCCTTCTCCAACACGTCTGTTATTATGTTGTCTGCTTTTACTCTGTCTGATCTCCCTCTACCACCTATTACCTTTAATATAGAAGTCATGATTTCTGATAGGGTTCATGATCATTACCCAACACATTGGCATACTGTAAATCACTCCAACTTAATATCGGTCACTTTACAGTCTTCTATTTCTTTATCACGTGAGTCAGATTCCACACCACTTTCTCTTCATGGGATAAAGATGGCCCTATTTAACATTAGGTCACTTCTCTACAAGTCCTCATCGGTTAGTGACATCATTTGCGATGAGAAATTAGATATTATCTTTCTAACGGAGACATGGCTTGGCTCTGATGGAGCGGTAACTTTGGCCGCTGCCTGCCCCGCGGGCTATAGTTTTGTGCACTCAATACGTGAGGGCAAGAAAGGAGGTGGACTGGCAAATATTTTCTCAGACACTTTCAAATGTAAACTTCTGATTCTTGGCAAATATTCATCATTTGAATACCAGGCCACCATACTTGAGAGTAAATCCCCTGTGCTAATAATTACTATTTATCGTCCTCCAAAGCTCAGTAAAACCTTATTTTTAACAGAAATAGCTGAACTTCTATCTATCTGTTCCACTAACTACGACAGAACCCTGATAACAGGCGACGGAAAGCTTCATGTGGAGAATGTATCAGATACTGAAGCTGTGGACTTCCTACAGTTGTTGATTTTATTCAGCATGTTGTCGGCCCAACACATAAACACGGCCACACCCTGGACTTGGTGATCTCTAGAGGTATGAGAATCACTGTCGACAAAATTATTGAAAGGCCGGAGCTATCTGACCACCATCTGCTATGTTTTAGTATGACTGTCCCTGATCTTGAGAAAAATAGTACAGACTATACTATTAAAAAACGTTTCTTTAGCCCGTCAGCAGCCAGTGAGTTCCCTAGTCATCTGGTAGGTGCGCCCGCCATACCTGAATCTTCCTCAGTAAATGATATGGTTCAACATTTTAGTCTTAAAGTAAGGTCAGCTCTTGACAAAGTGGCTCCCTTGAAAACCAAGAGGAGACATAAAGCCAGAATAACACCCTGGATCACCGAACATATGCGTTCACTTAAGAGGGAATGTCGTAGAGTGGAGCGAGTTTGGAGAAAAACCAAGCTCACTGTCCACCTACAGTCTTTAAAGCAATCTACAGTTGCCTACAACAAAGCCATGCGTCTGGCAAGACAGACGTATTTCTCAGGCATTATTAATGAGAATAAGACAAATGCCAGAGTTTTATTTTCCACCATTGAACGTCTTTTAAACCCCCCCCAGTCCTACAAGCAGTCGCTCGCTGCCACTAAAGATAAGTGTAATGAGTTTGCATCCTTTTTTGATAATAAAATTCTTAACATTCGTGCTAGTATTGTGAGTGATGCTCTTAGCACAAACTCTCAAACTACAAATGCCGCTAGTGGTGCTATATGCAACAGGATAAATCGCTCCAGGGGAAGTCTAGCATCGTTCTGTGAAATTGATGAAAAGGAACTCCGCAAAACCATATCGCAAATGTCATCATCCTCCTGTTCGTTGGATGCCATTCCCACCCCCTTCCTCAAAGAGGTTTTAGACAGTGTGGTTGGAGATATCCTTAAAATTGTAAACAGCTCTCTCAAATCAGGCATCTTTCCAGACTCACTAAAAATGGCTGTAGTTAGGCCCTTACTAAAGAAACACAACCTTGATCCCTCTGTGTTGAGTAACTATAGACCTATCTCTAATCTCCCTTTTTTGGGCAAGGTCTTAGAAAAGACAATTTTTTATCAACTGGATGCGTTTTTACAGAAAAATAGGGTCCATAACAAATTCCAATCTGGTTTCCGGAGGGGCCATAGCACTGAGACAGCACTTGTAAAGGTAATTAACGACCTTAGGGTGTCTGCGGACAATAAAGAGGTATCCGTTCTCCTACTCCTAGATTTAACGGCTGCGTTTGACACAATTGACCACACAATTCTAATGCACCGCCTCGAGTATTGGATAGGTCTGTCAGGCACGGCCTTGTCCTGGTTTCATTCCTACTTAACAGGTAGAAGCTACTCTGTCAATCTAGCGAATTATGATTCCGACAAACACACCATCTGTTCTGGTATCCCGCAGGGATCCATTCTTGGCCCTTTATTGTTCTCCTTGTATATACTGCCACTGGGTGGACTTATTACCAATCATAGAGTTAACTTCCATTTATATGCTGATGATACCCAGCTTTACCTCTCCGTAGCTCCAGACGAGCCCTGTGCTCTAGACCTGTTGTTGACCTGTTTGTCCAGCATAAAAGGCTGGATGAGTGAGAATTTTCTCAAGCTAAATGAGGATAAGACAGAAGTTCTCATAGTGGGGTCTAGTGAGCAGAGAGAACTGATAAAAAGTAGACTGGGTAACCTGAACGTAGAAAATAACACTGCAGTAAAGAACCTGGGGGTTATTATTGATTCTGAATTGAATTTTAATACACACATTAATCATGTCACGAAGATTGCCTTCTTTCATCTTAGAAATATTGCACGAATTAGAGCCTATGTGTCCCTGGATGATGCAAAAACGCTAATCCACGCTTTTGTTTTCTCTCGGCTTGATTATTGTAATGTACTTTATTCTGGCCTTCCAAAGAAAACAACTGACAGATTACAACTTGTCCAAAATTCGGCAGCCAGAATTTTAACTAGAACTAAGATGAGGGAACATATTACTCCAGTTTTAGCTTCACTGCATTGGCTCCCGGTTGTCTTTAGGATTGATTTAAAAATTATCCTGCATGTTTTTAAAGCTCTTAATGGTCTGGCACCATCTTATCTCTGCGACTGCTTACATAGATATGTTCCAAACCGCCCCCTCAGGTCCTCAGGTTCAGGTTCAGACCTGCTCGAAGTGCCTACAATGAAATATAAAAAATATGGCGAAGCAGCCTTTTGTTTCTATGGGCCGACGGCGTGGAATAATCTCCCACTACATATAAAACAGGCAGCCTCTGTGGATAGCTTTAAAGCACAGCTCAAGACATATTTTTATACTCTTGCTTTTAGCTGATTTTAAAATGCCTGTTGTCATTTATGCTTTTTAGCTATTTTCTTAATCATGTTTTGCTGGTCTTAAAATCCTGCTTTTCTTTTCCTTACTTTTTTTTTTTTTTTTTTGCTTTATTGTAAAATGTTGTGTTTTTATTTCTTTGCTCGGTTAAGCACTTTGAGCTGCACTCCGTGTATGAAAGGTGCTATATAAATAAAGATTATTATTATTATTATGTATATCCGGGACTTTTTTTTATAAGAATTGAGAGGCCTACAACGGTATTTGTTATGTGACCTTTATTTTGAAAACCGTGTTGCGACGCTACCTTGTTTAAGTTTGCCCTTTTGACAGTGAAATGTTCAGTTCAACTTAGCTCGAAGGAAAGACTCTTAATCAAAAAGGTTTATTTGACCCGTATGAGGCTCTTACGGTAGGACTTTGATTGTTTATAGAAGATGAATGTAATACTATGCAAAACGAGAAATAAACAGTGATTTGACCAGCAGTAAGTTGCAAGCCACTTTCATACGGGGAACCGTGACAATTATTAGTATCATCTTATTTGCATATTGTCTCATTATTAGATAGATAGATAGGTTGATACTTTATTGATTCCTGGAGGGAAATTTAAGTAGACAGTATTTCACGTCCTAACACCAGTATACTCACGGCTGAACGTTAGAAGTGTCCGTGTCCGGGGCGGTCAGGTGGCGTAGCGGAGATTGTGCTTGTCACCAATGCAAGAGGCTGCGGTCTCGACTCCCGGAGAGTCAGCATTGCCTTGGCTCGGGCTGATCGCTATACTAACTCGTTTGGCTGAGTTAGGGGGAGGGGAGCCGTGGGTGGGTCCTGGGTGTTGTGGACAGCGACCCCTACAGTTCGGTCGGGGCGCCTGCTCAGCAAGGGTAGGATCTGGAGAGAGGTAGTGTGACCTTCCACACGTTACACTCTCCAGGTGAGAATCTGCGCGGCCAGGCTGGCTGCACATGCGTCGGAGGAAAGCATGTGACAGTCTCCGGCCTCTCGGACCAACAGTAGGGGAAAGTGCGCAACAACCAGGAAGGGGGTTGGGAATTGGCATAATGACTAACAGTGGGATGGGAGAAAAATCGGAAAAAGAAGGAGGGGGAAAAAGTTAAAATAAAAAAAAAAGTGTCCGTGTCCCCGTCAATCATCACTGCCAGGTCCGACTTAATTTAATCGGCTATGGTCTCTTATCATCTGTCTACATCGGACATGGTTGTCATAAGATGGACTGATATCCGCTCCGTTCTTCTTGCAGAGCAAAATTAGGGGCTTAAACTTATTGAAAGGAAGTTCACATTCAGTTTCGATTCAAATGTTCGCTAGGAATTATGGGATTTGGTGTTGGATGTATGGACTCTACCAGACGGGGACATGGTATTTAATCACACGATAGACTACAACTACCAAGTAGAATAGCGTGACCCAGATTCACTTCACACGCAAATAATTTTTTTCCACACACAGGCTATCGCAGTAAATTCATTCATTGCTGACAGATTTTTTCATAGCACCGCGGCATTATGTCGCACTGTACAGCCCTGGTTGTAGGCTAATGTTTTACTATTTTTTTTATTAATTTAGGAGTGAAATGCGATTGAAGGGTTGAAATCACTACTCGCAAGGTTGCCCCCAAATATTATTTACCACTCGCACGGGCCAAATTAAGGGGCAATTTGCGATAATCTCATCGCAGTGTACAGCCCATTGCATCCATAATATAAAACATATATGTGATGCCCACTAGAAGTGGTATCACGTTAATATTAGAGGTGGGCATAGATTCATTTTTTTTAATCTAGATTAATCTATCTGCAATCCTGGATTTAATCTAGATTAATCTAGATTAAAATGGCTAAAAAAAAAGAAAAAGAAATCTGCCGAAGGCATTCAAAATATGTGTGTTCTACCCAAATAATGACCAGAAGTAAGTCCTTACTTTTTCTTTCCTCATTATGTTTCTCAGGCCAGGTGGCCCATTACACCATGAGCCCATCTCCCGTTTCCAAAATGCATTACAGACTGTTTGAAAAAGCTGTTTTGCTATGATAATTGGTAATGAAATATCAAAATAATGTTCAATAAGATGTACTTGTGTTTAATAAGTTGTTTTATTCAGAAGTTAACACAAATAAATAATATTACCAGTACAGTACAGTATCTAGCACACTCTCAGGAGCAAAACAGAAAGAAGCATTTCAAACTTGAACTATGTGACATGGCTTGACTCAATCAGTCCAATCTCTATTTCTCCTTCTTCCACCAGTCACTCAGGCAGACCAGCTTGTTTTATGTAGCGGTGTCTACTTATAGTGCCTATAATATTTTTCCCGTTGGGTGCCCGACAGGGCCAAACCCTGCCAATGCAAATCAACTGCTCCAGTGGAGTTGCTCAGTGGCCAATGGTGTCAACTGTGGTTGTACTGGGCAGCAAAAAATAAAAAATTAAAAATGTTGATTAACTGCATCAATTATATTATCGCGCGATACTAGTATCGCGTTAACGCAGCACGTTAACGCCGTTAACGGCCCAGCTCTAGTTAATATCATTCGATTATGTGTCAAAACGTTGTGAACATACTGGTACAGTATTACTTCCATCAGAAATAAGGTAGAACAGTCATGTCATACTTAATGGACAACATTAATATAATTTGGTCAATAGGTGGTAGTATAGGACTTGTGTTCAGTAACTTCGCCTTCTAGGGAACCATACCCTACTACCTACGGGCGCACGAGGCGAGCTGATTCTCACAACTGAGAGGATTCAGAACCAGTAACATCATGTCCGCGCCTCCTTTTGTCCATGACTAACTACAACCTGTTTTAAACACACATAAAGGTTAACAATGATACATGCAATGTCGAGAGCCCAATGAGGTGATGTTTGAGTCAAGTTTAAGAAGTTTAAAACGACGAGTAAAGTGGTTTAGAAGTTGACCGTCAATTGATGACGCCGTGTCTCGTGGCACGTTAAATAGTGTGTTGTTTTTTTTATCAACTTTTTCTCCCTATTTTCTATTTTTCTCCCATCCCAATTTTGTATTATCCAATTCTTCCCTCCCCTGTCTTGAACGTTGCTAGACTATGCCTCCCACTGGTTGGCTGTAGTGAGGACAGAAGCCTTGCATCACGTGTCCCCTCCAGTACACGAGGAGGCAGCCTGTCGCATCTTTTCACCGCAGCAGCTCGAACTCTCAGTGGCGAGGTGTAACGCGTGGGAGGCTCACGCTGCCCCCGCTACTTCCTGCTTCCGCCGCACCGGCGTCACCAGACCGACCTGTAGGAGTCGCTGTCCACAACGTCCAATCCCCACCCACCGGCTTTCCCACCCTCTAACACTGGCCAATTGTGTTAGTATGAACGACCGGCCAGCCGGTATCAACGTCAAACCCAGCGTCTTCTGCGTTAGTGGCGAGCACCTTACCCACTGCGCCAATCAGCCGCCCTACGTTAAATAGAGTGTTGAAATACAATTCCCCATTCATCATTAAAGTGTCAGAGCTAAGTATCTCCAAGGGGGTTATACAGGTTATGTTTGGGAAATATGTACTGTTTGAGTTGAAATGCTGTTTGGTAAATGAATATTGACATATTTGGTATAAGTGTTAAAAGATGGTTTAGAAAACTAGAATTAGCTCACGCTAGCTAGAAGTTAGCTATGGTACTAGAGCCGCCCCTCGTGCTCTCTCTCTCTCTCTCTCTCGCTCGCTCTCTCTCTCTCTCTTTCTATCCCACTCTCCGTTAAATGTAAATATAAATCTATTCCTTTGGGTTTCACCATGGTCACGGTATAGCAATTCCTAGTAAGGCTGAGATCAGCCATATACATATATATAAATGCACTTTCGATGCACAGTGATTAAAGGTTCAAACGAACTTGAGCTCGAACACAAATATGAGTGACACAGAGCAAGGCCAGATTAAGACTTCAGAGGCCCCTGGGCCAGATTCTTGTGGAGGCCCCCCCCCACACACATACACGTGCACGCACGCACACAGTGGCGTTTTTATATGTCACTTTAAAAAATATATAGAATATTTAGAAGTGGTGGGCTCCGAGGGCCAAGCTAAAAGGACTTTGATCACCCCTGCCCACTTTGACAACCTAGGACGGCTTAGAGTAGACGACAGAGTACAGCAATTTGCAATGGGCCCTCATTCATCAACGTGGACGTAGAATATGTTCTATTTCCACACGTAAGCACGGAATGTAGAACTAGTGTACGCACAGGGAAGTCGGGATTCATCACACGGTGCGTACGCAGGCTCTACGCTCCTCCGTATAACTTTGTTCTACCGTCAATGCTCGTGCATGATTATCCATATATGGTCATGAAAGTGAGGAAACACCCCCCATGGGATGTGAAATAATGGACTGACCCGAGCGGTACTCTGAGAAACTCCACGGATAATTCACTGCTGTCGAACCAAGAAGACACTATCGCGTATTATGGGATAAATAAAAGGCGGATTTGTAAACGGTGATGTCAGATATCAACGGCTCCCTAAGACCATTGCTGCAATTCTGCCTGGACAGCTCAAAATACTAATAAAGACCGTTCGTTGACCACTGTTTGGCGTTGGTTGTGTGTCATTATAACCGTGCTGTAATATGAATGCCTTTATTAGTTGTGTTCGATTGGCTATATGATTTTTAGAGGCATCTATTTTGTTGTCGGCTAATAAAGACCGCGCTGGAATATGACTGCCTTTTCCCGTGTTGTTTGATTAATACCCAGGGATTAAAGTTCTCCTCAATTTTATTCCAAATCGCGATGGATCTCCCGTCAATTTTCTACCTGCTGCATATGATTTCTAGAGGCATACTACAATCCATTTTGATGTCAGTATTGGGTAGCCTACATAAACAATAATACGAGAGCTATACAAGAACAATGAATCTTACTGCCATGTATGATGTAGCAGATACGCCATGTGTAGCCTGCCTATATGTGATCAATACAAACATGAACTTGAATTCCATCATGTCTGTGTGCGGGTCACTGCGGGAACTCACAAGGCTGTTGTCACAATGTAAATAAGAACGTGCACTGAAAAGTTACAGTATGTAGTTGGTTGATCATTTGTATGACAGTCAGTAAACCCTTGCAAAAAGTATCCGTTTTATTTAATGAATTGAAAACATTCAGCATCGCCTTCCTCCCGGCATCCAGCAATAACATGTATCAGGCAAATGCGCATCGCAACATTGACTGAGTGGAATCCCTTTCTATTCACATAACTGCATTTGTGATGGAGCTTTGACAGCTACAGTAACAGTCTATTGGTCGATCCATCTCCAATATCACGATGGACCGTGCCGCGGTGGCAAAGACCCGAGGGTGGAGAGGATCTTGAATGAATTCCATCATCATATATATATGTTGTGTGTCTGTCCACTATGTTTGTTACTTTGTTATTCCCCCCCCCCTATCTATGTAAAGCGACCTTGGGTCTCTTGAAAGGCGCTATATAAAATTAAGCTATTATTATTATTGTTATTATTATTATTATCATCACATCTGTGCGGGAGCTCACAAATAGACTGTTAGTCTCAGTGAAGTTTCAACGGAGGTCATCTATTCTAACCAACAAATTGAAGTAGAAAGCATTTCGTGACCAATCTTATTTGGAATCATGACACAAAATAATTTGCTTTTTATTTGAGACAATATCTAATCGTGTTTGGAGGTTGGTGTTTTGCGTCTGCCCCCCCGTGCCAAACAAGCAGGCCAACCTCTTGTTCGCGTGTGAGCCTGTTATAATTACACTACTGTCGCTATTTTACAATGAACTATAATGAATTACGGGTCATACAGAAGTTGAACACTAATGCACGGAAGCTTATTTCCGCCTTGAAACTAATGCAGGACTGAGGAGTGCTTATGCGTAGTAACGATATTCTACCACTGGGCGCGAGGTACGCCTGGTCTGACCTGTGCGTAGATGTAAGCACGGAGTCAAGTTCAAATCGAAATTGATGAATCCCACTCTTTGCTTAGAAATGATCGTACACACAGGGTAAGCACAGATCTGTGCGTAGAACATGTTGATGAATGAGGGCCCAGGGTCTACAAGATACACTACACGACCAAGGTACCCATGTACATGTCAAAATACTTCCCAAAGGTCAGTGAATACCACGATCACAACACCAGAGGGAGCTCCACAAATCATGTTAAACCCAGATTCGGCTCAAACAAGGGACTAAACACGTTTCGCAATTATGCCACATCAATGTGGAACGCTCTACCCAAAGCTGTAAAGGAATGTGAATCACTACCCACTTTCAAAAACACTCTCAAATAACACCTATGGGAGACTGCAATTCGAAACTGGCCCCTGTAAATGTCCTAACACAACCCCCTCCAATGTACAGTAAATTACCAAGTATGGTTTTGTCAATATTCCAATGTACAGTTTTGCTTGTACAGTTGTACAGTGTCCCCCACCCACCCACCCCTCCCACCCACCGAACCACCTCCAATGTACAGTCCCCCCCACCCCCCCAACCCCACCCCACCTACCCAACCTCCTCCAATGTACAGTTTCTACGTCAAATGTATATACTCTCTTTTCTGGACTCTTTTCGTATCACAAACAGTACTGTATTTGCTAATCTGGTATGTCATAAATGTATAGATGTAGCAGTACTGTCTATCTGTATGTCATGTATGTCATATATGTTATGATGAATTGAAAATGGGGGACCCTGATGTAAACAAGACGAAAGTCTTTCTCTGGTCTGCATCCCCTTAACAATTATTGAGCTGTACTGTACTGTACTGTACCCATTCTACAATCTGTTAATAAAGTTTTCAATCAATCAATCAAGAAGAGAAAAGAAACACATCATGTTTAGATGGGGGGATGGGGCCATCCTCAGGAAGAAAAAAAACATGCACACACTTTGGAGACAAGAATATAATATTAGAATAGTAAGCTTACTTTTACGTGAATGTCAATTTAAATTATAATTAGGGAAGGGAGGGGGTTGAAATGTGTTTTTGTCCTGTGTTACTGTCTGTGAATTAATGAATGAATGAAAATTGTATTTAACAGATTGCAGAATGGGTACAAATAATACAGTACGGCTCAATACACACAATTGTTAAGGGAATGCAGACCAGAGAAAGACGTTTGTCTTGTTTACATCAGGGTCCCCCATTTTCAATTCATAGTGACATGTATGACATGCACAACATATATGACATCATGACATTTATGGCATAGGGACATACATGACATACAGGTACTGTATATAGTACTGTTACATTTGTGACATAATTATATTATATGATATGCAAATATACAGTACTGTTACCCATAGATCCTGACAGAGAGTATATACATATGATGGGGAGGGGACTGTACATTAGGAGGGGGTGGGTGGGTGGGAGAGAAATATACATATGGTGGGGAGAGAATATATACATTACATACGGTGGGGAGGGGACTGTCTATTAGGTGGGGGTGGAGCTGTATGTATGTATGTATGTATGTATGTATGTATGTATGTATGTATGTATGTATGTATGTATGTATGTATGTATGTATGTATGTATGTATGTATGTATGTATGTATGTATGTATAAAAGAAAAAAATACAATAGAAATATTGACTGACGTTTCTTAGGCGACTCTTTCGAAGTTGGTTAAGGTTAGAGTATGGAATCAGGGCTGGTGTTCTATCGCCCTGCTCTAAGACAAACTCTAACCTTAACCAACTTTGAAAGAGTGCCTACGCTTAACCGGTGAAAGAAAGAGGCGTCACACGATTGGCGCTACCAGAAACGTCAGTGGCCAATCAGAGCGCAGAAAGCGAACGCGGAACTGGAAATCCGTTGGTAAAAGTATTCAGGCGTCGGGGCTGGGATGTGGAGATGCAAGTTTTGACTTTTTATTGCTGTTTTTACCTCAAACGGAAAACCTCAAACTCTTATGAAGAGGAGAAAAAATACTCAAGATTAGCCACTTGCAGACGGCAGGGTGTGACGTACTGTATATTTTAGTTGATGAAATATTTTTGTTGACAAAATATTTTAGTTGATGAAATATGTTTTCATTTCAGTGTCACAGTATGACATCGATCTCCAAAATAAGAAAAAAAATAAAAATTAAATGTGGGGCCTCTAGTGACGAGGGGCCTCCAAAAAAATTTAAAATTAAATTTAAAAAAATAATAATACTAATTTGGGGCCTCTTGTGACGAGGGGCCTCCAAAAGGCCTCTAGTGACGAGGGGCATTCAAATAAATAAAAAATAAAATTTAAAAAAACATGTTGGGGCCTCTAGTGACGAGGGGCCTCCAAAAAAATAGAATATTTTTTTTAAAAAAATTTTAGGCCCCTCATCACTAGAGGCCCACGGGCCGCGGCCCGGGCGGCCCGGTCGTTAATCCGGCCCTTGACACAGAGGTGTTGAGGTATTCCTGTGCACTATAGAATAGTGGATATGACTGATGATAAACGAATGATGATAAAGGTAATAGCTATGTAACGATCCCAGGTCCTGTGGGGCCTGGGTTAAGGAGAACAATAACATGGACAACTACCTCCTTTCAATGGTCTCATACCACCCTCTAGTGGTCACCAGCAGATGGTGCAGGCTAGCACATTTAACATATTGACTAATGTTATTCAGATAATTAATAGTATGATTGGTGCAGTGGAGGTTTCTCTATGACAACACGTGAAACACAAATTCACTCATAATTCATAATTATTATTCATTTACATATATATATACATTTATTTTATTTATATATATATAATTTTTTTTTTTTAATTATTATTATTTTATATTTTTTTATTAGAAAAGTGTTCCTCTGTAAAAAAAATGCCAGTGAATTTTTTCTTTTTAAAAAATGGCCAAAATTGACAGCTCTGAGCAGGCCTGCACTGCAGTAATGACTGCAGTAATTATTCGTGAAGAAAACTTCACAGGTGTGACCCAATGTTATATAAATAATAAATAACAGCCAATCGAAATAGGCTATTAACTTTGTCTAAGCACGGTCTGTGCAGTTAAACTCTTGCCATTGAATGGAGGATTGAATGATTGACAGCCCTTGCCATCCAATACATGGAGGTTGAATATGATTGGCAGCCTTGCAAATCCAATCAGAGATTGCTGCATTGCAAAGTCAAAACGGGTCCATCTGCAGGTTAGGTTTAGCTCTGGCCAATCTCAAGTTTCTCAAGTTTCTTTATTAGTTGTCATACAGAAGTACAGAATACTTTTATACAAAATGTAACAGAAATAAGCATTTTGTATAAAAGTATTCTGTACTTCTGTATGACAACTAATAAAGAAACTTGAGAAACTTGAGATTGGCCAGAGCTAAACCTAACCTCCGACCCTGCAGATGGACCCATTTTGACTGTTTGAAAGAGCAAGGAAGTAGTTTAGTTGTTGTTTAGTAGAAGTAAGCTGTACAGCTATAACAAGTAAAGTCAGGCTAAATTAAACGTTGCGCCAACATTAGGACCGAAGTATAAACCAGCAACTGAGCAACATGAAGAAGTGGACTTATGCATCTGGATCAGAAAAAACGTTGTGGATGAAAAAGTAAGTAGGCTAGTGTTTGTAAAAGCTTGTATGCTAACAGTAGCTAGCCAGCTTAGCCTACATCACAATGATAATCACCAAGCTAACTTACTGTACACACTGTAGGGCTGGGCAATTAATCAAAACAGAATCGCGATATCGATTCATAGACCTATGCAATCTCATTTCTAAGTTATGACTATTTTTTTTTATTAATTTTTTTTTTTTTTTTTTTTTTTACTTTTTAAATTATTTTATCTGGGTTGAACATGATTTGTGGAACTCCCTCTGGTGTTGTGGTCGTGGTATTCACTGACCTTTGGGAAGTATTTCGACATGCACATGGGTATCTTAGTGGTGTAGTGTATCTTGTAGACCAGGCAAGTTGCTGTACTCTGTCGTCTACTCTAAGCCATCCTAGGTTGTCAAAGTGGGCAGGGGTGAGGTGGGTTTTAGGAGTAAGGTCAAGCAGTAGTCTGACCAGTTTGTTTTGTGATGTTTGTAATCTTGTTTTTAGTGCCTTTGAGGTGCTTTGGTACCATGAGGTGCAAGCATAGTCGTAGTACCCTTGAATGAGTGCTCCTGTTAGAGTCTTCAAGGTATTCTTGTTTACCAGAGAGGAGATCCGGTACAAGAATCTAGTTTGTTGGTTGACTTAGTTTTATTACATTGGATCCCATTTTGTCACAGGAATGATTTGCCTCTATAGGATGGAACCCAGGTAGGGAATTTCATCTTTCCTTTTAAGATAAGATAAGATATTCCTTTATTGATCCCCTTGGGGAAATTCAGGCATCATAGCAGCATGGGGGAAGGGGGGAGGGGGGGTACAGGTAGTGAAAACAACACAAGCAGTGTAAACAAATGTCAATATAATTTACTATCTAACTAACTGAAATATATTTTCACAGTGTCACATAAGGTGCAGTATGCATAAGGTAGTGTTATAATTTACTATCTAACTAACTGAAATATACATTATTCACAGTATCACAGTATCCACATAAGGTGCAGTATGCCTAAGGTAGTGTAAGTTGTCCTCCTTGGGTTCCTATAAGTCCCAGGTCGATGTCTGGCAGCAGTTGCTGCCCACTGTTGTGGAGCCTGATGGCCACTGGTATGAAGGACTGTCCGAGGCGGTTAGTTGAGTGTCGGGGGGGTATGAGTCTGTGGCTTCCTTGTCACCTTCACCTAATATGTTTTGATCTGGTCAGGTGCGCTGTCACCTAAAATGTTTTGATCTGATCAGGTGCGCTGTCACCTAAAATGTTTTGATCTGATCAGGTGCGCTGTCACCTAATATGTTTTGATCTGGTCAGGTGGGCTGTCACCTAATATGATTTCATCTGGTCAGGTGCGCTGTCACCTAATATGATTTCATCTGGTCAGGTGCGCTGTCACCTAATGTTAATATGTTTTCATCTGTGTCCACTGACCACTGACACACAGTGGGGGATGTTTTAAAAATATAATTTTATATATAATATAATATAATAATTTGTGCTTCACCTAAAAAATTGGTCAGCAGCCTCCACTGGATTGGTGTGATTTCGTGGTGTGTGTTGTCATTGTTGTCATTGTTGTCGTTCCCTTCCCTGGTGTGATGTTCTCTCCTGTCTGGTGTTGTTGTAATCCTTGCTTGTGTTTAGTTTGTTAATTTTGTGTTAGACTGCCCTGACCAGGTGTTGCCAATGTTAATTAGTCAGGGTATATATGTTTGTGTCTCCCTTTCCTCGTCGTGGCGTCATTTCCTCCTGTTAACTGTTTCCTGCCCACGTTGTTGCTCTCCCTTGGTGTTCTAGTAAGTGTAGTGTTTGTTTTTTGCCTGTTTGTTTTTCGTTCTCCAGTTTATTGTTCTTTTGTCATTTCGTTTGCGCCATTTTCTTTCATTTGTTTGTGCTCTAGTCTTTAGTTATTGTGCCAGCAAGGCTGTGTCATTATTGTCTGATTCGTGTAGTGCTTGGTGAACTTCAGTAAAGAGTCATTATCTACACGGATTCTGCCGTCTCCGTTTCCTCCATTCACCAGTCATTCTGCAGTTTCGGTGCTCTCCTATCATTCCGCATATTGGGTTCTACTTTTCCCCTCTACCTCGTAACAGACCGGAGAGGGGAGGCGGGGAGAGAAACAGGGAGCCGGTCAGGGGACCTGGAGCCAAGGGGCAAGGGTAAGGACCCCGGAGCAGGATCCCGGACGAGGGACCCTCCCGTCCGGATCGGGTGAGCCGGCACGGAGGTGCGACGGCGACGACCCCCGGAATAGGATCCAGCGCAGACCACTGCGAAGACCACGGCGAGGACCAGGACGCCGATCACGGCATAGGGCTGGACCAGAGGGGAAGCCAGGACCAGTCGACGAGCCAGGGACCGGCGTAGCAGCCAGACCAGGTGTAGAGGCTGGGCTGGGCATGGAGGCCGGACCAGTTGAGGCGACAAGGAGTGGCGTGGAGGCCGGACCGGTTGTGGCGATGAGGTGTGGTGTGGAGGCCGGACCGGTTGTGGCGACGAGGTGTGGCATGGAGGCCAGACCGGTTGTGGCGACGAGGTGTGGCATGGAGGCCGGAAGGGGAGCGGTGGCACCCGGCATTGCAGCCGGACCAGGCGTAGAGGCTGGGCTGGGTGTGAAGGCCGGACCAGTTGTGGCGATGAGGTGTGGCGTGGAGGCCGGAAGGGGAGCGGTGGCAGCCGACATTGCAGCCGGACCAGGTGTAGAGACTGAGCTGGGCGTTGAAGCTGGACCAGTTGTGGAGGCCTTGTTAGCAAAACTAGCCTGAGCCTCGCTAGACCTCCGAGCCTTGCTAACTCTCGGAGGTCTGCGAGCTGCGGGAGCTAGGCTAACTGTGGGGCCTGGACTCACTGTGGGGGAAATGCTAGCTGGGGAGACCTGGTTAGCTTCAGTTAGCTTAGTGTGAATAATTAGAAAACCATAATATTATGCCTTGTATACTTTTTAGCAGCAGAGTGGGCTGCAGGGCTAAATGAGGAACGATTCTAGAGACAGTTGCATCAGATAACAGCAGGAACAGTTATTTCAACCCCCACTAGCAACACTAGAACAAAGGAACTGAAAAGTCACACCCAAATGTTAGCAGATGTCAGCCGACAGCAGAGACCAGATAACTGGCTCTGATAAGTATAAGACAGGACTAAAGATCATTAATCAATAAGGACATGGTTCAAAGTTAAATGAAAAAGCATGATACTTGATTGGCTTTGATTGGATTGACAACTCTATAAAGAAATCAATAAAAACAACTATATAGATATTTAGAATTAAGAATCCTGGTAAATTTATCACAGTTATACGAAGGAATGTTGATGCATTCAGAGGAGACACCGACGGGGGCCACAGGCAGGCCCCCCCCTCTCTGTCCAATCACGTCGCCACAGCCCAGAGGAGGGGGCCATTGACACCAACCCCCACAGAAGAACCAACCGGATTGGACCAAACGTATTATTAAAATGTGCTACTATTGGTGGAAAATGATAGTATTTAAGAGCGAACATAGTGTTAATTCAGGAGCCCAGACCGCCCCCAGGTCTGCGGCTCCCCGCTCCCAACCCAGAGAATGCTGTCGGCTGATTTTCATGTAAGTAAGCTGGATGGGCCCATGGTTGGTTAGAATAGAATGTAAAGATACTTATCTTAGAAACCAGGCTTACTCATATGAAAAGGGCTTACAGTAAATTCTCTATTTTCATTGATGTTAACAATGACTGTTGTATGTACATGTTGTGGTTTTGAGATGCAAACCTTGTTGATCCTTTGTACAAAACAGACATGTTAATGTATTCTGATAAATCCTTGTATGTGAAAAGCAACCTTTTAATTCACTCTTGGCCGCCGAGACAAATAAATACATGAGTTTGAATTCGAACTCTCCCATCTGGACTGCACGTTTATTCCTTGCTGGCTATATTGGAAGTCAGATGAGGAGACCAAATTCTATCACTTATGATCTTATTCCTCCTTCCAGTTAGCGACCTCCTTGTGCTGCAATTAACCTTAGATTTGTATAGGATTTTACGACACACACTCATAGTGCCTTTCAATCTGTCCGCTGGGTTCAGCAATGGTGGCGTCATTCTGTTACGAGGGAAAGAGGGGAAAAGTAGAACCCAATATGCGGAATGATAGGAGAGCACCGAAACTGCAGAATGACTGGTGAATGGAGGAAACGGAGACGGCAGAATTCATGTAGATAATAACTCTTTACTGAAATTCACCAAGCACTACACGAAACAGACAATAACGACACAGCCTTGCTGGCACGATAACAAAAGACTAGAGCACAAACAAACAAAAGTAAATGGCGCAAACGAAATGACAAAAGAACAATAAACTGGAGAACGAAAAACAAACAGGCAAAAAACAAACACTACACTTACTAGAACACCAAGGGAGAGCAACAACGTGGGCAGGAAACAGTTAACAGGAGGAAATGACGCCACGACGAGGAAAGGGAGACACAAACATATATACCCTGACTAATTAACATTGGCAACACCTGGTCAGGGCAGTCTAACACAAAATTAACAAACTAAACACAAGCAAGGATTACAACAACACCAGACAGGAGAGAACATCACACCAGGGGAGGGAACGACAACAATGACAACAATGACAACAATGACAACACACACCACGAAATCACACCAATCATACTATTAATTATCTGAATAACATTAGTCAATATGTTAAATGTGCTAGCCTGCACCATCTGCTGGTGACCACTAGAGGGTGGTATGAGACCATTGAAAGGAGGTAGAGAGTGTCCAGTGTTATTGTTCAGACCATTGAAAGGAGGTAAAGAGTGTCCAGTGTTATTGTTCTCCTTAACCCAGGCCCCACAGGACCTGGGATCGTTACAAGCTATTGATGATGTAAGGAATTGTTTGACAGACAATTAGAATGACAGTGTTTTATTAAAAGAAGACAGATACAATGTTCTCTTCCAATATGCCTAGACTGAGATTAACAGGATAATTCACGTGCTTATATTTAAGACACCAAATATGCATAAAGACATAATTAATTACAATGTACAGTATATAATGCTGGATGACTACATTTGAAAGGAAAATGCTACTGAAGTGAACCAGGGTATCCTAAAAGGGTAGAATGTGTACTGTAATGATGAATATGCCTTTGAATTGATGACAAGAAAGAAAATATAATTGAATGTATTAAGAAGTAATGTAAGATAATTGAAATAATTGATTGTATGATATTATAATGATTGATTGAAGAATCTTATGAATAAATGAGTGCTGTTGTAATAAACAACTGAGAGGATTCAGAACCAGTAACATCATGCCCGCGCCTCCTTTTGTCCATGACTAACTACAACCTGTTTTATAGGTTGAACATATATCTGCTATCAGGTGCCATATCCTGGTACCTGTAACAGTTTATTGGGGGCTCGTCCGGGATCAGCGCCACCTGCTGGCTGGGAGCTGATCCAGAGATCTTGACACTTGGACCAACCGCGACCCCGATGAACCAGGAAGCAACGCCCGGTGTAAACGTCCGCCGAATGAGGGACTGATCTACGTAGTATCGACAGCAGTGAAGTGCCTCATCTGATGGCAGACGACAACGAGAGCTGTGTCCACTACTCCACCTGACGAGAAGGAAGGCCGGTGTCATGTAGAAGGAGAACCACCCACCACGGAAAGTCGCTACAGTGATCCTGAACTGAGAACTAAGTGCGAGGTATTGGGAAGCAGCCATGGGAGACAGTGAGAGGAAAAGCTTGGTGTGGGACATCAAGAAGAGCCTGCTCACTCTACCTGCAGATGAACTATTTCGCATCGCCCAGGCATTGGTGCTAGTAACAGGACTGGAGGCGTCTGACCGATCCCACCTTACCGTAGATGACGCAGAGGGGTGCTTCAACTTTATCAACGACTACCTGTACAGTAAGGTTTTACTGGAGTTAGAGGATAAAGGGTTGGCTTATTTATTGCAGATAAAAGATGTAACTGATGGGCTTGTGCAGAGTAATGTGGTGGGTCCAGAAGAGGGTATAACCGAGGGCCTACGGTCCACCAGTCAAAGTGATGCAGTACCAGTCGAACCAAATAGTGATTTTTTTTATCCACTTTTTCCCCCTTATTTTCTATTTTTCTCCCATCCCAATTTCGTATTTCCAATTCTTCCCTCCCCTGTCTTGAACGTTGCTAGACTATGCCTCCCACTGGTCGGCTGTAGTGAGGATAGAAGCCTTGCATCACGTGTCCCCTCCGGTACACGAGGAGGCAGCCTGTCGCATCTTTTCACCGCAACAGCTCGAACTCTCAGTGGCGAGGAGTAACGCCCACCGGCTTTCCCACCCTCTAACACTGCCAATTGTGTTAGTATGACGGCCGGCCAAGCCGGTAGCAACGCCGAGAGCTGGGCTCGATACCAGCGTCTCCTGCGTTAGTGGCGAGCGCCTTTCCCACTCCGCCACTCAGCTGCAAATAGTGACTTTTATGATGTAAGTGAAACAATTGAGAGTGTGCCCACTTACGATGCGAAATTTCAGCAAATGCTGACTAGCTATGAAAAAGTAAGCAACCAGGTTTTACAGTACCTGCCCACACGTGTCTCACCAAGTGTGCCACCACCCACAGTTCACGCTGTACCATTGAATGAGAGTGTACCAGACACCAAAAGTAGACAGGAACCCCCTGGTGTGTCGCCAGATAAACTAGTCTCTTTAACACATTAATTGCCAAAAACTAGTTAACTCGTTTTTATGATCGTTATTTCTTCTATTTGCTATATCTATATATATCTGCAGCCTCTGCAGACCCTGGTGAATGTGTCTCAGCTGGCAGACGGTCAACACCACCCTCTACTGCCTTGCGGAGCTATTGCACTGCATTGGAAACGGTCTGGTGTGTTTTCTGAGCCGATCTGAGCCATGGGGGTGGGGTTTAAATACTCAGGCGAGGCAGGCCTTTATAACGATGGCATGGAACACTAACCCCGCCTGCCCGTTCATGGATAACGCTCGGTAATGTCGGGGACAGGATCGCTGTGGATAACTGGAATGGCGATCAGATAATTGGATTTTTTTTGTATTACATCAGAGACAAGGTAAGAACACTATATATAAAATCTTGCGTTGATCTGATATTTCTTTCTCCTGCGATAAAAGCTATCTGTGTGGACTGTGTGTGGCTGTTTACCGTTGGCTGCGGTGGGGGGGGGGGGGGGGGCGAGCGCCCCGCTACGAGGGCCATTTCATGTATGCACGAGGAGACATAATAATGATAGTCTAGCGTTGATTTCAGATAATTGATTTAGATACTCAGCCAAAAAATTACAACGTGATAACTGGATTACACTAAAATGCCTTTTTCTCGTCTGTTGACAGAATCCGGCTATAGGGCGACAATAATGTGGTCAGGAGGCATGGTTCCACTAGAGTGCCCTCTAGTGGAAACAGTTATATATGCAGTTATACAGTTACTAACAATCCTACATAGAACCTCTGACTTCAACACTCCCACTTAGAGTTGTATTAACATACTGGATAACTTCTCCGAAAAACATTTTACAAAGGAAATAATATAATCCAAAACATCAACAGAGTATGGCAGTCAATATTTGCACATTAAACATGACCTTAGCAAATCCCTTCAATTTGTCTTCTACCCTGTTGTCCGTTGGACAGTAAACCAGTGTCATTCTTTCTTCTCTGATGACAGATCTGATGAGATGATATTTTCTATATCGACATGTTTACATCTATGTCGACACACGAGGTTCCTAGCACTCACAATGGTTCCCTGGTTGCCCTCATAAACAACAGTCTTCATATATACACAGTGTCCATCATTTTAAATGATGTTGACAAAAAGCCCCTCATCTTTAAAACCACCATATTCGGTATAGAGGATTCATTCCAATTTCCTATTACATATTAAGCAATATACTCATAATCTTATCTCCATCACTTCGAGCAGTTGTTCTGGATAAATACACTCCTGTATGGTCATAGCTAGAGCCATATATTCGGCTTCACAAGTTGATAGTGCCACTGTGGGCTGCTTCTTTGTTTTCCACGAAACCAGTGAACTGTCTGTGTTCAAACTCACACAATATCCTGTGGTACTCCTTCTATCTGTGGTGTCAGCTGCCCAGTCTGCATCACTGTGGGCTTTAAGTCCTAGACCCTCGCTGCTCTTTCTGAAACACAATTGTTTATCTGCTGTACCTTTAAGATAACAAAAGACATTTTTTGCTGTAATCCAATGCTCCTCTGTGGGGTCAGCAAAATGCTGTGACAGTTTACTCACTACAAAACATAGGTCAGGGCGGGTACATGTTGTTAAATAAATGAGGCTACCCACAGCTTCTCTGTACATTTTTACATCTGTCAGTTTCTGAGCATCCTCCTGATAGTCTAGTTTTTGATCACATGGTGTTTCCCTTGATCTACATTCTTGCATGTCAAAACGTTTCAGGGTCTTTCCCACATGGTTAAATCATTGAGATCATGGTAAGTCATCCACCTTTCTATTTAAACATGGAATTAAACATAGGATCCATTTCAGTATTTAGACATGGACACCTCTGTACTTAAACATGGAATTAAACATATATCCATTTCAGTATTTAGACATGGACTCTAATCAGGTATTTAAACCTGGATTCTACTCCTCCCGTATTTAAACCTAGAGTATCATCCTCCTGCCTTTAAGCAGTGTAGCTACCCTCCTTCAGTATTTAAACATGGAGTACCCTCCTTCAGCATTTAAGCAATTAGTCACCCTCCTTCAGTATTTAAACATGGGGTACCCTCCTTCAGCATTTAAGCAATTTGCTACGAACCATACATTTGTATATGTCATGGCCTTCAATTCCTCCTCCTGCATTTAAGCAGTTGGCTACGAACCATATTTGTATATGTCGTGACTCGTGGCCTTCAATACCCTCCTGGATTGAATACACCCATTTCCCTCCCACTGTCTGTCTGCCCTCTGGTGACTTGGTTGAATGCACCCATGTCCCTCCCACTGTCTGTCTGCCCTCTGGTAACTTGGCTGGAGCAAAGGTGTGGTGGTCCTTTAGGGACCTCATCTCCTCATCCCTTGCTCTCTCCCATTTACTTGATTCGGGGGACAATGTGACCTCTTTAAAGATCGGGGGTACCCCACTGACTACCCTGTAGCAGTAATCAACGGTGGTAAGTGTATTGTCACCCTCGTCACTCCCTTTTCGGGAATAATCTGTCAGATACTTTGGGGGTTTGTGTTCCCTTGAGGGATACCTCCCACTGCTTGGGGCACTTGACGTCACCCTAGGGTGCTCCTCGTCATCGCCCTCTGGGGGTGGCTGACTGTCTGCCTGCACGACCGTGCTAAGTACACTGGGCTGATGTGTCTCTGTTTCTACACACCTTACTCTGGAGTCCAGCTCTGGCTCCTCTGTCTGTGTCTCGCTCTCACATGTTGTCTTTGTGACAAACTTGACTAGCATGTGTTTCTGCACTCTCCCTTTACCGGGATGATAAACTAGGAAAGCGGGGCTTCCCTTGTCGTGCCCTACAAAGAGTCCTTTTACACATCTGGACTCTGGCTTTCCCCTGTCCTGCAGGTACGCATAACACACTGATCCAAATCGATGCATTCTGGCTAGATTACACTTCTTTCCTGTCAGTGCTGTATATGGGGTGGTGCCCGAGTGCTTATTAAAGCACCTGTTTCTGGTGTAACCTGTGTCCACGATCAGTCCCTTCCTCTGGGCCCGCTGCAGCTGTGCCGGCCTGGCGATGCATGCTGTCCACGCCCCGAAAGCGAAGTCTTCTTGTCCCGTTATTCTCCGGGCGTCGTCTCGATCCGTCTCACGTCGACCGTCGCTGCCATCGTGTCCGCTGCCGCCATCTTGTCCACAGTCGTCATCTTGTCCATAGCCTCCATCTTGTCCACATCCGCCATCTTGTCCGTAGCCGCCATTTTGTCCGTGGCCGCTGTCTCGTCCATGGCCGCCATCTCGTCCATGGCCGTCATCTTGTCCATGCGCGTATCGCGCGCTCTGGTCGTGTTTCTTCATGCACGCTCTGTCTGTGTGCCCCGTGGATTTGCAGAAGCTACACCAGACAGTCCTCGTGCAGTTACCTCTCCGATGGCCTTTCTCTCCGCATCACCAACACGCCAGCTCCGTCGTGGGCCTGGTCTTTTCCGTTGGCAACTGTCTCAGCGTCATGTCCACTGAACCGTGTGTTACCAGGAGTGTGAACGGTTTGTACAGCTCCGGTAGTCCTCTCATCATCATCGGCATCATTAGCCCATCGCTTGTGCTTCTCCTGCACTCCTCAATGGCGTCGTGCTCTGCTCCGCTCTGTTGACGTATTCGGTCACAGTCTCGGTGTGCCCCTTCCTCAGGGCCGTTAGTGCTATGTAGAGGGCCACGACTCGGGGTCTTCCTCGCCCGATGTAATGCTCTCTCAACACCTCCAGGCTTTCTCTGCCTTTGTCTTTAGTGTCACGGAATATCAGCCCCAAGCTGGTGTCGTCGAGCAGTGGCGCTAACTCACAGTACGCGTCTGCGTTACGCTGGTCGTCCAGGGCTTGCTCTTCCGTCAGGTCTCCCGTGGGGGCTGCCAGGATCGCCTCCTTCAGTCCCGCACTGTGCATGCAGCATAGCATGCGCTCTTACCAGAGCTCGTAGTCCTCTGCTTTTCCATTGAATGAGGGCCATTTGCTTTTTCCCTTGGTTTCCATCCTCTTCCTTGATGGTAGGCGTAGCTTTAGCTCTTGTTGGCCTAGCGTCTAGCCACGCGGTGCTCCCGGCGCTAACCTAGCCTATACTTTAGCTAAGCTTGCTACCCTTATTATTTCGCCCCCGCGTTATCTGGGCCCATAACCTGTTGACAGAATCCGGCTATAGGGCAACAATAATGTGGTCAAGAGGCATGGTTTCTATCTTAGGCTTTAACTGGCGTGGTTTATTTATTCACATGGTATGAGCAGCAGTTCTAGAGTTCTCCTCTCACTGAGAGGCTGGGGGGAAAGAGGTAGAGTAGAAGGAGACATCTCTATTTATACTCACCACCTGGTGGTGTTCTTGAGAGTCTTTTCCTGGAATTACTCAGAATCACTCAAACTATACTCATATTCAAAACGGTATAAAATGGAAATGTACGGATGAAAAAACAATCTGTTTTTTGCATGTTGACCAGAAGCAACTCACTGACAGTCGACAGCGTTATTAGATCCATAGCTATAATATAAAATATAGTTTTAGGACTCGCAAGTTTGGCATTCTAAAACTAGATCCATTGAATAAAGACCTGGCGCTGAAGGGGGATCAGCGCCCCCTGCTGATGGCGGGCATTGTGTCAAGACAGGGGTGAGCAACCTTTACTATGAAAAGAGCCACTTTTCCCCCTGTCCCACAAAATAAAATGCTCAGGGAGCCGCACAACCTAATTACACTTAAAATGAAGATAACACAGTGTATAACGTTTTATATATCCCCAAGCATACCCCACATTTAGCATAAAACGCCTGACAATTGCATACCCAAATTAATTTGTGATTTATTATACTTTATACTTATAGCACACAATTTGTTGCATTAATGGGATTATAAAGCAACAACATTTTTTTTTTGACTTTTTATTGCTGTTTTTACCTGTTATAACAAAGGAAAACCTCAAACTCTTATGAAGAGGAGAAAAAATACTTGCTGTGTAGACCTATTTTTAAATAAAACACAGAAGAGGAGTGTAGTACTCACTGGGCTTTGATGTTCTGATCTAATCAGAACCTAATTAATCTGCTCTGCGTTGTGTATAAATCTTACAACCCTGTGGTACTTAAACAAAACCAGGAAATGGTTTTACCCGGCGTCAACAGAGAAACGGCGGTTTGAAGAAAAAGATTTCCGAGCAGATTTGATCAGAAAGAATCCGGGTTTTTATTGGGATTCAAAAGCAATTTACAAATCAACGATTTGAAGATTTAGTGCAATGAATTCTGCTAGATGCAGTCACTAAGCCGAAGGTTAGCAAAATTCAGTCTAAACGTTCAATATCTAAACAGCTATAAGCATCTCTCGTTCTCGGCTCTTTTCTTCTTTGATGGTATTTGGAATCTCTCGTCTCAATGCGTCGACGCGGTCCTCCAGCCAGTGGGAAAAGAATGTAGAATGGTTGTTCCTCGCTCAGTTTATTCATGGGGTTGTGTCTCTCTCTCTCAGAACCACGTAATTTAAAGACTAGCCTCCACCCGCCAAACGTTACGTCATGAGGGCGGGTCTTTCTGGGAGTCAGAGAGCTTCCGATTGGATAACCAGTGGACGTGACCGTTTGTAGTCTACCGCCACGTCTGATTCGCTGACACTAGATGAAACTAGATGCCTGTCTCTTTGAATAGAAATGTTCCGGAAACACCTTTTAAGGATATCTCTGCTGGAGGTAAGGTTCTCCCCCAGATAACAAACGGTTACTTTTAACAGCTGCCTGTGGCAGAGTCTATTGGGGGAGACAGTTGCAGCTTGGCCGTTTCTGTTGTGAGACGTAATAAACCTGTGTTTTTAGGGCCTGGTGTTGACTTCCTTTGTCTCAGCCAGCCCCCAAATGCCAGGATGTCTATTGATCTCACTATCTCTAAGGTGCAGCTTGGGGAGTTTGCGACAGAAGTCTAGTGTGTCATTTGTTTATGGTCAACAAACCACTATTGTATCTGAGTTTGGCCTGAGGAAGTAAACCAGTAGTATGTTGTCCCGCCTATGTGCAAACTCACGTTTATATCGCCCACCTTCCTCCTCAACGAGGGGGAGGGCAGCGATCTCAATGAGTCAGGAGTGTATGATGAAAATGCAATTACCACCTCTGCCAGGCTGCTGTCAGGTCCCAGAACAGTTTAATATACAGTTTGCTTTATGAAAACTACTACAGGAGACAAAACACTGGTGTCTGTAGACCGACTTTGAAATAAAACCCTGAACTATTCAGGTATATTTGAGTCCTTCCCTTATTTGTGGAACATTTATAAAATAAAAGTAGTCCACTTTGAAAAAAGACTACCATGTGTAGACCTACTTTGAAATAAAACACAGAAAAGGAGAAAAAACACTGGCATATGTAGACCTACTTTGAAATAAAACCCTGAACTATGCAGCTCTATTAGAGTCCTTCCCTTATTTGTGGAAAATCTATAAAATAAAAAGTACATTTTTCATTGTTCGCAAATTTCGCACCACATATCAGGCATACAGGTAAGCCTGCATCGTTAGTCGTGAAAGCAAATTAATCTGTCCACGCTGAATTAAACCCTCTATTTTCCTCAGATTTTCCTTTTTTTGGATTTATCCATGGTTAGCTTACTGGGGGGTCGGAAACTCAAGATTAGCCACTTGCAGACGGCAGGGAGAGGCGCGGGGTGTGACGTACTGTATATTTTAGTTGATGAAATATTTTTGTTGACTAAATATCTTAGTTGATGAAATATTTTTTCATTTCAGTGTCACAGTATGACATCGATCTCCAAAAAAAAAAATAATAATAATAAAAAAAAAAATTGGGCCAGGGAGCCGCAGCTGATTGGCTAAAGAGCCGCATGCGGCCTTGGAGCCGCAGGTTGCCGACCCCTGTGTTAAAAGAACTGTCTTACCTTCACCGCAGGCAGTTTAAGCTCCAGGGAGGTCAGATTGGGGACCAGGGTTCAGACATTAGTTACAACAGTGTCTGCAGACAAATCGACGAAGGTCTGAAAGAGCAATTCAGCGATGCAGAGGTTGTTAGAGCAGTCTTGAGAGTGATCAAAGCTGGCAACTTTAAGGATATGTTAACACTTTGAGTGCCACAGACGTGTATTGTCGTCTTATCATGCCCCCTGTTGAGTGCCACCGACGCTAATTGTTGTTTGATTTTTTTATTAGCGATCTGAATTCATATTTCATCAACCGAGTCTCCCGTTGGTACAGCAGACCCTCTAGGAGCTCAGATGGGAAAATACCGCCCCCCTATCGTCTATCCCTGTGTAACTGCAGGCCATTCGATTATACTGCTGGATCCCTGTGGGGGGAGCCTACTGGCTCCATTATGCTGGCAAGGGATCTGATGATGAGGGAAGTGATCGCGAGTTGGAAAGCAGCGTGGAATATATATTTACAGCAGCCAATAATCAATCAATAAACACGATCGATATTTGGAATGGCGATCAGGAATTGGAATAATCTTTTTGGAGAACATCTGATCTAAGGTAAGGAGTCTATGTTACCAGTTTTAGGATAATCAGAGCTGTATTCACTGAGATACGGAACAGCATGTCCTGTGTGTGTGTGTGTGTGTTGTTGAGGAAATGAGAGAATAGATTTTTCAGCCCGCTTCTATAGCGTGCATAAGTACACATATACTATCGATAATCTAGCGTTTATTTGAAAACAATTCATAAATAGGCCAACAAATGACAACGTGTCTAGTGTATTCGAGAATATTCCAATATTTTCTATTTTCCGAAAATTTTCAAGTGAACGATTGCTTTTCTAAATGCTATAAAAAGGATATGAACCGATTAAAAAACAATCCGTTTCGACAATGTTGACTGCAAACAAGTCATTGATAAGCGACGGGCAGATTAGACACATAGCCATAATTTTAAACATAGATTATGCGTTTTTAACGCTAACATTGAAGTGGATGATGGCATTCAAGGGGGTAAAAAGGAAAACACGGCCGGCACTGATAGTGTTAATGGTAAAAGATAATTTAACTATCGATGAGCTGAAGGGTTTTCTCCATTCTCACCTCGGTGAACAAAGTAACACGGAGTTGTTTCAGGAACTTATGTGCACTAAGCAAAAGGATAGTGAAACACTGCAACAGTTTTTATATAGAGTCATAGGACTCAAACAGAAGATTTTACTAGCATCAAAACATGCTGATACTGACGTTAAGTACAACGCACGCACAGTTCAGTTTTTCTCCACACTGTGTACCAAGGTCTAGGACACAAGCATGATGACATTTGTAGGGAACTCAAACCCTTACTTGAAGACAGAGTACCTGATGAGGCCATTCTCAGACAGATGAAAAAGGTAATGAGCGATGAGAGTGAAAGACAGTGACGGTTAGGGCCTACCAACCGCAATAGACCCCCCCATGTACACAGCGCAGATTCTGAGGTGAAGGGAGCACAGTGTCCCCCCCGCATTAGGGAAGAAAATACAGGAAAGAAACCTAAAGTAGACCCGATCCAACAGTTAACAGAGAAAGTAGAGAAACTTACCAATCTAGTTTAGCTCCTGCAACAGCAGCCACCGGTCAGAACAGGGAGGATAAATAGGCAGAGAGACAGGGCATATGGCTGTAGCAAATGTGTAGAACAGAATTTACCTAACGGCCCCCACTGTTTCCATTGTGGTGACGAAGGCCACAGAGCGTTAGGTTGCCTAAAGAGACCACCACGTCAGGGAAACTGGGACCAGTCCCTGCAGGGGGACAAACATTGACCGGTTCCCCTTTACTGTCCCAAACTGACACCCGTCGTACTTGTGAGCCTGAGAAGGAAAGAGTAAAAGAGGAGAAGATTGCACCTTGAACAAGAACCAAGGTGAATTAGATACAGAAGCACACAGACACCCCTGATTTACCATACACCAAGAGTGAATACCTCGCCAAGCTCGTAGGGAGTTTCAAGTTTCTTTAATAGTTGTCATACAGAAGTACAGAATACTTTTATACAAAATGCTTCTTTCTGTTACGCTCCAGAGACTGTGCTAGACAAAAGATAAGTATAAAATAAAATAGAGAAGAGCTCTCACCCATTGTAACCTAAACGGTTTAGCAGGCCAAGCCCTGCTTGATACAGGGGCCCAAGTAAGCATGATTGACAGTGCTTGGAAGAACAGATACTTACCTGACATGCCAGTCAGACCCCTTAGCGAAATCATTGAAGAAGAAGAGGAGTTAGGCGGTTAGGTGGTCGAGCGGAGATTGCGTTCGTCACCAGCCCCGGAGCTGTGAGCTTGGTTCGCCTGTTCGAATCCAGCTCACAGCTCCGGGGTTGTCACCAGCTTGGCTGGCCGTCTGCACTGATACAATTGGCTGTATCAGAGGGTGGGAGAAGCTGGCGGGGTGGGTCCGGGTCATTGTAAACAGCGACTCCTACAGTTCGGTCGGGGCGCCTGCTAAGCGCGGATTGGACGTGAGGGGGATAGTGTGGTCCTCCCACACGCTACGCCCTCTCAATGAGAATCCGCGCTGCCAGGTGAAAAGAAGCGGTGATTGGCTGGACGTGTGTCGGAGGAAGCACGTGGTAGCCTCCACTCTCCCAAATGATCTGACTGTGGGGGGTAAAGCGCAGCGACCAGGAAGGGACTGGGAATTGGCATACGACTAACATTGGGATGGGAGAAAATCGGAGGAAAATGGAGGGGGAAAAAGACCAAAAAAAAAAAAAAAAAAATAAAAAAGAAGAAGAGGAGTTGAAAGTCTATGCGGTAACCGGTGAGGTCCTCCCATTTGATGGCTGGGTGGCCCTTACAGTGAACTTAAAGGGGAATGAAGATCCTAACCTGTCAATCACTGTGCCTTTCCTTGTAAGCAGCCTTGTTCTTGAGAGACCCCTACTGGGTTTTAATGTGCTGGAAGTGATGATACAGGAACAACCTGGAAGACTGATCCCAACTCTCACATGCCTGCTCTGTAACGCCATGGTGATACCAGCCGAGAAGGCAGAACTCCTGGTGAATTATATCCAGACTGACAGACCCCCTGTGCAAGTTGGTCACCTACGAACAGGTAAACAAGATACTGTCATTCCCGCAGGTCAAGTGGCCTGGGTCAGGTGCCAAGTCCCACCCCACATGGAACTGTCTGACCCCACCTTCCTGTCCTAACCAGATGACAACAGTTTACCGCTGGCGGAACTGGATGTTGGAGAAGGCCTGCTGCAGGTGCAAAACCCCAGAAAGCCGTATGTCACCGTGCCTGTGGGAAACAACACAAAGCATACAGTCACTCTCCCAAGGAAGACAGCTCTGGGCAGCATCCATTGTGTTGGGAGAGTCATCACAATAGACTCCCCGGAGAACCCCAGACCGCTAGCGACCGCCAGCAGCGCCGTCACCACCCCCGTCGTCACTGGCCCGTCTCCATGCCAAACCCCCATCCCAACCTACTCACCTGAAATCTCCCAGCACACGGTGCCTCCCAACCGTGCTGCTACAACGTCTACAAAAGCTTTCCACCAGGGCTTCGTCGCAGAGGGTTCACAACCTTTCACCGCCTTCATCACTCCGTGGGGTCTTTACGAGTGGGTTCGCATCCCATTTGGACTCTCAAATGCCCCTGCAACATTCCAACGGAGCATGGAGGAGATGCTAGGTCCCCTCAGGGACGAATGCTGTATCCCATATCTTGACGACGTACTCTGTTACGCAAAGACATTTGAAGAACATGTAGAGACCCTCCGCAAGGTTCTCCAGGCCCTTCAACGTCACGGAGTGAAATTGAGACCTGAGAAGTGTGACCTCTTCAAGCAAGAAGTCAGGTACGTGGGTCGCCTTGTGTCAGCAGAAAGGGTCAAGATAGACCCACAAGACTTTGAAGCCGTGAAAGCCCTGTCAAGTAAGACGCCCAGAACTGTCAGCGAAGTGAGGAAAATAACAGGATTCCTGGGATATTTCCGTTCATACATTCAGGATTTTTCCCGGATTTCCAGACCCATCTACGAGCTACTCCAAATCAAGCCAGGAAAGACCCCAGTCCCAACGCAGAGTGTTGTGAAGGGCCAGATTAACACTGAGAATCTACGTTTTATTGTTTTATATAACTTGTATATTATTTATATATATAAGCTATATCCCTTTAAGCCTCCGTTTGAATCATAGTATTATTCACTTTCCTCATTGGATAATGCCCTTAATGTTGGCGGCGCCAGGCAGTCTCGCCCTCAGTCAGGTTCAAAGACGTGTTTAGACAAGTTCGGACATGCCCGTAGCGGGCGCATTGATTCCTGGCAAGTGGTTCGGTTGTGCACTAGAAAGCCCTCTAAGTATATATTGTGGAAGGCGCAAACAGTAGCAGTTCAACAGTACAACGGTGAAGCAGTTCGTCCTTAGAGTTTGTGAAGTAAGCAAGTGAAGTTCGTCTAGCAAGCAAGTGGAGTTCGACCTAACTTAATGTGAAGTAAAGAGTCGTCATTTTAGTGTGAATCGTATTACCGCATTTCTTTAGTGTGCAGCATTAACAAGCAGTTTGTTCGTTTAGTAGCTAGTGTAAAACCTTAGCAAGTGTGTGTGGACATAGTAATTAGTGCCAGCACACGAGGAGGGCCTAGTCGCAGAACTACTGGACATGTGCATATTGGAACCTACAGCGGCGATATCATAGAACCAGTATTGGTTGGATTATAGTGATTGTGGAACGTACTACCGTGGAGAAGAGCATCGTTAATACCCACTGTCGTTTGGATTTAACCACCTTGAAGATCTTACCTCGGGCTAGCTTCGAGGACCGAAGCTAGTTGGCTATCATCATTGCTATCGAGCAATTGGATTACAGCTATTGCTTTGCTGCTGAGCATTTGGATTATAAGGACTGGATCTATACGAGAACCCCTTTTCTTCAAGTGAACAGACTGAGTATCCGAACATTCTTCCTTCCTCCAGAGCTTACATCTCTGGGAGGATACCCCCTGTCTCCAGCGGTACCATCGTTTTGCCCCTATAGTGCCATCCCACGCCAGGCGGCGTTTAGTCTAGTATCCCAGCTTAGGAATTATTCATTCCAACTGACTTTGCTACTCACTGACTTTATTCATATTCTTCGCCATACAAGCGCGACCATTAATTCCCATTCTGTACAATTACTGCATAATAATAAATACTATAAATGATATTTCTTTGTCACCGTGCCGTCTTATTCTGAGTGTCTGCCATATTATAACTGTACTGTCTGGCAAGTAATAATAATAATAATTAGCAGTGGTTTAATCTATCACAATCTTTAATACAGTCAGGGTTTTGTAACCCCTCAGTTACAATTGGTCCTTCGAGCCGGAGGGTATCAGTAATCTTAATCATATTAATAGCGATATGGCCAGCGGCGGACACTCTCCAAACGGCTCTCCCAAACTATCGCGCCCTAGGCGCCAACGTCAGCCCCCTCCACAATTGGAGGACTACGCTTTCGTTTTACCCCCTAGCTGTACTTGTCTGGAAGCGATAAGATTGATGAGGCCCCCCCTACCCCCACCCCCCCACCCACCCCCCCCCCCCCCCCATCCGCCCCTGCTGTTGTGACTCATCTGGCGCCATACGTATGAAGTGCAGGCTGCCTCTGATGCGCGACGGTGGGGGCCCCCCTTGGCTGCTCCACAACCAAATTCCTTACCCGAATTTCCAATGCCCCCCCCCACTCCGCCCCCCCTCCAGTTCACCAGGCGCGATCCACTGTGTTCACATGGTGGAATGCAGCCGACTATCGCATACAGTGTCTCAGGCCTCCTGTAATGATGACATGTGTCAACAAATGTACATGTCTGTTGAATTTATGCTGTGCCATTGTTACTGTAAAAATGTAATGATTGTGTTGTTGTTAATATCATTAATGAGACGTTGAGCTGTATGTGTGTGTCACGAATTTCCCCAAGGGGATTAATAAAGGAATATCTTATCTTATCTTATCTTATCTAAAAAGTCGTTAAGCACGGATAAAACTAATAGTTTAAGCATGCCCAATCCTATCGACTTGTCGGCCCCACTAGTAGAGACCCCAGCGGGTTCAAACAAAACTGACTTAGCTCACGGGGGACAAGCGGGACATAACGTGACTATACCCAAAGACCACAGCGCCACCGAGATGGACCTCGGCGCACCAGAGGATAAAGAAAGCGCACCCGAGATGGACCTCGGAGCGCAAGAGGATGAAGAGCGCGGACCCGAGACGGACCTCGACGCGCACCAAAGAAAAGAGTACCGCGTCTCAGAGATGGACCTCGGGGCGCGGGAGAAGATAAGAGACGGCGCCCTCGAGATGGACCTCGGAAAGCATAAAGAGAACAGGTCAACGACAAGCCCTGTCAACTCCAGATCACCATCTTTGGCGTCATCCCCAAGTAGAGACCCGGGGCTAGCACAAGCCTTGATCGCCACACTGACATTTTCAACCGAAAGTGACCGCATCCAGGTTGAGCGCGACCGTCTCCAAGCGCAACAACAGAGTGAGCGCGAACATTCTGCAGTGGAAAGAGAACGTCTCCAAGCGCAACAACAGAGCGAGCGCGAACACATCCGACTGGATGAGAGGCGCCTCCAGGCTGAAGAAAACATGCAGCGAGACGCCGCCAACGCGCAACGCGATGCACAGCGCGACGCCGCCAATGCACAGCGTGACGCCGCCAATGCACAGCGCGAGATGGAAAGAGACCGGCTGCAGGCGCAGATGATGGAGCAATTGCTCCAGAGGGCGACTCCCCACTCCTCCACCCGGAGCTCCCGGAGATCATCACGGCACGGGTCGAGGGCACATACCCCTCCCTGACAAATCTATACGGGACCCAGCCAACGGGAAGATCCCGCCTACGTCGCCGAGAAACTGACTAAGAAACTTCAAGGCCTAGCGGAGGACGAGGGAGAACCTCAAGCCCCCCAGCACGAACCTATTTCGGACCAGGAGGCACAGTACAGCCCCGACCTCAGCCCTGAGACGCTGCGTTACGAGCCCCCGACCCAACCCAGGGGTGAGTTTAATCAACAGTCAGCACCGAGGAGCAGTACCTGGGGGCCCGGCCTCTGGTTCCCACCCAGCACTAACCCACGACCCCCTGTACGGGGAGACTCGCCAAGGAGGCCTCTCCCCCTACGCGCATCGGTGTCCCAGCCATCCATGGCATCTTACATTGGGACACCCACATTCCCAGACTTTATGCGTGAGGACAGAGCACAGTATACTGAACTACGCATGTGTTTAGAGACTATTATGTCCGAGGTACATGACGAGTCCTATAAATATGCCATCCTCCTCAAGCACCTTAAAGTACCCAGAGCGCATAACATAGCACTGGCATATTCGAACTCAAGAACCCCCTATTCTGATGCTCTGGTGGCCCTCGACGCGCGCTATGGACGCATATGGGATTACGTAATTCAAGAAATACGGGATATCGACCGCCTCCCCCCAGCTAAAGACAATAGAGCCCTAGATGACCTATCTATACAAGTACAATCCCTGGTAGGGATGCTCGGGTCACAAGGAGAGAAGGGGATACACGAACTATATGCCAATTCCAACGTGGAGCGGATACTGGAGAAGCTCCCCCCCAGCCCGTCAAGAGCGCTTTCGGCGGCAGAGAGACCACCGTGACCCCCACGGCCCAGAACCATCCCTCCTAGACCTTGCTGACTTCCTAGCCAGGGAGGTCAGCAGTCTACGAATAGACACGTTCGCGTGGGGTGGCTCTAACCCTAAAGATGGACCGAGAAGGTTCAACGACAACCGCCGGCCCGTCACCGTGATGCACCAGGCCGAGGCGGTGTCACGGCAGACGAGTCCTAACCCCCACGCCAAGGAAAATGGAAGGCTGCCTGTCAGTACTGCGACAGTGAACACTGGCTGTCGTAGTGCGACGCCTTCAAAGAACTAACTACAGCCGAAATAGGTCAGTGGCTTAAGGATAAACGCAGCTGCTTCCGCTGCGCGCGCGGCCACATGGCAGCCGAGTGCCACCTCAAGAGAAGGTGCGGCAAGTGTGACGGCGCCCACCTGGAAGTACTGCATGAGAGCAATAAACGCCCACCAGGAAACCAAAGTAGGCCCGTCACGGTGATGTACCAGGCTGAGTCGGTGTCACCACAGACCAGTCTTGACCCCCCCCCCTGGTGTACTGACTGCCGCAGCGGACACTGGGAGTCACGGTGCTACGCGTACCAGGCCGAGTCGGTGTCACCACAGACAAGTCACAACGCCCCCGCCACAGAGGAATGGAATATCTATCTGACACAGAAGAGTCACAACCCCCCCGCCAAAGAGGAATGGAAGATCGCATGTTATTACTGCCACAGAGGACACTGGCTGGCACAGTGCGACGCGTTCCAGGGACTGACCATCGCCGAAATGGATCAGTGGATTGAGGCTGACCCCCCAGACGCCACTTACCGCGAATCACTGTGCGAGGCCCCCAAGCGGAGATTAGCCCTACAAGGCAACTCACTAACAGAAGTGCTCCACATCGACCCCACGTATAGTGGGAGCCCCCGAGTACTCATCAAGGTGGTCAGAGTGCTCCTGAGCTACGAGGACAAGGTCCTCGACACCTACGCCGTCCTCGACGACGGGTCAGAAAAGACTCTACTCCTCGCTTCCGCCGCAACCCAGTTGGGTCTGCGGGGTACTGAAGAAACAATGACAGTCCGTACCATTCGGCGAGACCTAACAACAATAAAGGGTGAAAACGTCTCATTCACAATAGCAGCGGTCGAGCAGCCCGAGAAGCGGTACAGCATCACCAAGGCGTTCACAAGCGACGACATAGGTCTGTCAAGCTATGACTACCCCATCCCACAGCTGATGGAGAAGTACGCGCACCTACGCAGACTGCCTATACCGCTCATCGACGGCGCCACACCGACCCTGCTCATAGGCTCCGACCACGCGGACCTCATTGTCCCAATCGAGGCGGCCCACCTCGGACCCAAAGGATGCCCAGCCGCGGTTAAGACCCGACTGGGGTGGACGCTCCAGGGCCCCCTCTACGGACCTGCCAGCCAACCAACGTCCACACGCTGCCTTTACACAAAGGTGAGCGACACAGGCCACTCTCTCGTACAGCCCGTTGAGAGGCTATGGACATTAGACGCGACGACCATGAGAGAACCGTGGGCTCAAGAAGAGGGAGTTCCGAACTCCACCCCCCTCAGCTACGCTCCAAGCGACGTAGCTGACCTCGAACCCAGCACCCCAAACTACCTCTTGATGGCGCGGCCGGACCCGGCCCCTCCTCAGACGGTGTACAGACAGAACGACAGGAATGGACGGAGGATGTGGAGACACAACCAAGCACAGATCGACCAGTCTTGGGCCCGCTTCCTCCTACGCTACCTACCATCCCTTCCCGCCCGTCTGAAGTGGGTAAAGGACAGGGACAACCTGAAGGTGGACACAGTCGTCATGATAATAGACCAGTCATTACCCCGAGCTACGTGGCCGGCCGGCCGCATGAGCAGAGTGATTACTGGTGCCGATGGGAAGGTCAGAGCGGCAGAAGTCATAGTCCAAGGGCGGACTTACACCCGACCTGTGGCAAAGTTGATAGCATTGCCGGAGATCCCTGACTCCCCTGACGACGACCATGAACCACTGACTTTGTAGATTGCCCTACTCCTCACAACAAGTATGGAGAAGTTGACTGGACCGTTAATCTGTCTCCCTTTACTAATTAGGTGCGGACTAATTAGGAGGCGGCTGTTGTGAAGGGCCAGATTAACACTGAGAATCTACGTTTTATTGTTTTATATAACTTGTATATTATTTATATATATAAGCTATATCCCTTTAAGCCTCCGTTTGAATCATAGTATTATTCACTTTCCTCATTGGATAATGCGCTTAACGTTGTCTCGCCCTCAGTCAGGTTCAAAGACGTGTTTAGACAAGTTCGGACATGCCCGTAGCGGGCGCATTGATTCCTGGCAAGTGGTTCGGTTGCGCACTAGAAAGCCCTCTAAGTATATATTGTGGAAGGCGCAAACAGTAGCAGTTCAACAGTACAACGGTGAAGCAGTTCGTCCTTAGAGTTCGTGAAGTAAGCAAGTGAAGTTCGTCTAGCAAGCAAGTGGAGTTCGACCTAACTTAATGTGAAGTAAAGAGTCGTCATTTTAGTGTGAATCGTATTACCGCAGTTCGTTCGGTGTGCAGCATTAACAAGCAGTTTGTTCGTTTAGTAGCTAGTGTAAAACCTTAGCAAGTGTGTGTGGACTTAGTAATTAGTGCCAGCACACGAGGAGGGCCTAGTCGCAGAACTACTGGACATGTGCATATTGGAACCTACAGCGGCGATATCATAGAACCAGTATTGGTTGGATTATAGTGATTGTGGAACGTACTACCGTGGAGAAGAGCATCGTTAATACCCACTGTCGTTTGGATTTAACCACCTTGAAGATCTTACCTCGGGCTAGCTTCGAGGACCGAAGCTAGTTGGCTATCATCATTGCTATCGAGCAATTGGATTACAGCTATTGCTTTGCTGCTGAGCATTTGGATTATAAGGACTGGATCTATACGAGAACCCCTTTTCTTCAAGTGAACAGACTGAGTATCCGAACATTCTTCCTTCCTCCAGAGCTTACATCTCTGGGAGGATACCCCCTGTCTCCAGCGGTACCATTGTTTTGCCCCTATAGTGCCATCCCACGCCAGGCGGCGTTTAGTCTAGTATCCCAGCTTAGGAATTATTCATTCCAACTGACTTTGCTACTCACTGACTTTATTCATATTCTTCGCCATACAAGCGCGACCATTAATTCCCATTCTGTACAATTACTGCATAATAATAAATACTATAAATGATATTTCTTTGTCACCGTGCCATCTTATTCTGAGTGTCTGCCATATTATAACTGTACTGTCTGGCAAGTAATAATAATAATAATTAGCAGTGGTTTAATCTATCACAATCTTTAATACAGTCAGGGTTTTGTAACCCCTCAGTTACACGGAGTAAGAACACCAAATGCCCCCAGTTGCCCTCCAGAGAGCCCATAGAGTGGACTACGGAACAGCAGAGAGCCCTTGAACAACTGATTGACCTTCTCACAAACCCCCCTGTCTTGGCGTATCCCGATTTCAACCTACCCTTCAGGCTACACACTGAAGCCTCCGACCAAGGCCTGGGAGCTGTTCTGTATCAACATCAAGATGGAAAACTGAGAGTCATTGGGTACGGGTCAAGAACATTGTCACCAGCCGAACGTAATTACCATATGCATAGTGGAAAACTGGAGTTCCTTGCATTGAAATAGGCTGTGTGTGTGAAATTCTGCGACTACCTGTATTATGCCCCACACTTCACTATCTACACCGACAACAACCCGTTGACCTATGTAATGAGCAGTGATGCCACAGATTACTTGTAAAAGTAATCCGATTACTGATTACTGATTACTCCTTTAAAAAGTAATCCAAGTTACTTTACTGATTACTTGATTATCAGAGTAACTTAGTTACTTTGAAAGTAACTAGGTTACGAAGTCGTCGTCGTTCCCCCAACAGTTTTTTTTAAACGCTTTATTGAAAGTGCATAAATTGTTTTTAACTTGTTTCTCTGCACATAACGTAAATTGTTAAACTAGTGCTTCAGCTTCTGTACCATCAAGTATGGTAAAGCAACAGTCTATGATGCTCACAGCATTAGAGCAGCCAGCCAGTGGTTTTACAAAACCAGTGTATCCATTCACATCTAACAAATGCAGGCTGAACTATTCAATTATATCAACTGTAACTATTAAATTGTTTTTATAAATGTCTCTCTATAAACATACAATCAGTCTCTCTTTAACATGTAAATTAACTGTAAATCTGGCAAATAAGAGCTTTTGCTCTGCCACCATCAAATATACATTAATCAATAGGGAAAGAAACAATCTCTCTCTTTTGCTGTTTGGCTGGCCTCCGAGTCCTCCTGTACCTAGTCGAAGCGTCGGCTAGTGTTGTGATTCCAGATGCTTTCAATGCAATTGGATGTGCTGTTTTTAGCGGTAGACAGTATTTTGACTGAGGCTACGTTTAGACGAGCGTTTTGGGGTGGAAGTCTGAACAGAAACCGCAAAAGTCTTCCTGCGGTTTCACTTCGTTTAGACAAGCGTTTTGGGGTGGAATTCTCAGACGAATGCAGACGAGCTCTGCTGTCACACGATTGGCGCATATGTCACATGACGTGCTGTGAAGACCCGCCCTACTCTGCCTCTGATTCGCAGACTGTGGATGGGGAATGTGATTGGGCCAAAGCAGAGTCACTCACAGACAGAGAGTCCAGTCACGCCGCGGGACACATTCTTGTGTAACCCTTTCACTGCCACACCACGTCACTCCCAAATAAGAAAAACAGCTCAAGATGTATTTTTGACTGTCGAAAACGAAATAAAATACTGCATTCCGCCTGCATTATGAATTTATGATGAGATAGTAACGAAATAGTAACGCACAGCCACTTGGACAAGTAACTGCAATCAGATTACTGGCTTTTAAAGATTAACGCGTTAGATTACTATTTTCGGGGGAAAGTAATCAGATTACAATAACGCGTTACTTAGTAACGCGTTACCGGCATCACTGGTAATGAGTACTGCCAAGCTCAATGCGGTCGGTCATCGGTGGGTTGGAGAACTTGCAGACTTCCGGTTTGACGTCAAATACAGACCCGGAAAGTCCAACATAGATGCAGACACCCTTTCCTGCCTTCCCCTGGATATGGAGAGATATGAAAGAACCTGCACAGAAGAGCTCTCCAATGAAGCAGCGACATGGGAAGGAAGCCAAGCAGCTGAAAGGAAAGACGTGGCATGGGTTGCAGCGCTTAACATCGCATCTCCAGACTCAAACCAGCAGTCTCACCCCCACCTACAAACAATCAGTCACGATGAACTGGTGAAGGCCCAAAAGGAGGACCAAGCCATCAAAATGATCAGGGAATTGAAAGAGTCGAACACGAAGTTGTCAGACGACGTACGAAGAACTGTAAGCGCAGCGACCCGAAAGCTACTTCATGAATGGAGCAGGTTACATATCTCCTTTACAGAAAGACCAATCAATACCAACAGTTGGTCCTCCCTGTAAAATACAGAACACTCGCCCTGAAACATCTACATAATGAGATGGGTCATGTTGGAACAGAAAGAATAGAATAGAATAGAATAGAATAGAATAGAATAGAATAGAATAGAATAGAAATACTTTTATTATCCCGTGGGAAATTAGACACTGCAAATCGCTCAACATTTAAACATTTAGACAGGACAGGTCACAAATTAGAATAATAACACAAATCAAATCAAGTTGCCTAGGATAAGAGTAGAGTAAAATAAAATAGGATAAAATGAAATGAAATAAAATATACAGAAATAAATACAGTAAGAATATACTGAGCATACTGAGCATGGGGTAAACAATTTGGTCAATATAATTATAATTTAAATCTAACTAAATGAAATATGAAATATATATTCCAGTATTCAGTGTAACTAGGTGCAGTATGCTTTAGGTAGTGTATTGTCCTCCTTGGGTTCCAATAAGACTAGATCAATGTCTGGCAGCCGTCGCTGCCCCCTGTTGTGGAGCCTGGAGGCCGCTAGTCGCGTCCTCCTGCCCCTATTGAGCTGCCGCTCTGTGCTCAGTGATGCAGTGAGGCACAGTGATGCATTATATAGTCTGATGGCTGTTGGAATGAAGGACTTCCTGTGCCGTTCAGTGCTGCATTTGGGTAGTGTGAGCCTAGCACTGAACATGCTCCTCCTGTCAGCCAAGTCTGTGTATAGTGGGTGGGTGGGGTTTTCCCTGATGGCCTGGAGCTTAGCGAGGCACCTCCTCTCCGCCACCCTCGCTAGAGAGTCCAGCTCCACCCCAACCACGCTGCTGGCCTTCCTGACCAGCTTATCCAGCCTGGTTGTGTCCACTGCTCTCAGTCCGCTGCCCCAGCAGGTCACAGCGTACAAGAAGGCGCCCGCCACCACCGACTCATAGAACATCCTCAACATCCAAAGAGTGATCCACCTTGCAAGAGAAAGATTCGACTGGCCTTTTATGTCCCGAGAGATTGAAGAATATGTGACCCGAAGATGTCCTTGTATCAAGTCTAAGAAGCCTGTCACACATGTCCGAGCTCCCATGGGCAGCATTACCTCCAACTTCCCATTAGAACTTGGTGTGTATCGACTATCTACATCTGGAAACCAGTCATGGAGGGTATGAATATATCCTAGTGGTGATCGACCATTTCACTAGGTTCGCCCAGGTGTACCCCACCAAGAACAAGAGTGGAAAAACAGCTGCAGAGCGTATCTTTAATGACTTTATACCCAAATTCGGTTATCCCTCGAAACGACATCACGACCAGGGTAGAGAATTTGAGAATAAACTGTTCCAAGCACTGCAACAGCTGTCTGGGGTCGGCCACTCTAGAACATCACCCTACCATCCACATAGCAACCCAGCTGAGCGGCTCAATCGAACCATACTCCAGATGTTGAGGACATTGACTGAAAATGAGAAATTGCGGTGGAAGGACCACCTCCCGCATGTGTTACACGTGTACAACTGTACCAAACATGAATCGACTGGTTACTCACCCTTTTTCCTCCTCTACGGTCGTCATCCACACCTCCCAGTTGACCTGTTGTTTGGGTTAACGAAGAAAGAGAAACCGTACTCACCCAGAGGATACGCGGAGAAATGGGCTGAGAAGATGTCTGAAGCCTACCGGATTGCTTGTGACTAGCAAAAGTCCAGTGCAAGGGGAAAAGTGGCTTATGACAAGAAAACAAAAGGAGTAGTACTGCAGTCAGGAGACAGAGTTCTGGTAAGAAACCTCAGTCAGTGTGGAGGACCAGGCAATTTGACGATCTACGTCGTCAAATTGCTCTTATTTATCAACAATGCTTAGAAAGTGTTCTATTTTCGTTCTATTTTTGTTCTTAAGCACAGAACACAAAAATCGGGATTTATCAAACGTGCATACACAGGTTCTACGCACACTCTGTGTTGATAAATGCCATTTGTTCTACGCTCCGCGCTCGTGCACAATTTTAAGTATTTGCATATAGCACCGCCCGTAATAAACCATATACGGTAATGAAGATGATTAAAGAAAAATTTCATTTTTTTTTTTTGCAGTCAGGCCACTGAACTTAGAAGCAGGCCAGGACAGTGTTTCTAGTTGCAGCGGCGCAATAGTTAGAGATAACCTAGGTGGGGAACAACCAGGAGATCACTGCAACTCACACAAGTTGGAGAACTCTCTCTCTCTCTCTCTCTCTCTCTCTCTCTCTCTCTCTCTCTCTCTCTCTCTCTCTCTCTCTCTCTCTCTCTCTCTCTCTCTCTCTCTCTCTCTCTCTCTCTCTCTCTCTCTCTCTCTCTCTCTCTCTCTCTCTCTCTCTCTCTCTCTCTCTCTCTCTCTCTCTCTCTCTCTCTCAAACACACACACAAAAGGAGCCGCATGTGATTGGTGGAGGCGGGACCCTTACAAAAAACTGTTGTTGCTAATCATTGACACATGCTAGCCTGTAATAATCCCCCCCAGAAAAATCTACTTTGCATTTGATATATTGCAAATATATGCCATCACACACACTGGCATTTAAAGGGTTAGAATTATCAAATTAATATGTGGTGTTATGATCAGGGCTGAAGTTGAATAAAAGATTGTATTATTTTCAATCTGACATTACAAAAAAACTGAAAATCCATCAAAATCAGTGTTGTTGCTAATCATACACATGCTAGCCTGTTTTCTAACAATAATTTGTGATGCCATCACAAACACTGGCATTTAAAGGGTACAAATAAAAAAAATGCCTGCACCAGAATGCAGGAAATGAAGTCTTTGTAACAAGAAATTTCCTGGTGGTATGGGGGTAGATTTATATCAAAAATAAACAAACGCAAAAGTAGAATCCACAATCGTAAAAACGATCCACACACACACACCTCAGAATCCACAATCGTAAAAACGATCCACACACACACACCTCTCAATTTGTGTTTTATAAATCATAAAAACACGCTTGATTTGCTTAGATTTACGTACGGAATTCTAAAAACAGCTTGATCTGATTAGATTTACGTACGGAATTCTAAGGACACGCTTGATCAACATGGAGTTACGTACAGAATTTTGAGACAAATATTTGGCTGTTTTCCCTGTGGGGATTCGTGTGTGACGCTTCTTCTTCTTAGAGGTCTATCAAAAATAAACAAACGCAGAAGTAGAATCCACAATCATAAAAACAATCCACACACACACCTCTCAATCTGTGTTTCATAAATCATAAAAACACGCTTGATTTGCTTTGATTTACGTACGGAATTCTAAGGACACGCTTGATCTGCTTGGAGTTACGGACAGAATTTTGAGACAAATATTTCACTGTTTTCCCCCCGCGGGGATTCGTGACTGAAGCTTCTTCTTCGGTGCTACAGGAAGGGACAGATCAGGCTGTTCTTCCTGAGGAGACTCAGGTCCTTTAATATTTGCAATAGACTAACGTATGCCCGTGCACTGAGACACTGTTTTTGGCCCCGTTTAAAATGTGATGTTTCCGCTTACATCATAATGTGTCACACTTGTCAGTTAACAGGGAAGCCGAGTCAGACAATCAAACCGGCCCCACTCTCTCCTAGAGCAGCGGTTCTCAACAGGGGTGCCGCGGCACACTAGGGTGCCTCAGAGAGCTGCCAGGGGTGCCTTGAGATTTCTAAAAAAAAAAATATATATATATAGTTTTAATATGATTACAGAAAATTATCACTAAAGTGCTATCTGTTGCAGCTGCAGTTTTCCCTAAAAATACCATATTTGGATAAGTTTGACCATTTCTCAAAACTGAAAATCATTATTTATTTTATTTTATTATTCATTTGTTTATTGGACAAGTCCGGCAGAGAGGAAGGATGGGAGAGAGATATGGGGGAAGAAATTCAGCAAAGCTCGGGACGGCCGCGTTGCACTGCAGCACAGTTACATGCTGCACCACCCTGGCGCCCTGAAAATCATTATTTAATAAAACACAGAAAAGTTCAAGTTCAAGTTCATTTATTATTTGTCATACAGAAATACAGAATACCTTGCATGAAATGTTTCTCTCTGTTCTGCTCCTGAGAGTGTGCTAGACAATAACAGATAGTATAGATAAGTATAATAATTTGATGTAGCCCCATGCCATGTAGCATGCCACAGCATAGAAGAGGACGCTGGCCACTACAGACTGGTAGTGACTGCAGGAGTCTATTGCAAACATTAACGGACCTGAGTCTCCTCAGGAAGAACAGCCTGCTCTGTCCCTTCCTGTAGAGGGCCTCTGTGTTGTCTGACCAGTCCAGTTTATTGTTCAGGTGTACCCCAAGGAACTTATAGACTCCACCACCTCCACCTCATCCTAAAACCCTATACTCTTGCCAATCTAAAGGCAGAGAGGAGGATGAGAAGGAAGCTGGCTGCTATCCTGGAGAATCCCTCCCACCCCCTCTGTGACGAGCTAGTCAAGATGAGAAGCACCCCCCACACACTCAACTAACCGCCTCGGCCAGTCCTTCATACCAGCGACCATCAGACTCCACAACAGTGGGCAGGGACTGCTGCCAGACCTCCAACTAGGAACCTATAGCACCTTATGTGAATACTGTATACTTTATCAGATCATATAGCATTTAGCATTTATAGATTATATATTATATTAGATTTACACCAAAACAACAAAAAAAACATCAAAAAACACTTTACAATTATTATATACAATTATTATATACTGTATGTATTTCTTACATAATACAGCTGCAGTGTTCATCAACTCCTCTGGGATAAATGGGGACACTGCTCCATAAGCAATAAGTTAAAGCTAATTACCTTAGCTTATACAACGGCATGCAAATTTCTCGATTCTGATTGGCTGAAACAGTCATTTTACACGTCTTTATTGGCAACAATTCCACGCTGCTGGCCCAGGACCCGCCCACAACCGACCCACATCACATCACTCCGCCGGATCACAAGAAGGTGGCCAATAATCTTTACAAATGGATATGTTGATGGCGACTAAACGACTAAATATCAAGCGATTCTGTCACAGCGAATGTCTTAGTCGTTTAAACAATGTTGGATGATGTAATTGATGGGTCTTGAATCATTCTGTAACAAAAGAAAAATCGCGGATTGATTGATGGATTAATTTGCGATTTTTTTTTCAATTTCTTTTTCCTTTCGACTGTCAGCACTCGCTCTAGTCTCCACCCACCGCCACACACCCCCCCCCACACATACACACACACACACACGCACACACACACACGCACGCACACGCACGCACACACACACACACACTCTGCCTGCAACGCGGGGGATAGTCAGAGAGCTGGGTGCTGCGCTGTTCTAAGTGAGCATGGCCTATTGAGTTGATTGATTGATTGATTGCTAATTTTATTACTGTACGCTTGGTTTCCAACTGGTTAAGTTTAGGCCCTCTACAGTAGGTTTAAAAAAATAAATAAAAGAATAGGGCAAAGAAAACGTTTTTTTCCTATAGGGCAAAGAAGACTTTTTAATTTGTTTTACCTACTTTATATAGAAGCATCTAAGAATGAAGTTCTATGGAAAGTAGGTCTGCATTCCCTTAACAATTGTGTGTATTGAGCCGTACTGTATTGTACCCATTCTGCATCTGGTAATACAATTTTCAATCAATCATTCCAATAATACACAGTTGGATGTGTTAGTTGGTTGGATGCACTTCAAGCTGCTTCCACATGAGGCAACTTCTCTCAATCATTCCAATAATACACAGTTGGATGTGTTAGTTTGGTTGGATGCACTTCAAGCTGCTTCCACATGGAGGCAACTTGTCTTTTTTGTAGTTGTGGGAACTACTTTTTCTAGCGGATGGTTTTTTCAATAAATCTTCGATTAATGTGTGTTTATTGTATAGAAATAAGGTTGGATGAATCTGGCAGTTGTATAAAAGCTTTACACCACTTGCAGTCGTGATTTGTGAACAATAAACCATGCCTAGGGGGGTCTAACGACCCTCGGCTGCGCCTCGGGCCTAACAACCACCCCTAGGCATGGTTTATTGTTCACAAACCACTCCTGCGCGTGATGTAATGCTTAAATATTTGACATGTACAGTGTCATGTACAGTAACTGACTTATGTTTAATCAATACAAATATAACAAATAAACTATGGGATTAGAAAACTACAAGGCTAAATTAATTCAGAATGCAGTTGTTTGTTGAAATGTGGTGGCCGGACAAGATTTTTGTAATCATTTCTGTAGCAAATATGAAAGATATGAATAATATATTACTTTGAGCATACCCACAAACAGATATTCATCATAAACCCATTCAAGTTAATTTTCAGACGGAATTGTTTTATTACTATCACTATAATTATCATAACTTTTGAACAATAAATTATATTTCTAATCTGTCAGCTGTTCTATATTGCCAACATAATTGTCTATATCCTCTAAGTTTCCTGCTAGCTTGTCAGTAAAGTGGTTGAAAATGCAGTTGTTTGTTGAAATGTGGTGGCCGGACAAGATTTTTGTAATCATTTCTGTATCAAATATGAAAGATATTAATATAATAATCATGATAATCATACAGATATTTTATATCATTTGAAAGCCCTAGTTGTTATCTTCAAAATGGTACTATATATATTTACTTTGAGCATTCATTTTCATAATGAAATGTTGATGCCTAGGGCTAAAGATAATGTGCAATTTTGGCCACTGGTAGCGCTCATGAGCCGAAGACACCTCGGGCCGTGTTCGGTAGCGCCGAAGAAGAAGAAGCTTCAGACACGAATCCCCGCGGGGAAAACAGTGAAATATTTGTCTCAAAATTCTGTTCGTAACTCCAAGCAGATCAAGCGTGTCCTTAGAATTCCGTACGTAAATCTAAGCAAATCAAGCGTGTTTTTATGATGTATGAAACACAGATTGAGAGGTGTGTGTGTGTGGATCGTTTTTACGATTGTGGATTCTACTTCTGCGTTTGTCTATTTTTGATAGACCTCTAAGAAGAAGAAGCGTCACACACAAATCCCCACAGGGAAAACAGCGAAATATTTGTCTCAAAATTCTGTACGTAACTCCAAGTTGATCAAGCATGTCCTTAGAATTCCGTACGTAAATCTAATCAGATCAAGCTGTTTTTAGAATTCCGTACGTAAATCTAAGCAAATCAAGCGTGTTTTTATGATTTATGAAACACAAATTGAGAGGTGTGTGTGTGTGGATCGTTTTTACGATTGTGGATTCTGAGGTGTGTGTGTGTGGATCGTTTTTACGATTGTGGATTCTACTTTTGCGTTTGTTTATTTTTGATAGAAATCTACCCCCATATGGTGGGGGACCCCCAGACCCCCTGCTTAAAAAGTGGCCTGACTGGGGCTATATTTTGCACTATATTTCCTGGCATTAAATGCAATGTACTAATATACAATACGCTATAGTGCAAAGCAGAAATGGGATGAGGTACAATTTACAGTAAGGTGTACGAGTTGCAGTGCAAATGCTTCTTACTGGCGCGCTCCAGAGACTGTTACTGTACCATACAATATACAATATACTATGCAATGTACTAATATACAATACGCTATAGTGCAAAGCAGAAATGTAAGGTGTACGAGTTGCAGTGCAAATGCTTCTTACTGGCGCGCTCCAGAGACTGTTAAGCATTTTGGATAAAAGTATTCTGTACTTCTGTATGACAACAATGTATGCCTTTCAAATGTTAAATGATAAATGATAAATGATTAAATGATACACACTGAAATCTACGCTCTCTCATCCTGCTTTCCACAACGCGACAATATTATTAAACAGCAGCTCTGTCTTTCAAATGTTAAATGATAAATGATTAAATGATACACACTGAAATCTACGCTCTTGCATCCTGCTTTCCACAACGCGACAATATTATTAAACAGCAGCTCTGTCATTGAAGTGGGAAAAGTGGGAAAAGTGATTAAACAGCAGCGCGTCTGCACTCAGAAGATGGCGTGACAATATTGCTCTGATTCGCAGCGGCAACGCTGCCGCTGCCGCGGGGCGGTGCCACGCGTTTCACGTGGCCGTCGCGGCCAATCAGGCGAACCTGGAAACCGAAATCCGACTAAATCCGTTGCGGAAGTGATACACGCTGACGGACCCATGTATAGCCTATATCCTTTATAATGTTATAGGCTATTTTATTTACAGTATTTATGATTTGTTTCCATAGCCAGTCTCAGTTATGCTGTGGCTGAGATGGGTCGGGATTAATGAAGCTGATAGGAGACTGCTTCTCGGCTATACGAATTAAAGCACGATTGAAAAGAATGTACTTCCTTCTTGACAATAGCATATAATACGAGAGTACAAGAACAATGAATCTCACTGCCATGTAGCCTACGCCATGTATAGCCTGCCTATGTGATCAATAAAAACGCGAACTTGAATTCCATCATCATATTTATATGTTGTGTCTGTCCACTATGTTTGTTACTTTGTTATCCCCCCCCCCCGCCTATGTAAAGCGACCTTGGGTCTCTTGAAAGGCGCTATATGAAATTAAGCTATTATTATTATTATTATTATTATTATTATTATTAGTATTAGTATTAGTATTATTATTATTATTATTATTATTATTATTATTATTATTATTATTATTATTATTATTATTATTATTATTATTATTATTATTATTATTATTATTATTATCACGTCTGTGCGGGAGCTCACAAATAGACTGTGTTAGTCTCTCAGTGAAGTTTCAACAGAGGTCATCTATTCTAAGCAATAAATTGAAGTAGAAAGCATTTAGTTGTGACCAATCTTATTGGGAAACATGACACCAAATAATACTATTTTGCTTTTAATTTTAAACAATATTTAATCGTGTTTGGAGGTGGGTGTTCTGCGTCTGCCCCCCCGTGCCAAACAAGCAGGCCAACCTCTTGTTCGCGCGTGAGCCCGTTATAATTACACTACTGTCGCTATTTTACAATTAACTATAATGAATTACGGGTCATACAGAACACACCAGTGTTGCAATATTCATATTCTACCGCTGGGCGCCATGGGTACGCATGCTCTGAACACTCACCTGCAGTAGACTCTGAGTTTGCTATTAATTAAAGGTCTGTTTGTAACTATAGTATTCATGAAAGGACATCACAGGGACGCATTGTTTTTAAATGGAGTCTACTGTAGCTAGTTGGATGGATCGACAGCATGGGAGGAGGTGATATGTGGCTTATCAGAGATTCATTAAATCAAAATGTAGGACATTTTCTTATGAACAGCTTGCCTTTGTTATTATTAACTTTTTCACCCAAATAGTTTTCTGTTGTTGTTCTGTTGTTGATGTTGTAATGTAATGTTGTTTTTGTATATTGTATATTGTATGTCTATGGTATTTATTGTATATTGTATATTGTATGTCTATGGTATTTATTGTATATTGTATATTATATGGTATTTTTTGTATATTGTATATATATATGGTATTTATTGTATATTATATTTCTATGGTATGTATTGTATATTGAATGTCAATGGTATTTATTGTATATTGTATGTCTATGGTATTTATTGTATATTGTATATTATATGGTATTTTTTGTATATTGTATATATATGGTATTTATTGTATATTATATTTCTATGGTATGTATTGTATATTGAATGTCAATGGTATTTATTGTATATTGAATGTCAATGGTATTTATTGTATGTCTATGGTATTTATTGTATGTCTATAGTATTTATAGTATATTGTATGTCTATGGTATTTATTGTATGTCTATAGTATTTATTGTATATTGTATGTCTATGGTATTTATTGTATGTCTATAGTATTTATTGTATATTGTATGTCTATGGTATTTATTGTATGTCTATGGTATTTATTGTATATTGTATGTCTAAGCTGAACTGGGTTTGAACCGGTGACCCTTGAGTCACAAGCCCACTTCTGTAATATTTAGGCCTGTTTGGGAGTGAAAACATGTTTTATTGTAAATTGTATGTCTATGGTATGTATTGTTTTGTATGTCTAGGGTATTTATTGTATATTATATAGTATATGTCTATGGTATTTAATGTATATTGTATGTCTATGGTATCTATTGTATATTGTATGTCTATGGTATTTATTGTATATTGTATGTCCAATGTCCATGGTATTTATACAGTATGTCTATGGTATTTATTGTATACTGTATATCTAAGCTGAACTGGGTTTGAATCGGTGCCCCACGGGTCACAAACCCACTTCTGTAACTTTAGGCCTGTTTTGGAGTGAAAACACATTTATATTATAAACACCGGTAGGTAGAAGTAAAGGATGGATAACATGATCAAGCACAATCCAACCTTCAGTTTCTCCCGACACTATCATTAATCAACAGTGGGTGCTGTAGACAGAGCCTGTCCTCATGGGGATACAGTATCATCATCACATCCCCTCATGTATAAATTATAACGCTCATTACCGTCCTCTGTGCTGACCGGCTCAGTCCCGGCGCTCACAGACATTATTCAATCACTCTCTGCTGTCAAACCTCCACCACTGTGCGCCAGTCCTGATGAAGGACAGACTCACTGGACTGAACGACCACAGACCTGTAGCTCTTGACGTTCGTCACGAAGTCCTTCAAGAGCCTGGTACCATCACTGGCTCACCTGGAAACCACAACAGTTTAAACAACAGGCAGGATACGTGTTTTGAAATATATGGTTATATTTATATATGTATATATACTGTATAATATAATATACTGGAAATGAATTAATTCTGATTTAAATTCTGATATTTAAAGCAATGAGGATGGAAACAGCTAGTATTTGGTGAAGTATCACTCTCAATGAAAGCCAGGGACTGAGTAAAAGCAGTGGTGACTGATCCTGGAGACGCAGCAGAAGACATGCCCTACTCTCTACACCACCATGCAACACCATCCTCTCTACACCACCATGCAACACCCTCCTCTCTACACCACCTACACCACCATGCAACACCATCCTCTCTACACCACCTACACCACCATGCAACACCCTCCTCTCTACACCACCATGCAACACCCTGCTCTCTACACCACCTACACCAACATGCAACACCCTGATCTCTACACCACCTACACCACCATGCAACACCATCCTCTCTACACCACCATGCAACACCCTGCTCTCTACACCACCTACACCACCATGCAACACCCTGCTCTCTACACCACCTACACCAACATGCAACACCCTGATCTCTACACCACCTACACCAACATGCAACACCCTGATCTCTACACCACCTACACCAACATGCAACACCCTGCTCTCTACACCACATACACCAACATGCAACACCATCCTCTCTACACCACATACACCAACATGCAACACCCTGCTCTCTACACCACCTACACCAACATGCAACACCATCCTCTCTACACCACCTACACCAACATGCAACACCCTGCTCTCTACACCACCTACACCAACATGCAACACCCTGCTCTCTACACCACATACACTAACATGCAACACCCTGCTCTCTACACCACCTACACCAACATGCAACACTCTGCTCTCTACACACCACATACACCAACATGCAACACCCTGCTCTCTACACCACCTACACCAACATGCAACACCATGCTCTCTACACCACCTACACCAACATGCAACACCCTGCTCTCTGCACCAACATGCAACACCATCCTCTCTACACCACCTACACCAACCAACATGCAACACCATCCTCTCTACACCACATACACCAACATGCAACAACCTGCTCTCTACACCACCATGCAACACCATCCTCTCTACACCACCCTCTCTACACCACCTACACCAACATGCATGCCCACATGCCACACTACTTTTGGCCGTGTTTCGAACACACCTGTCTACCTCTAGGGCTGGCAGCGTTCTAGTTAATATTATATTATTAATGTACATTTCTATGTATATGTTTTCTATTATGGATGCATGTATATGTTTTCTCTTATGGATGCATCATGTATTATGTTCTCTATTATGGATGCATGTATATGTTTTATATTATGGATGCATGTATATGTTACAGGTACCAGGATATGGCACCTGATAGCAGATATATGTTCAACCTATAAAACAGGTTGTAGTTAGTCATGGACAAAAGGAGGTGCGGACATGATGTTACTGGTTCTGAATCCTCAGTTGTTTATTACATCAGCACTCATTTATTCATAAGAATCTTCAATCAATCATTATAATATCATACAATCAATTATTTCAATTATCTTACATTACTTCTTAATACATTCAATTATATTCAAAGGCATATTCATCATTACAGTACACATTCTACCCTTTTAGGATACCCTGGTTCACTTCAGTAGCATTTTCCTTTCAAATGTAGTCATCCAGCATTATATACTGTACATTGTAATTAATTATGTCTTTATGCATATTTGGTATCTTAAATATAAGCACGTGAAAAGGGAGCATTCTCCTGTTAATCTCAGTCTAGGCATATTGGAAGAGAACATCGTATCTGTCTTCTTTTAATAAAACACTGTCATTCTAATTGTCTGTCAAACAATTCCTTACATCATCAATAGCTATTACCTTTATCATCATTCGTTTATCATCAGTCATATCCACTATTCTATAGTGCACAGGAATACCTCAACACCTCTGTGTCACTCATATTTGTGTTCAAGCTCAAGTTCGTTTGAACCTTTAATCACTGTGCATCGAAAGTGCATTTATATATATATGTATATGGCTGATCTCAGCCTTACTAGGAATTGCTAAACCGTGACCATGGTGAAACCCAAAGGAATAAATTTATATTTACATTTAACGGAGAGCGGGATAGAAAGAGAGAGAGAGCGAGCACAAGGGGCGGCTCTAGTACCTAGCTAACTTCTAGCTAGCGTGAGCTAATTCTAGTCCTCTAAAACAGTGGTTCTCAAACTTTTTACACCAAGTACCACCTGAGAAGGTAGCTTGCTCTCCAAGTACAGGAGGCAAATTTATTCCTAATAACATTATTTATTGTTAACTTTTGTCAGACACAGCCACAAAGGGGTAGCTGTGAGGGCTGTGTGTGTGTATGTGTGGGTCATGAGCAGATAACAGGGATTCTTAAAGTTATCCGTGGAACGGACAACCACTAGACTGCTTACGCAGATATTTTAGGAGAGGGGAAAAATTAAACAACAGAAAACAACCTTTACAGGTGGAAATCTCAAAGTGAGTAATTAAGGAAATAAATCAAGTCCCAAAAAACAGGACTACTCTCAATAAAGAGGTATAGTATAAAAGTAAATAAGCCACAAGGACACCTCCTAATAAAGGAGTTTATATTGGAAAAAGTAAAACAATAAACCTCCACTAAGGGAGTTTATGTGTAGAATCACGTGAGTAGCCTAAAATAAGAATGACTACCATAAAGCTCAATTCTTAATCAGAGATCAGACTACACTTCAATATAATGAGCGTGACCAAAAGGACAGCCAACACTAGGAAATGAAAAAGCAGTTGACACTGCGATCTCCAAACTTAAATAGACTCGACATGGCCATAGGCACGGCTGTACTGCATCAGGTGCAATCAAGCCCACACACCTGCCGACCCATGAGGCAATTAACCACAGGGAACAGGGATTGACAGATATCCCTCACAGAAAGGTGAAATAAGGCAAAAACCATGACAGTAGCACTAGAACTAGCAAACTCTTCCACACAATTCTCATACAATGTAAGGGGCATTGAAAACATAATAACACTCACATAGCAAGTGAGAAAATTAAGAACAACTGTATTTCAGCAAATGTAATGTAAAAATGTAAAACTTAAATGTACAAATGTCACATACTGTTTGAACACAACAAAGCCACAACCACTGGATTACAAGATTTACAGTGCAATGACAATATACTTTTTTTCTTTTTCAAATGACAGTGTAGCCAAGACACCAGGCCCTCATTTATCAATGGTGCATACGCACAGATATGTGCGTAACCCGTGCGTACGATAATTTCTAAGCAAAGTGTGTGACTTATCAATTTGAACGTGTGCTTGACTTTGTGTGTATATTTAGTTACGCACAGTTCAGAGCAGTGGCGGTTTCTCTATGACAACACGTGAAACACAAATTCACTCATAATTCATAATTATTATTAATTTACATATATATAATATATATATATATATATATATATATATATATATATATATATTTTTTTTTGTATTATTATTATTATCTTTTTATTAGAAATGTTTTCCTCTGTAAAAAAATGCCAGTGCATTTTTTTTTCTTCAAAAATGGCCAAAATTGACAGCTCTGAGCAGGCCTGCATTGCAGTAATGACTGCAGTAAATATTCGTGCAGATGGCTGCACAGGTTGACCCAGGATTAAATAAATAATAAATAATAGCCCAAATAGGCTATTAACGTCATCTAAGCACGGTCTGTGCAGTTAAACTCTTGCCATTGAATGGGGGATTGAATGATTGACAGCCTTGTGATCCAATCAGAGAATGGTTTCTTTCTGCTGCGCTGCAGCTCTGCAGCTAGAATGATTGACAGCCTTGTGATCCAATCAGATAATGGTTTCTCTTCTGCCGTACTGCTGCTCTGCAGCTTGTTTACAAAATAATTTTTATCTCAGTTTAAGAAGATAACTTGTTGGAGCTAACGTAGCTAAAGGGCTACCACCGCAGCTATCAGGCCCAGGGTGGAGTGTTTTGTTATTGTTCATGAACTTATTGTGCATCGTTTGATGATATATATATACACCTGCGATAAAAGCTAAACGTGACAACAACAACAACGTCATTGCCTCGCGGGCACTTTGAATTCTCTAGTACTGTAGCGTTGCAATGGAGGAAGGAGATATTGTCGACTAGCTTGCTTGCTAGCTAACGTTATGTTGTAACGTTATGCAAGTCTTGTGAATGTCTAAACAAACGGCATTGTTTGATTGATTGATTGAAAACTTTATTAATGACGCAATGAAGCATATAGCACTAGTTAGAGGGGAAATTCGGATTCCTCTCGGATTCATTCATTGAGCAGAACTGCAATTCGCTCAGCTGCAGAAACGTTGAGGAGACAATACCCACAGGACTTGGAGGAGAACTTTGTTTCACTGTCTGTCTATGTCTACACATTTGGAGCAAGGCGCGTCAGCTGCAACAATGGTGAGTAACCGAATAACCGTTCATAAGTGATGCCGCTCTGTGTGTGTGTGTGTATACAGTGGCCGCCGAGCCACTGTATACTGTACATGGTCTGCTTGGTTTGATCGGGCCGCCGAGCCACTGTATACTGTACATGGTCTGCTTGGTTTGATCAGGGGCCGCCGAGCCACTGTATACTGTACATGGTCTGCTTGGTTTGATCGGGCCGCCGAGCCACTGTATACTGTACATGGTCTGCTTGGTTTGATCGGGCCGCCGAGCCACTGTATACTGTACATGGTCTGCTTGGTTTGATCAGGGGCCGCCGAGCCACTGTATACTGTACATGGTCTGCTTGGTTTGATTTAGGGGAGTGGTCTGCCCTGCGGGGGGGCCACGACATATTGCGCAACGCCACTGCATACCATTGACTCAGAATGGTCTGTTTTATTGAAATCGTCACAGCAGTATAGTTTGTTTATACTTCAGAAGGATATGATATTTAAACATGGTCCCCAAAATGAATGGAAGCAAATGAGGAGCCTGACACCTGGGAGGAATGGGGGTGTTGCAGCGTTGGGGATGTTTAAAAAATATAATTTAATATATAATATAATAATTTGTGCTTCACCTAAAAATTTGGTCAGCAGCCTCCACTGGTGAGTGACCAATTGGACATTTGCAGCCGCTTATCAGATGATTATGATATACAGTGCTCGCCAGATTTGTCTTTGATATCGCATGGCTATGGCCAATCTGATGACCGTTTGTTTATTCTTCAGCCAATAAGCCATTATAGATGTAACAGATGCTGCCAACATGCACACAGAGACAGGAGACAGATAAGAGCGCTGTCTGCGTTGCACCTCCCGGGAGGAAGAGGAGCGGAGGGGATCAGATAATGATGAAGCACATCCCTCACTCTGCTGCTTCTATCACTGTGTGTGCCATGACTCATGAGGACAGCACAGCAGATCCACCAGGGAATCCCACTGTGAAAGAAAATACCAAATAAAAACACAGTGAAAGATCTGAGAGATCAAAGCAACATGGATCGACCTGACAGTGATCACATAAAAAGGAAAATCTAAATCTTCTTTGATTTGAAGATTTTAATCTGTGATAACCATTAATCATAATAATAATAATAAAAATAATAATAAAAATAATAATAATTCATTTATTTTGTATAGCGCTTTTCAATTACCCAAAGTCGCTGACAATAGGTAAAAAACAAAGAAACATAGAACCGTATGACTACACAAGAACATAAAACCACGAGTAACAGACAACAAATACAGGAAGTAAGTAAGGGAAACCGAGGGGGGGTGGGGGGGTGGAGGGGCAGGATAGGAGAGAACGTAGGGTAGGGGAAAATGGGGGGTGGTAGGTTGGAGGAGGGTGGTTATGGGTAGGGAAGGTTGAATGCTAGGGAGAACAGGTAGGTTTTGGCTATGGAGGGCTTTAAAATGTGAGGAGTAATCATTTGAACTGTATGCGTTCCTTAATCAGGAGCCAGTGGAGAGAGTGGAGGACAGGAGTGATGTGGTCACGGGACCGGGTGTTCGTGAGCAGGCGAGCAGCAGAGTTCTGGACCATCTAGACTTGGAGGGAGCGGGAGGTGATGCCGGTGAGGAGGGAGTTGCAGTAGCTAGGCGGGAGGAAATGAAGGAGTGGATGAGGGATTCAGCAGCGGGGGGGAGAGGCAGTGTCTGATTTAGGCGATGTTGCAGAGGTGAAAGTATGCGGTTTTGATGACGGAGCGGACATGGGGGTCAAATGAGAGGGTGGGATCCAGGATGACGCCGAGGTTGCGAACCAGGGGGGAGGGGGTGATGGTTGAGTAATTTATAGTGAGTGTGATGGGTCCGGATCTGCTGAGGGTGGATTTGGTGCAGATGAGGAATAGTTCTGTCTTTTCACTGTTGAGTTTGAGGAGGTTGTGGGTCAGCCAGGATTGTATTTCGGATAGGCAGGACTCAATATGATATTATAATCATAATAACATAATGCTATCGAGCATTAGAAGTTGTCTGCAGTCTATTCTTCCTATAAATAACTAAGCTGGTCAGGAAGGCCAGTAGCGTGGTTGGGGTGGAGCTGGACTCCCTAGCAAGGGTGGCGGAGAGGAAGAGCCTTGCTAAGCTCCAGGCAATCAGGGAAGACCCCTCCCACCCACTATACACAGACTTGGCTGACAGGAGGAGCATGTTCAGTGCTAGGCTCACACTACCTAAATGCACGGCACAGGAAGTCCTTCATTCCAACAGCCATCAGACTATACAATGCTTCACTGTGCCTCACTGCATCACTGAGCACAGAGTGACAGTTACCATCTTCCTGGGCCCTCATTCACCAACGTGACTTACGCACAGATATGTGCTTAAGCTGTGCGTACGACCATTTCTAAGCAAAGAGTGGGATTCATCAATTTCAACTTGAACTTGACTTCGTGCTTATGTGTACGCACAGCTCTGAGCATGCTTAGCTGACGCCCAGTGGTAGAATATCGTTACTACGGCACAAGCGCTCCTCAGTACATGCATTCGTTTCAACGCGGAAATAAAGACACTGGCGCGTGTTCTGTATGACCCCCGTAATTCATTATAGTTCATTGTGAAATAGCGATATTAGTGTAATTATTGTCAAACCCTAAATAGCATGTGGAATAGGTCTTTCTCTCCGAATGAATGCAGGTTTATATATATAGCGTTATCGGGTGCACTGACTGCGCTCGCAGGAACTGTTTTCAGAGATAGCATCAGATAGGGATGAATGAATGAATGAGGGGCAGTCTAATTGCAGAGAGAACATAATATTAACTAGAGTCCACTACCCGAGACACCTCCTTCATTTGTACCGCAATTTGGGACCCAAATTGGAGCTATGAGCCTAAAAGCTTTTCCGTGCTTATTTGAGAAGGTCCAGCTGCAGAGCCGGAGAGACAGACAGCAGAGAGACAGACAGACAGACAGATAGACACTGTTCCACAGTGTGTGTGTGTGACCACTAGTCTCCTAGTAGAGACCCCCCCCCCCCCCCCCCTCTGGACCACCTCCCAGTAGAGACCCCCCCCCCCCCCCCCCCTCTGGACCACCTCCTAGTAGAGACAAGTTTTCTGAAATGTATGTTTATATATGCAAATGAGGCACTTCCCCATTAAATATGTGGACATTTATGGATGCAATAAGGCAAAATAAGTAAAATGAACAACTAAATGTGTGTTATTGACGTTTTATTGTCACTAGTTTCATAGAAGACATGTTTAGGAAGCAAAATATAACAAAATCTCAAAATCGACAAAATTGCCTATTCACCTGCAGTGTCTCGCCTTAATCCTCATCTTCGTCTTCTTCCTAGAGAAGTCTCTACTAGGAGGTGGTCCAGAGGGGGGGGGGGGGGGGGGGCTGAGTCTCTACTAATAGACTAGTAGTCACACACACGCACGCACGCACACACACACACACACACACACACACACACACACACACACACACACACACACACACACACACACACACACACACACACACACACACACACACACACACTGTGGAACAGTGTCTGTAACTGCCCCCCGGCTTGGTGTTGAAATAAAGATGCGGTTATGTTTCGTACAGATGCTTTTATTTATTTTCTCTTTTTTCTCTTGCATTTCAGCTTAGCAGTACTGTAGCTTTTCTTTGGTAGTTGTGTCGTTGCACAGTGTTTGTACAGGTAGTGACGGTTGCATCATTTGCTTCGTTTGCACCCCGTTTGCACCCCGTTTGCACCCCGTTTGCACCGTGAAAACTGCATAGGACAGTCAAACACAAACATACAATTAGTTATATATTTCACATTTCAATATTGTTCACATGTTGTTCATTATTATACCAAAGTGTTCAAACAAACAATTGCATTCAAAGATATTTAAAAGGTGAACTCGTCTTCCATAACAAAGGCACTCAGGGAAAAACAATGATATATAATAACGTTACTTGTCCGGCAGCAGGTGCCTTTGATTAGAATCTACTTCGTGAGTGCACCACTTTATATGTTTATAAATGTTTGGCGGTTACACACATAAATATACAACAACATATCTTCAACAACAGTAATAATAATAATACATTTGAGTGTTCGACATACCTTATTCCGCTTTACCAAGGGTAGTTAATTTAACTGGAGTAAGGTCCTTCTATCATACATATTCGCTGCCTGCTCCGTCGTTATCTCTGAATTACTTCCGCCTTGGTCACACAGGAAGCTGTGACTTTATACTAAAAGAAGACGAGCTCTGCCCCCATGTGGACACTAAATGAAAGTGCACAAGTGGCTCCGAAATATTATTTTCTTAAATAGATAAATAGAGGGCTCAGTATTCTGAGCCAATACAGAGAAATTGATCATCTAGACCAACGCAAATCAAAGCTTACTGACAGTAAAGATGATAGGCATCTTTACCCTTGGCGGTCAGTTACACTCCCACCAAATCCTGCTATGACGGATAAGCACAAAACAATTAATTTAGTCATACAGGATTTCCTTTTAGATTTCACATAGCATCAAAATAATACAATTCAAGCGTTTCTATACTAATTACTCTCGAGGAGGAGTACCAATTTCTGGATCGGTCGCTCGAGGACTGAAGGTCTGGTAGAGTGATCTTTTCGCTCCCCAGTCTGTATTTTTACTCGACGTACTAGACCGTCGCTCTCTGGAATGGCTTCGACGACCCGACATAGTTGCCACTGGCTTCTTGGCAGGTTACTGTCCTTGAGGATGACTATGTCGTTCACCTTGAGGTTACGCCGTGGTACGTGCCACTTCTGGCGTGTAGAAATGTTCAGGAGGTATTCCTTCTTCCAGCGGCTCCAGAATTGTTCGATTAGGTACTGGACTCTGCGCCATCTCTTGGTTGCATACATGTCCTCTTTAACAAATCTCCCAGGGGTGGAAGAGCGATTTTAGACTTCATCATGACTAGATGGTTTGGTGTTAAGGGTTCTAGCGCCATAGGATCGTTGATACCATCTACTGTCAGTGGTCGGCTGTTTACAATAGCTGTAGCTTCATAGAAGAGTGTTCTAAGAGAGGCGTCATCAAGTCTGCCTGGACACAGAGCGATAGTGGCGTTCAGCACATTTCTTACTGTCCTGATTTGACGTTCCCAGACACCACCTGCATGGCTGGCGGATGGAGCGTTGAAGACAAATTCACACTGTTTCTCTGCTAGAAAGATCTCCAGTAAACTGGCGTCACATTGTTTGAGTGCTTCTTTAAACTGGTTTCTAGCTCCCACGAAGTTAGTACCGTGGTCGCAATGAAGTTGCCGAACAGCTCCTCTGAGGCTGATGAAGCATCTCAAGGCGTTAATGAATGAGTCTGTTGATAAGTCTTCAAGCATCTCGATGTGGACAGCTCGTGAAGCTAGGCAAGTTAGTATCAGGCCATACCTTTTGTACTCCTTTCGAGCCTTTTTAATCAGGAAGGGGCCGAAGCAGTCCATGCCACTGTATGAGAAAGGCGGTGAGTCTTCCACACGCTCTTTAGGGAGTTCAGCCATTTGCTGCTCTTTAGTAGGTCGTCGGAGTTTCCTGCATCGTACACAGTTGTGAATCAGCTTGGCTACTAATTTGCTCCCACCAATGACCCAGAATCCATTTGCTCTCAGTTCCATTTGGGTTTGACTTCGGCCTTGGTGACAAACTTGAGCGTGGTGATGAGCCGTAATTAGCTTGGTGATAGGGCTGTCTTTTGGCAAAATGATGGGATGTTTCATTTCTTGACTGAGGGATGAGCGTCTCAATCTTCCACCCACACAGAGAAGTTCTTGATGCAGAATTGGATCAAGGGAATGGAGAGCACTTGAACTTGGGAGAGCATCTCCTTCCTGGCATCTCTTAATTTCCTGAGAGAAGGCTTGCTGCTGGACAAGCTTGATCACTATTTTGGCAGCTCTTTCTCGTTCTTCGACTGTCACCAGTTCGGTGTTGTGTACTTTTCCCGATCCCAGCCTCTTGATTCTTGCGACTACTTTCAGGATCTTTGACCATGAAGAGATCTGATTTAGGCGACTTAGAATGTCTGTACAACTGTTAACTTTGGTTGTGAAAGCTTGGACAGCCTTAACCTCAGGATCGCCTACGAGTAGGTCTGCGAAGGGATTCAGTTTGGGATGTACTTCTTGCTCCCAGAGAAATGTAGGACCTGACATCCAGTTTGTTGAAGGAATGTGAGATGCCTGAAGGCCTCTGGAGGCATGATCTGCCGGGTTCTCTGCTGTTTCGATATAGTGCCATTTACTTGGGTCAGTGTTTTCTCTTATCAGTTGGACTCTGTTCGCGACGAACACATGGAACCTTCTTGCCTCATTATTGATGTAGCCCAGAACTACTTGTGAATCTGTCCAGAAGAATTCTTCATCGATCTTCATCTGCAGTTCTCTTTTCAGCAACACACTTAATTTGGTTGCGACCACTGCCGCTGAGAGCTCTAGACGTGGGATGCTTGAGACCTTGGTGGGTGCTACTCTTGCTTTGGCCATCACAAGACTGGAGTGTACTGTATTTTTGTCATTTTTGTACCTGAGGTAGGAACAAGCGCCATACCCCATGCTGCTGGCATCGGCAAAGTGATGCAGTTCCGTCTTGATGATGTTGCCGAAGTCATGTGGGTGATAGCATCTAGGGATTGTGAATTCCTTTAAGTTATGTAGCCCGATCTTCCATTCCTCCCACCGTGGCTTTAAGTCATCTGGCAGTGGATCGTCCCATCTTATGCCTCTGCGGCATAGTTCTTGGAGTATGCGTTTTCCGCTTAGGGTGAATGGGGCAACAAACCCGAGTGGGTCATAAAGAGAGGCGACGATGGAGAGGATTCCTCGACGGGTTGAAGGCTGGTCTTTCATGTTGACATTGAAGCTGAAGGTGTCGTTGTCTATAGACCACTGAAGGCCAAGTGCATGCTCAGTTGGGGTCGCTTCCAGCTTAAGTTCGAGAGGGTCAGTGATTGTTGCTCTTTCTGAGGGTTTCACACAGTCGAGGACGTCTTTGTGGTTAGAGTTGAATTTGTGGAGGCGTAGGCCTCCTCGTTTGCACAATTTTTGTGCCTCGATGATCAGTTTCTTGGCCTCTTCGACTGATGAAACGCTGGCTAACCCATCATCAACGTAGAAGTTCTTCTCAATGAAGGCTGAGGCTGCTGGGTAGTCTTCTCTATGTTGGTGTGCCATGTACCTTAGGCCAAAATTGGCACATCCAGGAGACGAAGCAGCTCCAAAGAGGTGAACTGCCATCCTGTATTCCTGTGGTTCCGTTTCCAAATCACCTTCTCTCCACCACAGGAACTTGAGGTATTTTCGAGAGTCAGGGTGGACGAAGAACTGGTGGAACATTCTTTCCACGTCGCAGATTATGGCCACGTCTTCCTTTCTGAAGCGGCATAGAACTCCTATTAGGGAGTTGATTAAGTCGGGACCGGTCAATAGACAGTCATTTAGGGAAACTGCACAGAATTTAGCTGAGCAGTCAAACACGACCCGTAGCCTGCCAGGCTTTTGAGGGTGGTAAATGCCGTGATGAGGAAGGTACCAAGCGGTCTCTCCATATGAAGTGGTATGGTCAAGTTCTGCGTCACCTTTCTCGATGATGTCTTTCATGAAAGCCTTATAGCGTTCGTGATACTCTTTATCCGTCTTTAGCTTCTTCTTTAGAGACTGGAGGCGGACTGTAGCTAGTCTCTTGTTGTTTGGTAGGGATGGTGGGCTGCTACCCTTGAAAGGTAGAGGCATCTCGTAGTGTCCATCTTCTTTCTGTCTGATGTTCTCGCTGAGGAATTGTATGAAGTGAACATCTTCTTGAGACACGTACTTGTCCTCGTAGTTCCTTTCAGAGAAGTCCGACTCAAGTACTTTAAGGACATCTGTTGTAGACGGGGCTGGTATTTCTTTTACTGACACTCTATGTACAAAGCTCTGGCTCCCTTGTCGGTCCAGATGAGGGTTAGATGAGCCTATTATGCTCCAGCCAAGCTCTGTCCTCTGTGCAAAAGGTTCGTTTTCACAGCCTGTGATGACTTCGAGTGGAGCTAGCGCTGAGGGACAATCGCATCCTATTAACATACCCACTTCACTGTCTAGAAGTGATGGTAACTTGTTTACGAGATGCTTGAGGTGAGGCCACTGTAGCGCTGTTTTACCAGTAGGAATGTAGGATTTGTCTACTGGGATGAAGCTACGAGTGTAGGCTTGTGGCACTCTGATGTTGTTTGCAGAATGGAGTCCTCTGATTTGTAGGCCGCTGACACTCTTGCTGGTTATAACTGTATTTACAGCAGTCATTGTACTGAGTCTCAGCTTCACAGGTTGACTTTCCACACTTAACTCCTTAAGCAGGTCCTCTAAGATAAACGTTGTATCACTCTGTGTGTCGAGTAGTGCGTAAGTGAGCACCGTTATCTGTGGCTCTTGAACTGAAGACACAAGGACTGGGACAATGCTTGAGGTCGCAGAAGCACATCGGGTTGTAGTGTGAGACACGACTCTGCAGACTTCTTGGCCCCGGTAGTTTGCAGTAGATGTGCCACTCTGGGTTGTCTCTGGTGCTTGTGACCTCTCTTCGTGCAGACACGTTGGATGACGACGGTTGCAGGTGTTGCAGGTATGTCGCCGTTTACAGTCCTTGCTGGAGTGTCCCTTCTTTAGACATCCAAAGCAGAGGTGATTTTGGTAGATGTACGTTCTCTTATCCTCTATAGACCTTGATGCGAAGTTAGTGCATGTAGCAATGCCATGATTCTCATTCTTGCAGATTGGGCAAGGTGGTCTGGCTCTATAGGGTGAATACTGTGTCTCCACGATGTTGCTCTTTATGTGAGTGCTTGTATTCAACGCTCTGGCTCTCTTGGAAAACCTCTCGTCTGAGGCTCTGGAGTTCAACAGTAGTGGGGTAGCGATGGGGTTACAAGCTATTATACAGAACACTCGCCAGACAATATGACCCGTTGGGATGTATTCTACCTTACACCACCAGGGCAAAGATGATTGTAAGAGCGTTATGGGACAAGGACCAGGGCTGGGACGACCCCATACCCGAACACCTTGCATCCACATGGAGAGAGTGGGAGACGGAACTCAGCTCACTCCCAGGTGTCAACATACGCTGCAGCTACTTCCCACCCACAGTGAGGCCGGAGACGTGCCAGATGGACCTGCACGTCTTCAGCGACGCCTCCGAAGTAGCCTACGGTTCGGTGGCCTACTTGCGTGCCCGAGAGGAGGGAGGAGAAATACATACTGCTTTCATCCTGGCTCGCTCAAGAATAGCCCCACGAAAGCAACAATCTATCCCGCGTCTAGAGCTCTGCGCAGCCCTAGCAGGAGCGCAACTCGCCACGTTAATCCAACGTGAACTCACCATTCCGGTGCAAAGAACAATCTTGTGGTCAGACTCCACGACAGTACTCACATGGATCCGGTCTGATTCGTGCAGATACAAGGTCTTCGTGGGAGTCAGAGTCACAGAGATTCAAGATTTAACAGAAGTAGCAAGCTGGAGGTATGTGGACACAAAACACAACCCAGCTGACGTCATCACCCGGGGAATGTCCCTGGATGACCTCACCCGTCACAACCTATACAGTGACGGGCCAGAGTTCCTCAAGCTCCCGGAAGAAGAGTGGCCTACACCCACCCCACGGGAAGCGAGTAAAGAGGAGGCCGAAAACAAGAAATCTATGTTCTGTGGATTGAACACACTCGTCTCCACAGACCCCGACATAGACGATTGCCTCACCCTAGAGAGTGCGCAGCTAAAGACATTCCTGTGGCACCACCCAGAGGTTCAGCTCACTACTGACATTACAGCAGCTGACTACGAAGAAGCAGAACTTCTTCTACTACAACGAGCCCAGAGAGACTCGTTCCCCGATGAGCTAGACTGTCTACAGGGAGCAAAGCCCGTCCCATCAGACAGCAGACTGCTCCACCTAGCCCCCGAGAGCGACGCCCATGGTCTCATCAGAGTGGGTGGTCGTCTGCGGAGAGCTCCAGACTTACTGGATGACGTCAAGTACCCGATAGTCTTAAACAGCCGACACAAGGTCACAGAGCTGATCATAAAGAAATACGACGAGGATGTGCATCACGCCGGGGCAGAGAGAGTCTTCGCGGAGATCAGACGTCGTTATTGGATACTGCAAGGGAGAGAAGCAGTGCGGCGCTTCCAGCGAACCTGTCTAGACTGTCGTAAGTGGCGAGCGCAGCCCAGTATACCCCGGATGGCTGACCTACCTCCCTGTCGCCTCCGACTCGGCGACAAGCCTTTTCACTCCACCGGTATGGACTGTTTCGGCCCGCTGTATATAAAGAAAGGAAGAGGAACCGAGAAGCGGTGGGGTATTGTATTCAAATGCATGACCACCCGAGCGATGCATATAGAACTCCTTCCAACCATGAGCACAGACTCATTCCTTATGGCCTTCCGAAGATTCACATCGCGGAAAGGCAAACCGTCTATATTATTGTCTGATCACGGGACAAACTTCAAAGGCGGAGAGAGAGAGCTGAGAGAGAGCTTCCAAGCTATGGGCCCAGAACTTAAGACCCACCTCGCTCCATCCCAGATTGACTTCCAGTTTAATCCCCCGAACGCACCTCACTTCGGTGGAACTTGGGAACGAGAAGTACGTTCAATAAAGACAGCCCTGTACGCCGTGCTTGGGGCCCAGACCGTGGCGGAAGAAGTCCTAATGACAGTCCTCACGGAGATCGAGGGAGTATTGAACTCAAAGCCCCTCGGTTACGTCTCAAGTGATGTAGCAGATGTCGACCCAGTCACCCCCAACACACTCTTGATGGTGCGGCTGGACCCCGCGCTACCACAGACAATGTACAGGCCTGAAGAAGCGAACGGCCGAAGAATGTGGAGGTACAGTCAAGTATTGGCTGACAAGTTTTGGAACAGCTTCCTACTCCACTATCTACCGTCTCTACAGACCCGCCAGAAATGGGTGAAAGAGAGAGACAATTTGACAGAAGGAACAGTCGTCATGATTATCGACCAGTCACTACCCCGAGCTATGTGGCCGGCTGGCCGCGTAAGCAAAGTGATCACCGGTGCCGACGGAAAGGTCCGAGCAGCCGAAGTGCTCGTCCAAGGACGGATCTACACCCGACCCGTGGCGAGGCTAATAGAACTGCCAAGGCTCCCCGATACTATCGATGACGACCATGACCCCATGACTTTGTGAACTGACCGACCCCTCACAACAGACATTGAGTAGTGGACAGTGCGGTTAATCTGTCTCTGCTTAGCTAATTAGGTGGGACTAATTAGGGGGCGGCTGTTACAAAGGATCAGATTAAACCGAATATATATATTTATTTATTGATATATATTGCATAGTATTTGTATATCGTTTGATATCCCTTGTATATTCCTTGTACATATACACGGAATATCCCTTTAGCCCAGACCATAATATTTCATTCTCCTATTGGACAGCGGTCCACAGGCGCCAGAGCCGTGCCTCCAGAGTCAGGTTCAAAGTCACCGTCAAGACATGTCTGTGCATGCCCGGCCTTGCCCAGGAATACGAGACAGAGATGAGGTTGGCACTAGTTTGTTCACCGTACATATAAATATGGCGCAGGTGAATACAGAAGCACTTAGTCAGAAGTCAGAGTTACCCAATAAGTTGAAGCCTCACCCACGATACTCCGTGCGGTGAAGTATGGCCTGTTTGGCCCCAGAATAGAGCATTGAGACCGCGTGCAAATTAATAACTGAATTGTCAGAGTTTGGCGCTATACCGTCGAGTGCGACATATTTCTATTAAGTCAGTAATAGTCTATTTGTGTATAGTGTATCGTGCGGCTAAAGTTCTACAGTGACCAGCATCACCAACGCTTCCTCGTATCAGCTAGAGTGCTTATCCAGGCTGGGCTGCTTTCATGGCGCTTTCACCCGAGGAGACCTAGACGAGAACCGTGTGGACATGTACACTGGATTAATCTACCCGACGACTACATAGCCCTTTGCGGCTGGATTATATTTGTTTTGGTCCTGTGATTTATGGAGCGGAGAATCGCCGACGCCTACACGTGTTGGATTTACCCTGTGAGGAGCCAAGTCGAGTCCGCGCCTCAGAGAGCCTGAGGCCGGCTAGCTTTCTTCACTGTGGAGCTACAGTCTACGGAGAACAGCTGTATTCGTCTGTGGATCAAGAGACTATTGCACCGTCTCCTGTACTTGGAGTCTCCTTAGTCATCGTTGACCAGACTCTCTACTACCGACAGATCCTCTACCCCTGCTGGCTTACAACCGGGGGGACCCTTCCAGTATCTCCCGCTATATATTACTAGTGTACCATAGATATAATTCCCTAAGATTCAGGTTGTATAATTACCTCCTGCGTAACCAGAGAATGGACATTCATTGTTGATTTGCCTACGCACATTCCTTTGCCTTACAAGTGCATTCAAAGTATAATAGAGAAGTATTATGTACCTTTTGCTGCAATAAATACTTAAAGACAACTTTGTGTAGAACCGGTTCATTGTGGGAAGTGTTCATTATATTTATATATCATGTACTGTATGGCCAGTAATTAAAGTACATAAAGCGGTAGTGGTTTAATGATACCATACTTATCAATACAGTCAGGGAATTGTACCCCTCAGTTACAGTTACCCTTCTGGTCATCCAATCTTGATACAACTTACACTGCCTTGGTTGAAGTGTTTTTGCATTCCAGTTGAAATATTCGCTATTACAAAGCTCTTTGTATATTTGATAGTGGTGTCAAGGACTTTGTAGGGGTGTTTTTGACAAACTAACAGTTACGGAAGTTGTAAAAGGAGGTCAATGGCGTATGAGAAGTAGTTTGATGTCAATATATAAAAAAAATTGCAAGCTATTGAAATGTAAAGCATGAAAGCATAAAGCATCCTGTTGTGAAGGATCAGATTAAACCGAATATGTATATTTATTTATATATATATATTTAATTGTATTTGTATATCGTTTGATATCCCCTGTATATTCCTTGTACAATATGCACTGAATATCCCTTTAGTCTACTAAACAGCCCATAATAGTTTCATTCTACCATTGGACGAGAACCTGGCGCCAGGTTGCCATACCCCTAGGTCCAAGTTCAATCGTGCCGCCTAACATGTCGTGGCAAGCCCCGGTTCCGCGCAGGAATATGTCGGGCGAAATACGAATGGTACTATTTGTTCATAGCGCATATATATATGGCGCAAGTAAAGTAGAACTTTTTTTAGTCCAGTTCTTTACCCTCCAACAGAGTGACAGACGCAAAGCCTCCCCACGACGCACGTGTGGTGTAGTAAGGCCTACTTGGCCCAGAATAGGCATTGAGATATCGTGTAGATTAATAGTTGAATAGTCATAGTTTGGCACTATACCGTCGAGTTGGACGTATTCTATTAAGCTAATAATAGTCTATTTATGTATGGTGCATCGTTCGGTTAGAGTTCTAAAGTTATCAGTACCCCCATCGTTCCTGACGTTATCTGGACGCTTAACCAGGCTGAGCAGACCCCTAGTGGTGCTTGCATCCGAGGAGCTCCGGGCCAGGGCGACCGGACCTGTATATTGGATTACTCTACCCGGACGACGGCGAGCCTTCCACGGCTTGGATTATGCTTTGGGTGCTTTGATTATTCCATGGATAAAGGCCAACACTGCGGAGTGTTGGAATTACCCCCCGGAGAGGACTCCAGGTGAGACGGCGCTCTACACCAGTGAGGTCGCCTCACGTCTCTCCGTTGTGGACCGGCAGCTACCGTCCACCGAGGGTCCAGCTGTATTCGTCTGCGGACCGAGGTTCTGTGGGCACCGTGTCCAAGACTTTGGATTCTCCCAAGACACCGTCGGCCAGATGGGATACCGCCAGCGGCTTCTCTAACCCCCCCCTCCTACTGTCTTACAACCAGCGGGACAACCCCCCCCCCCTTAGTGTATCCAGCTATAATCATTTAAGTACCATCGCTATCGTTTCCTAAATATTCCAGGTTGTATACTTACTCCCTGCGTAACCAGAGATTGGACATTCAATGTTGATTTACCTACGAATACTCATTTGCCATAAAAGTGCATATTTCATATTTCAAATCATAAATGTAATTAAGTGAACGTTGTATATACCCTTTGCTATATTAAACCTTCGATTTGGTACATTTGTGTGGATTCGTTTCATCAGGTGGGAAAGTGTTCATCATACTTATATCATGTACTGGATGGCCAGAAGTTAAAGTACAAGAGGTAGTGGTATTAAATATCATATCTAACAATACAGTCAGGGAATTGTACCCCTCAGTTACAATTGGTCCTTCGAGCTGGATGGTAACTAGTGTAATATTAATATAGTGTTATTAATATCGAAATGGCCTATGATGAACACTCCACGAAACGATCCTCCTAACCTAGAACGCCCGCGGCGCAGACGACAGACACCTCAGTACTTAGAGGCTTACACTGTCAGTCAACTACCTAGCCTTCGACAAACGGTAAACGCGGTAAAAGTAGAAAGTAAAATTATGTCTGACCTTAACGACCAGGTTTCCCCGACCACAGAGGCCCTAGTAGGTCCTAATGTAACTGACCAAGCTCACGGTGGGGACCAGGAGGGAATTGACATGCCTTTACCCCCCGCCACTACCCAAGAAGTAGTCCCCGACCAGCCCCGGGAGGAAGACAACCCTACAGAGAGAGAACTCTGCACGGAAGAAGGGGAGGAGAGCACCGAGGAAATAGAGCTCCAGGACTCCCCAACGAGTACCCCCAGGAGCGGCTCACGCAGGAGCGGCTCACCTCCACAACCGCCTTCCCCCAGCGAAGCGGAGAGGATGCTACAACAGGCGTTCCTCGTCAGCCTGACAGCCTCTACCGAACGCGAACGTCTCCAAGCACAGGCGCTTAGCGAGCGCGAACGTCTCCAAGCACAGGCGACCAGCGAGCGCGAACACCTCCAAGCGCAACAACGGAGCGAAGAAGAGCGCACACGCCTGGAGATGAGACGCCTCCAGACAGAAGAGAATATGGCAAGAGACCGGGCCGACGCCCAGCGCGCCGCTGCCGGTGCCCAAAGAGAAGCAGATCTCACCAAGCGCGAAGTCGAGCGCGACAAGTTACAAGCGCAGCTAATGGAGCAGCTGATCCGCAAGGCAACACCCTCTCCCTCCGCCAGGGGTTCAAGGAACTCGTCGAGACAACAGTCAAGGGCAGCGTCTCCTCAACGAGCAAGCAACCCTGAACTTGACCAACAGACCGAGCCTATACCCCCCGCAGACCCCCTTCACAGACCGGTCCAAGCGAGACCCAGCTACAAGGAAGGAGCGGCATACACTGCGGAGAAGCTAAATGATTACAGGATCTGGAAGATCTGATAGAGGAAGAAGAGGGAGAGGAGGAGAACCAAGCCCGACGACAGCACAGTACTCCACCGGACCAGGAGGTCCCATACAGTCCGGGCTATACCCCCGCGGCGCTGCGCTACAGACCCCCGACTCTATTCACGGGTGAGCACGACGCACGACCAGCCCCGAGGAATAGCACCTGGACCAGCGGGCCATGGTACCCTGCCAGTACCAGCCCACAGCGAGGCGCAAGAGGGGACTCGCCCAGGAGGTCTCTCCCCCAACGCTCGCCGATGTATCAGCCATCCACGGCGTCATACAATGCCACACCGTCATTCCCAGACTTCGCCTATGAGAGTCGAGCACAGTACACGGAGCTCCGGATGTGCTTAGAGACAATGATGGTGGATGTCGCTGATGAACGCCACAAGTATGCAATATTACTGAAGCACCTGAAAGTACCGCGAGCGCACAATATAGCGCTAGCCTATGCTACCTCTTCGACCCCATACACAGCGGCCCTTGCAGCGCTGGATCAGAGATATGGACGTATATGGGATTACGTAATCCAGGAGATAAGGCATATTGATCGCCTACCCCCAGCCACAGACAATCGCTCACTAGACGACCTGTCAATCAAAGTGCAGTCCCTGGTAGGGATGCTGGGAGCGCAACGGGAGAAGGGCATGCATGAGCTATACGCCAACTCTAACGTCGAGAGGATTTTGGAGAAGCTGCCACCCGCAAGACAGGAGCGCTTCAGGCGGCAGAGAGATTACCGGGATCCCAACGGCCCCGAGCCATCCCTCCTTGATCTAGCCGACTTCCTGGCGAGAGAAGTCAGCAGCTTACGACTAGATACATTTGGGCGGAGCACGCCAAGCTCCAGAGAGGGACCCAGGAGAATAAATGATGGAAGAAGATCGGTGACTGTCATGCACCAATCAGAGTCAGTACCGAGCAGTAAGAGTCACAGCACCCCCTCGAGAAAAGAGAAGTGGAAGATAGCGTGTCCCTACTGTGAGAAAGAACACTGGCTGTCACAATGTGACCTATTCACAAAGATGAATGCAGAAGAAGTGAGTCAATGGATAAAGTCCAACCGGCGCTGTTATCGATGTGCGCGGCCCCACATGGCAGACGAATGCCGCCTAAAGAAAAGGTGCAGCCGGTGCGATGGAGCCCATCTAGACATACTACACGATAGTAACGGAAGACGGCCTACACCTGCACCACGGAGCGGCACCAAGGCAAGTGTCATGTACATTGACCCCGCCAGCAGCAGCGGAGCCCAAGTGCTCTTAAAGGTAGTCCGTGTGACATTGAGCTACCAAGATAAAGTCATGGACACTTACGCCGTCCTTGATGACGGGTCAGAGAAGACCCTTCTGCTCGCGTCCGCTGCGACCCAGCTGGGACTGCGGGGGAGCAAGAATGAAATGACGATTCGGACAATAAGAAGAGATTTAAAGACGATAAAGGGCGAGAATTTCTCCTTCACCATCGCAGCAAACGGGCAGCCAGAGCGACGGTACAAGATTACAAATGCTTTCACCAGCCAAGAAATAGGACTATCGCAGTACACCTACCCTGTCACCAAGTTGATGGATAAATATGTGCACCTGCGCCAATTACCTATCCCGCTCATAGACGGCGCTACCCCGACCCTGCTGATAGGCTCCGACCATGCAGAACTCATAGTCCCGATTGACCGGGTCCATACAGGCCCCCGAGGCTGTCCTGCAGCAGTCGAGACCCGCCTAGGGTGGACCCTACAAGGCCCCCTCGCTAAATCTCTCAACCGAACAGCAGCCACTAGCTGCTTCCACTCCAGAACGACAGAAGAAGACACCACTCTCCTGCAGCATGTCGAGAGGCTATGGACCCTAGAGACAATGCCCTTTAAGAACGAAAAGAAAGACATTCGCTCTAAAGAAGACATTTACGCCATCAACCTACTCGAGCAGGGGACAAAGAGAGTCACAGTCGGCGGAGTGATGAGATACGCAACTCCACTCCTAAGGCGAGAGGGAATGCCCACCTTTCACGCAAAGAAAGACGCCACGGAGCGCTATCTATTGAACACGGAGCGGCGCCTAGCCAAAGACCCCGCTCAAGAGAGTGTGTACCGCGCTGAGATTGAGAAGCTAATCACAGCGGGACACGTAACAAAGATTGACATTAAAGAGGCCGATCAGACGACCGAATCATGGTACGTGCCGCATCACAAGGTCCATCACAACGGCAAGGATCGCATTGTGTTTAACTGCAGCTACCAGATCGGATCCCAAAATCTGAATAAAGAGCTCTTGCCCGGCCCCACACTCGGCCCCTCCCTACTAGGCGTGCTACTGCGCTTCCGCCAGGACAAGGTGGCTATCAGCGGGGATATCAAAGGGATGTTCTTGCAGGTGAGACTAGTAGAGGAGGACAAGCCTCTGCTGCGGTTCCTATGGAGAGAGAAGATCGGAGATGAGAACCCAGCCATCTACCAGTGGGAAGTACTCCCCTTCGGAACCACATGCAGCCCGTGCTGTGCTACATTTGCACTACAGAAACACGTCACAGAGGACCCAGCAGCAGATGAAGAGGTCCAACACAGTGTGAAGAACAGTTTCTACGTGGACAACTGTTTACAAAGCGTTTCGACTCAAGAAGAAGCCGAGGCTCTCCTAATCAAGTTACGCGCCTCCCTGATCAAAGGCGGCTTTGATCTCAGGCAGTGGGCCAGCAGTGACCCGCACGTATTGCGCAGCCTCTCCTCCGCGGACAAGGCTGCCAGCAGCGAGACCTGGATGGCGACAATCCCAGGAGAAGCCCAAGAAATGACACTAGGACTAGTCTGGCGCTTCAAAACAGACTCGCTCCACTATAGACACAAACCCTTGGCTCCAGAGCAGGGAAGGTCGGCGGCGATACCGACCACCAGACGGAGTGTGTACAGAACACTCGCCAGACAATATGACCCGTTGGGATGTATTCTACCTTACACCACCAGGGCAAAGATGATTGTACGAGCACTATGGGACAAGGACCAGGGCTGGGACGACCCAATACCCGCACACCTTGCCTCAACATGGAGAGAGTGGGAGACGGAACTCCGCTCACTCCCAGGCATCAATATACGCCGCAGCTACTTCCCATCCACAGTGAGGCCAGAGACATGCGAGATTGAGCTACACGTCTTCAGCGACGCCTCCGAAGTAGCCTACGGATCGGTGGCCTACTTGCGTGCCCAAGAGATGGGAGGAAAGATACACACTGCCTTCATCCTGGCCCGCTCAAGAATAGCCCCACGTAAGCAACAATCCATCCCGCGTCTAGAGCTCTGCGCAGCCCTCGCAGGAGCGCATCTAGCCACGTTAATCCAACGTGAACTCACCATTCCGGTGCACAGAACAATCTTGTGGTCAGATTCCACGACAGTACTCACATGGATCAAGTCTGATTCATGCAGATACAAAGTCTTCGTGGGAGTCAGAGTCACCGAGATTCAAGAGTTAACAGAAGAAGCGAGCGGGCGGTATGTGGATACCAAACACAACCCAGCTGACGTCATCACCCGGGGAATGTCTCTGGATGACCTAACCCGTCGCAACATCTACAGTGACGGACCAGCATTCCTCAAGCTCCCGGAAGGAGATTGGCCTACGCCCACCCCGCGGGAAGCAAGTAACGAGGAGGCTGAGAACAAGAAACCTATGTTCTGTGGACTGAGCACTGTCGCCTCCACAGACCCCAACATAGATGACTGCATTACCCTAGAGAGTGCGCAGCAAAGAACATTCCTGCGGCACCACCCAGAGATTCAGTCCACCACTGACATGTCAGCAGCTGACTACGAAGAAGCAGAACTTCTTCTACTACAACGAGCCCAGAGAGACTCGTTCCCCGATGAGCTAGACTGTCTACAGGGAGGAAACCCCGTCCCATCAGACAGCAGACTGATTCACCTGGCACCAGAGAGTGACGCCCATAATCTCATCAGAGTGGGTGGTCGCCTGCGGAGAGCCCCCGATCTACCAGATGACATTAAGTACCCGATCGTCTTGAACAGCCGACACAAGGTCACAGAGCTGATCATAAAGAAATACGACGAGGATGTACACCACGCAGGAGCAGAGAGAGTCTTCGCGGAGATCAGACGTCGTTATTGGATATTGCAAGGGAGAGAAGCAGTACGGCGCTTCCAGCGAACCTGTCTAGACTGCCGTAAGTGACTTACCCCCCTGTCGCCTCCGAATCGGCGACAAGCCATTCCACTCCACAGGCATGGACTGCTTTGGCCCGTTGTATATAAAGAGAGGAAGAGGCACCGAGAAGCGGTGGGGTATTGTATTCAAATGCATGACCACCAGAGCGATACATATCGAGCTCCTTCCGACCATGAGCACAGACTCATTCCTTATGGCCTTCCGGAGATTCACATCACGGAAAGGAAAACCGTCTACATTGTTGTCTGATCACGGGACCAACTTCAAAGGCGGAGAAAGAGAGCTGAGAGAGAGCTTCCAAGCTATGGGCCCAGAACTTAAGACCCACCTCGTTCCATCCCAGATTGACTTCCAGTTTAATCCCCCGAACGCACCCCACTTCGGTGGAACCTGGGAACGAGAAGTACGTTCTATAAAGACAGCCCTGTACGCCGTACTCGGAGCCCAGACTGTGGCGGAGGAAGTCCTAATGACAGTCCTCACGGAGATCGAGGGAGTATTGAACTCAAAGCCCCTCGGTTACGTCTCCAGTGATGTAGCAGATGTCGACCCAGTCACCCCCAACACACTCCTAATGGGGCGGCTGGACCCCGCGCTACCCCAGACAATGTACAGGCCTGAAGAAGCGAACGGCCGAAGAATGTGGAGGTACAGCCAAGTACTAGCTGACAAGTTTTGGAGCAGCTTCCTACTTCACTACCTACCGTCTCTACAGACCCGCCAGAAGTGGGTAAAAGAGAGAGACAATTTGACAGAAGGAACAGTCGTCATGATTATTGACCAGTCACTACCCAGAGCTATGTGGCCGGCTGGCCGCGTAAGCAAAGTGATCACCGGTGCCGATGGCAAGGTCCGAGCAGCTGAAGTACTCGTCCAAGGGCGCACTTACACACGTCCCGTGGCGAGGCTCATAGAACTGCCCCGACTCCCAGATACTATCGATGATGACCATGACCCCATGACTTTGTGAGTTGACTGACCCTTACAGCGGACCTTGAGTGGTAGACAGTGCGGTTAATCTGTCTCTGCTTAGCTAATTAGGTGGGACTAATTAGGGGGCGGCTGTTGTGAAGGATCAGATTAAACCGAATATGTATATTTATTTATATATATATATTTAATTGTATTTGTATATCGTTTGATATCCCCTGTATATTCCTTGTACAATATGCACTGAATATCCCTTTAGTCTACTAAACAGCCCATAATAGTTTCATTCTACCATTGGACGAGAACCTGGCGCCAGGTTGCCATACCCCTAGGTCCAAGTTCAATCGTGCCGCCTAACATGTCGTGGCAAGCCCCGGTTCCGCGCAGGAATATGTCGGGCGAAATACGAATGGTACTATTTGTTCATAGCGCATATATATATGGCGCAAGTAAAGTAGAACTTTTTTTAGTCCAGTTCTTTACCCTCCAACAGAGTGACAGACGCAAAGCCTCCCCACGACGCACGTGTGGTGTAGTAAGGCCTACTTGGCCCAGAATAGGCATTGAGATATCGTGTAGATTAATAGTTGAATAGTCATAGTTTGGCACTATACCGTCGAGTTGGACGTATTCTATTAAGCTAATAATAGTCTATTTATGTATGGTGCATCGTTCGGTTAGAGTTCTAAAGTTATCAGTACCCCCATCGTTCCTGACGTTATCTGGACGCTTAACCAGGCTGAGCAGACCCCTAGTGGTGCTTGCATCCGAGGAGCTCCGGGCCAGGGCGACCGGACCTGTATATTGGATTACTCTACCCGGACGACGGCGAGCCTTCCACGGCTTGGATTATGCTTTGGGTGCTTTGATTATTCCATGGATAAAGGCCAACACTGCGGAGTGTTGGAATTACCCCCCGGAGAGGACTCCAGGTGAGACGGCGCTCTACACCAGTGAGGTCGCCTCACGTCTCTCCGTTGTGGACCGGCAGCTACCGTCCACCGAGGGTCCAGCTGTATTCGTCTGCGGACCGAGGTTCTGTGGGCACCGTGTCCAAGACTTTGGATTCTCCCAAGACACCGTCGGCCAGATGGGATACCGCCAGCGGCTTCTCTAACCCCCCCCTCCTACTGTCTTACAACCAGCGGGACAACCCCCCCCCCCTTAGTGTATCCAGCTATAATCATTTAAGTACCATCGCTATCGTTTCCTAAATATTCCAGGTTGTATACTTACTCCCTGCGTAACCAGAGATTGGACATTCAATGTTGATTTACCTACGAATACTCATTTGCCATAAAAGTGCATATTTCATATTTCAAATCATAAATGTAATTAAGTGAACGTTGTATATACCCTTTGCTATATTAAACCTTCGATTTGGTACATTTGTGTGGATTCGTTTCATCAGGTGGGAAAGTGTTCATCATACTTATATCATGTACTGGATGGCCAGAAGTTAAAGTACAAGAGGTAGTGGTATTAAATATCATATCTAACAATACAGTCAGGGAATTGTACCCCTCAGTTACACATCCCTTAAATAAGACACTAGGTCACTGATAGCTGTGTTAAGGGCTTTGTAAGAGATAGGAGGTGAAAAAAGTTGTAGAACGCGCTCACCTCACTAGACTTGACACTGGGTGCTGTAACCTCTAATATCATACATAAAAATAGGGAAACAATGTCCAGGCACGCACTCCAGGTTTTTCCAAAGCCATTCTGAAGAAGGTGTGTTCACACCGAAACGTCATGATTACAGGCTGCCAATAAATTTGGAAAAACCTGGAGTGTGTGCCTGGACATTGTTTCCCTATTTTTATATAAGAGATAGGAGGTCAATGACATAAGAAGTGACATTTGGAACAGTCAAGAGACAAGTGGAAAAAACTCAAACTTATTGAAGATTGAAATGTCCGTTTTGCACTTTTACTTTTAGTGGTAGATGCGGCAGCCCTACATTCACTGCTTTGCACTCTCAACTGCATTGTAAGCTGTGGTGTTTTTGAGTGTGAAATGTCTAATGTAGCCCTACAACATATCCCAAAACTGGGTTAAATTAATGCATAGAGACTAAGGGTGTAACGGTACACAAAAACCATGGTTCGGTATGATTTCAGTACAGTGGGGGAAAGTTTTCAGAACATGGCTTTCCATGTACCACTTGGGGGTGATGTAGTGTGCAGTTACTGTTAAGTAGGGCTGTCAACAAATATTTTATATTCAAAATAATAATCGACTTTGCAAACAAAGAAAACATGATAAATGGTGCATTTATATAGCGCTTTACAATTTGTTCCTCACATTTTCTGTGTGTGTGTGTGTGTGTGTGTGTGTGTGTGTGTGTGTGTGTGTGTGTGTGTGTGTGTGTGTGTGTGTGTGTGTGTGTGTGTGTGTGTGTGTGTGTGTGTGTGTGGAGGGGGAGGGGGAGAGGTATTCTAGCTTTGGCTTGTCGTTTGCATTTGCCATACTATGAGGCAATGCTAAATTACAGGTAATCTCTGAGTGGTCTGCATGGGCTGAACGAACAACATCCGGCCCTTTGCGCAGGTTATATTTTGTGAAGGAGGGGGGACTTGGAGTTTTGAATTAAGTTCTGCATGTGCATTCAGTTAGTGGTTAAAGTAACGCTGCATTCGTTTGGTACACAGCTCGTACTGAACCGAAGGTCCCTTACCAAAACGGTACAAATACGTGTACCATTACACCCATAATAGAGATAGAGCTATTGACAGTAATGGCCGTCAGAACGTCAAAAGTTTTAACCACCGCCAAAACGTTCACCACAAATCCGCACTACAATCGGAGTAAATACTCAAATCTAGGCGTTGCATGTCAAACATGAATCAATATTCTGCATTAGCATGACCTATGTCTTGCCTCAAATGTTTTCAGGAACACATTATAGTGAACTGTTTAGGTGAAATAAAATAAATATAAAAACATGGTCTCCGGTGCATTTAATCATATGGAAGGTGTTAAAGTTAGATGTTATGTATGATTGCAAGTAACTGTCTAACTGTGTCTAACTGTTTCCACAAGAGGGCGCTATAGGCGGAGCTGCTAATATTGCCGCCAGGTATAGAGGTATAAAAGGAGATGTCGACTCCCCCTCTGTCTCTTCCACCGTCGCTCTCACAAGAGAAGGACTCTCATGTACTGCTGTGTACCAATGTGAAATAAACCACGCCGTTTAATGGCTAAAGAGAGAAACCATGCCTCATGAACACATTATTGTCGCCCCATAGCTGACTCTGTCAACAGGTTATGGGCCCAGATCACGCAGGGGCGAAATAATAAAGGGTAGCAAGTTTAGCTGAAGTATAGGCTAGGTTAGCACCGGGAGCACCGCGTGGCTAGACGCTAGGCCAACAAGAGCTAAAGCTACGCCTACAAGAGGATGGCGACAAAAGGAAAGAGCAAATGGCCCTCGTTCAACGGAAGAGCCGAGGACTATGAGCTCTGGGAAGAGCGCATGTTGTGCTGCATACACGGTGTGGGACTGAAGACGACGATCTTGATGGCCCCCACGGGACCACTAACGGCGGAAGCGCAAGCCCTGGACAACAAGCATAATGCAGATGCATACTGTGAGTTAGCACCACTGCTCGACGACACAAGCTTGGGGCTGATATTCCGCGACACTAAGGACAAAGGCAGAGAAAGCCTGAAAGTGTTAAGAGGACATTATATCGGACAAGGAAGACCCCGAATCGTATCCCTCTACATCACACTAACAGCACTGAAGAAGGGGCACACCGAGACTGTGACCGAATACGTCATCAGAGCTGAGCAGATCATTACGCCGCTGAAGAGTGCAGGAGAAGCACCAAGCGATGGACTAATGATGGCGATGGTGATGAGAGGACTACCGGAGCTGTACAAACCGTTCACACTACTGGTAACACACGGTTCAGCGGACATGACGCTGGGAGAGTTCAAAGCCAAGTTGCGAAATTTCGAGGCCTCAGAAGATACCCACCCAGCCGCCGCGGAGGCGGGAGAGAGGGTGCTGAAGGCCCGAGCGACGCCGAGAGAGAAGACCAGGCCCACGACGGAGCTGGCGTGTTGGTGATGCGGAGAAAAAGGCCATCGGAAAGATAACTGCACAAAGACTGTTTGGTGTAGCTTCTGCAAATCCACGGGGCACACAGACAAAGTGTGCAGGAAGAAACGCGACCAGAGCGCGCGGTACGCGCATGGACAAGATGGTGACGACGGTGGACGTGAGACGAATCGAGATGACGCCCGGAGAGTAGCGGGACAAGAGGACTTCATCTTCGGGGCGCAGACAGCGTACGTCACCCGGCCAACGCAGCTGCAGCAGGCCCAAAGGAAGGGACTGATTGTGGAGACAGGTGCGTCGTCCCACGTCATCAACGACAGGAATCGATTCAAGAACTTTGACAACACCTTCGACCCGGAGAGACACAGCATGGAGCTGGCAGACGGGAAGCACACCTACGGGTTGGCGCAAGGGAGAGGAGACGCACAGGTATGCCTCATAGACAGTGAGGGGCGCCGGTGTACAGTGACGTTAAAGAACGCTCTCTACGTACCCTCGTTCCCACAAGAACTATTCTCTGTAAAATCTGCTACTGCGAACGATGCCAAAGTGTTCTTTAATGAAGGTAAAAATGTTCTTGTAGAGCCTGACGGTATGCAATTTAACATAAAGGTGTACAAGAGAATGTATTATCTACAAACAGAGAATGCTATTCATCGACTACAGCTCGGCATTCAATACCATAGTCCCCTCCAAACTCATAGCCAAGCTCAGGGACCTGGGCTTGAACTATGACCTCTGCCAGTGGGCTTGGACTTCCTGACGGGCAGACCCCAGGTGGTGAGAGCAGGCAACTGCACCTCCTCATCCATCACCCTCAACATAGGGGCCCCCCAGGGCTGTGTTCTTAGTCCCCTCCTCTACTCCCTGTACACACACGACTGTGTGGCTCAGCGGAGTAACAACACAATCATCAAATTTGCTGACGACACAGTAGTGGTGGGCCTGATCTCTGCAAACGACGAGAGGGCCTACCTGGAAGAGGTCAAGGTCCTGGCGGGATGGTGCCAGGAGAACAGCCTCTCCCTGAACGTCAGCAAAACAAAAGAGATGATTGTGGAATTTAGGAGGTCGGGGGTCAAGGACTACAGCCCCCTCAGCATCGACGGGGCACCGGTTGAGAGAGTGAACAGTTTTAAGTACCTCGGAGCCCACATATCCTATCTATCTATTAACTGTTTTTCTCTTCAGGTTAGGAAAAGAATCATTATACAGCTGGTACTTCCAATAATGGATTACGCAGACATAGTCTATCAAAACACCACACTAACAAATCTCCATCCTTTAAATGTTACTTATAATAGTGTTTGCCGATTTATATTGAGGTGTCCTTATAGAACCCATCACTGTCTTATGTTTGAGTTGTTAAACTGGCAGCTTCTCCCCAATTCAGAAGACATTTTCATTGGTTGCTTTTTGTTTACAAATTTACTTTAATTATCCCCCCTATCTAAAGCAGTTCTTAACACCATATAGTTCAACTTATAATTTAAGACACACGGATCTTCCTTTCTTTAGTGTACCTCGAACCATCAAAGCTATCGGTCGACTTGCCTTTAAATATAAAGCACCAGCTGATTGGAACAAACTGCCTAGTTCACTCAGATCTCTTACTTCTTACCGGTTATTCAAGATATCTTTGTTCACTCATCTACAGACTACTTGCACCTGTTATTGATTTACTGTGTTAGGGCTTACATGTCGTTTTCAAATCAAATAATAATTTTGTATGTGTTTTATAAGGGAACATATATATATTGGTGATCCTCTTGGGAGGAATCAGTGTGGATTGTGGGGGTGAGCTTGGGAGAGCGTCTGTCAGTTTATAAGTGCATTTGTTGTCCTGTTTTTTGTTTTGTTATGTATTGTATTGTATGTTTTGTATCCTATGTTAAGGACCCCCTCGAAAACGAGATAGCATATCTCAAGGGGTTTATCCTTCAAATAAATTTCAAATATCCGAGGACTTGACATGGACCACACACATTGACAGTGTTGTGAAGAAAACACGACAACGCCTCTACTTCCTCAGGCGCCTAAGGAAGTTCCAAGTCAGTCAGAAGATCCTTAAGAACTTCTACTCATGTACAATAGAGAGCATCCTGACTGGCAACATCACCTCCTGGTTTTTGGAATAACAAGACCGAAGCAGACTACAAAGAGTGACACGTTCAGCCGAACGCACAATTGGAGGGGGGCTCCCCACCCTCCAGAACATTTACAACAAGCGGTGCAGGGGTAAGGCTAAGAGAATCATCAAGGACTCCAGCCACCCGAACAACTGCCTCTTTGAAATGCTGCGGTCAGGCAAGCGATACCGGAGTCTCAAGGCAAGCACAGAAAGACTCAGAAGAAGCTTCTATCCCCAGGCCATCAGGCTGCTCAACGAACAATAAACACTATACAGCCATCAAATGCACACAGCACACACATCCACACGCACACACTCACTTTAAACAAACAACACACTGCAGCACCCACTCTCCACACTTTAGATCACCTAAACACACTTTATATTTATTGATTTATTGATAAAGGATTTGCACTACAACTCGTACACCTTACTGTAAATTGTACCTAAATTGTACCTCATCCCATTTCTGCTTTGCACTATAAAGTATTGTATATTAGTACACTGCATAGTATATTGTATATTATATGGTAACTCAGTTACTTCTATTCTGGATCGAACATTGTACATATGTCTATACTGAACACTGTGACCTCTTTTTTTACTTCTAATTTACATGCTATACTATTTTATTTCATACTTATCTTGTCTAGCACAGTCTCTGGAGCGTAACTGTAACTGAGGGGTACAATTCCCTGACTGTATTACTAGATATGATACTTACTACCACTACCTTTGTACTTAATATTCGGCCACCCAGTACACGGCATAAATATATTATGATGAACACTGTCACGTAGATGAAACGGATCCAACACAAATGTACGAATTAGAAATAGGTCTTTATTTCTACACAGCGATGGTGTGTAGAGCAAGCACTTAATCAAATCAGTCACATTTATGAATGGAATTAGTATGCACTTTTATGGCAAGAGTATTCGTCGGTATATCAATAGAGAATGTCCAATCTCTGAAGGCGCAGGTGGTACATATACGACCTGGAATAGTTTAAGGAATAACAGCAATGATACTTTAATGATTATATACTGGATACACTAGGGGGGGGTTAATCCGGTCGCTTGTAAGCCGACAGGAGTAGGAAAGGGGGGGGGGTAGAATCCGGCTGCCTCATCCGGCCAAGGGTATCCCAGGTGAACCCACTGTAGTGCCGTTCAATGCGCCGGCGATCCTTGGACCACAGATGAAAGCAGGTGGACTCTTTGTGGGCCGGCTCTCTCCGGTCCAGGGGGGAGAGACGTGAAGCGACCTCGTCTTGCAGAGCGTCTCCTCACCTTGCGTCCTCTCCAGGGGGGGGGGTTCCAACACACGGCAGTGTCGGGGGTCTTTATCCATGGAATAATCAACGTACACAAAGCATAATCCGTGCCTGGGAAGGCGGGCTGTCGTCGGTAGAATAATCCGGTATACAGGTCCACTCGCTCGTCGGCTCTGGGGCTCCTCGGGTGCAGCTTCACGTGGGGTCAACCACCCTGGATAAGCAGCCAGTTCTCTGCCCGAAACGATGGGGTACTGACTACGGTAGTATTCTCACCGCACGAAGCACTATATATTAACAGACTATTATTAGCTTAATAGACTACGTCCAACTCGACGATATAGTGCCAAATATGACTATTCAAATATTAATATACACGATGTCTCAATACCGATGGTAGGCGAACTTGGCCTTACTCCCACACGTGGCGTCGCGGGGAGGCTTTACGTCTGTGACTCTATTGGAGGGTAAGAAACTGGACTGAAAAGGAAGTCCTACTTTAGTAGCGCAGTATATATACGCACTATGAACAAATAGTCCCATTAGTGGTGCGGTAGTCAGATTCCTACGCGGAACTAGGACTTGTTCGTACATGTGGAGCGGTACGTTTGAACTGGGTCTGAGGGGTATGGCAGCCTGGCACCAAGGTCTCGACCAATAGTAGAATGGAGACTATTATGGGATGTTCAGTAGGCTAGAATGGATATTCAATGCATATTGTACAAGGAATATACAAGGGATATCAGGGAATATTAGAGAATATACAAATACAATTAAATATATATATATAAATAAATATATATATTCGGTTTAATCTGGCCCTTCACAACAGCCACCCCCTGATTGGTCCCAGACCTAATCAGTTAAACAGAGACAGATTAATCGAGTTGTCTATTTATACATAAGGGTTTGCTGTAGGGGTCAGTCAACTTCACAAAGTCATAGGGTTATAGGGTCATGGTCATCATCGATTGTGTCTGGGAGTCGGGGCAGTTCTATGAGCCTCGCCACGGGACGGGTGTAAGTGCGACCCTGGACGAGCACTTCAGCTGCTCGGACCTTGCCGTCGGCACCGGTGATCACTTTGCTTACGCGGCCGGCCGGCCACATAGCTCTGGGCAGTGATTGATCAACAATCATGACGACTGTTCCTTCTGTCAAATTGTCTCTCTCCTTTACCCACTTCTGGCGGGTCTGTAGAGACGGTAGGTAGTGCAGTAGGAAACTGCTCCAAAACTTGTCGGCTAATACTTGGCTGTACCTCCACATTCATCGGCCGTTCGCTTCTTCAGGCCGGTACATTGTCTGGGGTAATGCAGGATCTAGCCGCCCCATCAGGAGTGTGTTGGGGTCTGCGGAGATAACAGTGCTCAATCCACAGAACACAGGCTTCTTATTCTCAGCCTCCTCTGGACTTGCTTCCCTCGGGATAGGCATGGGCCACTGTCCTTCCGGGAGTCTTAGGAATGCGGGGCCGTCACTGTAGACATTGCGACGGGTGAGGTCATCCAGGGGCATCCCCCGGGTGATGACGTCAGCTGGGTTCTGTTTTGTATCAACGTAGCGCCACTCTGTTTCTCCGGTTAACTCTTCGGTTAAGTCTTGAATCTCGGTGACTCTGACTCCCACGAAGACTTTGTACTTGCATGAGTCCGATTTGATCCAGGCGAGTACCGTCGTGGAATCTGACCACAGGATTGTTCTAGACACCGGTATGGTGAGCTCACGTTGGATGAGCGTGGCTAGGTGCGCTCTGGCTAGGGCTGCGCAGAGCTCTAGACGTGGGATAGATTGTTGCTTGCGTGGGGCTATTCTCGAGCGGGCGAGGACAAATGCTGTGTAGATCTCTCCCCCCTGGTCTTGGGCCCGCAAGTAGGCTACTGATCCGTATGCGACCTCTGAGGCGTCACTGAAGACGTGTAAGTCCATTTTACATGTCTCTGGCCTCACCGTGGGTGGGAAGTAGCTTCGGCGCATATTAACGCCTGGGAGTGAGTGGAGCTCCATCTCCCACTCTCTCCAGGTGGATGCAAGATGTGCGGGAATGGGGTCATCCCAGCCCTGGTCCTTGTCCCACAATGCTCGTACAATCATTTTTGCCCTGGTGGTGTACGGTAGAATACATCCTAGCGGGTCATATTGTCGGGCGAGTGTTGTGTACACACTCCGTCTGGTGGTCGGCGCCGCCGCCGGCCTTCCCTGGTCCGTAGTCAGGGGCTTGTGTCTGTAGTGAAGCGAATCTGTTTTGAATCGCCACACCAATCCCAGGGTCATCTCCTGGGCTTCTCCCGGGATTGTAGCCATCCAGGTCTCGCTGCTGGCTGCCTTGTCCTCGGAGGAGAGGCTGCGCTGTACTTGCGGATCGCTGCTGGCCCACTGCCTGAGATCAAAGCCGCCTTTGATCAATGAGGCGCGGAGTTTAATCAGGAGAGCCTCGGCTTCTTCCTGGGTTGAAAGGCTTTGTAGACAGTTGTCTACGTAGAAGCTGTTCTTTACGCTGTGTCGGACCTCTTCGTCCGCTGCTGGGTCCTCTGCTACATGTTTCTGTAGTGCAAATGTAGCACAGCAGGGGCTGCACGTCGTTCCGAAGGGGAGGACTTCCCATTGGTAGATGGCTGGGTGCTCATCTCCTGGCTTCTCTCTCCATAGGAACCGTAACAGGGGCTTGTCCGCCTCTACTAGTCTCACCTGCAGGAACATTCCTTTAATGTCCCCGCTGATGGCCACCTTTTCCTGGCGGAAGCGGAGTAGAACGCCGAGTAGGGAGGGGCCGAGTGTGGGACCGGCAGTAACTCTTTATTCAGATTTTGGGATCCGATCTGGTAGCTGCAGTTAAATACTATGCGGTCTTTACCGTTGTGATGGACCTTGTGGTGAGGCACGTACCACGATTCAGTGGTCTGGTCAGCCTCTTTAATGTCCATCTTTGTGACGTGTCCCGCTGTGATGAGCTTCTCAATCTCAGCGCGGTATACACTCTCTTGGGCGGGGTTCTTGGCTAAGCGCCGCTCCGTGTTCAGCAGGTACCATTCTGTGGCGTCTGTCTTGGCGTGGAAAGTAGGCATTCCTTCTCGCCGCAGGAGTGGCGTGGCGTATCTCAACACGCCGTTGACCGGGACTCTCTTGGTCCCTGTCTCGAGGAGGTGAATGGCGTAAATGTCATCTTTAGAGCGAATGTCTTTCTTTCCGTTCTTAAAGGGCATTTGTTCCAAGGTCCATAGCCGCTCTACGTGTTGCAGGAGTGCGGTTTCTCCCTCTGTGACTCGGGAGTGGAGACATCTAGTGGCTGTACTTCGGTTGAGAGATTTGGCGAGCGGGCCTTGGAGAGTCCATCCCAAACGGGTCTCGACTGCTGCAGGACAGCCTCGGGGTCCGGTATGAACCCGGTCTATCGGGACAATGAGGTCTGCATGGTCGGAGCCTATCAACAGGGTCGGCATAGCATTGTCTATGAGCGGGATCGGTAACTTGCGCAGATGTGCATATTTCTCCATCAGCTTGGCGACGGGGTATGTGTACCGCGACAGTCCTATTTCTTGGCTGGTGAAAGCGTCTGTAATCTGGTACCGTCGCTCAGGCTGGCCGCTTGCTGCGATAGAGAATGAGACATTCTCGCCCTTTATCGTCTTCAAATCTCGTCTTATTGTCCGAATTGTCATTTGGGTTTCGCTTCCCCGCAGCCCTAGCTGGGCCGCAGCGGAGGCGAGCAGAAGGGTCTTCTCTGACCCGTCATCGAGGACGGCGTAAGTGTCCAGGACTTTATTCTGGTAGCTTAGTGTCACACGCACTACTTTTAGGAGTACTCGGGCTCCACTGCTGCTGGCGGGATCGATGTACATGACGCTCGCTTTGCTGCTGGATGGTGCGGGTGAAGGGCGCCGTCTGTTACTGTCGTGAAGTATGTCCAGATGGGCTCCATCGCACTTGGTGCACCTTTTCTTTAAGCGGCATTCGGCTGCCATGTGTGAGCGCGCACAGCGAAAACAGCGCTTGTTGGACTTTATCCATTGACTTGCTTCCTCCGCGTTCAGCTTGGGGAAGGAGTCACATTGCGCTAGCCAGTGTTCTTTCTCACAGTAGGGGCACACTATCTTCCACTTCTCCGTTCTGGAGGGGGTACTGTGGCTCCTGCTGCTCGGTACTGGCTCCGATTGGTGCATCACAGTCACCGATCTTCCTCCATCATTTAGTCGTCTGGTTCCTTCTCTGGAGCCAGGGGTGCTCCGTCCGAATGTATCTAGCCGTAGGCTGCTGACTTCTCTCGCCAGGAAGTCTGCTAGATCGAGGAGGTTCGGTTCGGGGCCATTCGGGTCTCGGTGGTCCCTCTGTCGCCTAAAACGCTCCTGTCGAGCGGGCGGCAGCTTCTCCAAGATCCTTTCCACATTTGAGTTGGCGTAAAGTTCATGCCTCCCCTTCTCTCTCTGCGCTCCCAACATCCCTACCAGGGACTGCACTCTGATGGACAGGTCGTCCAGTGCTCGATTGTCTATTGCTGGGGGTAAGTGGTCGATGTGTCGGATCTCCTGGATCACGTAATCCCATATGCGCCCATACCTCTGGTCCAATGCTACCAGCGCTGCTGTGTATGGGGTGGTGGAAGTCGCGTAGGCGAGCGCTATATTATGTGCGCGGGGCACCTTTAAGTGCTTCAGTAGGATGGCGTATTTATGGCGTTCATCCAATACATCCACCAACATGGTCTCCAGACACATGCGGAGTTCCGTATACTGGGCCCGGTTCTCTTGGGTGAAGTCGGGTACCATAGGCGGGCCAATGTATGACGCTGACTGTGGATACATCGGCGAGCGTTGGGGGAGAGGCCTCCTAGGCGAGTCTCCTCCCGCTCCTTGGTATGGGCTGGTACCGGCAGTGTACCATGGCCCGCTTGTCCAGGTGCTGTTCCTCGGTGCGGGTCGTGCGTCGTGCTCACCCGTGTATAGAGTCGGGGGTCTGTAGCGCAGCTCCGCGGGAGTATAGCCTGGGCTGTACCGGACCTCCTGGTCCGGTAGAGTACTGTGCTGTCGTCGGGCGTGGTTCTCCTCCTCTTCCTCTTCGTCTTCAGTTAGGTCATCCAGTGCTTGTAGTCTCTGGTTTAGCCTCTCCACAGGATATGCTGCTCCTTCCCGGTTGCTAGTTCTCGCTTGGACCGGTGGGGGGAGGTGGTCTGTGGGGGGTATAGACCTCGTCTGTTGGTCAAGTTCAGGGTTGTTTACTCGGCTAGGGGATGCCGCCCTGGAGGTGTGTCTAGACGAGTTCCTGGAGCCTCTGGCGGAGGGAGAGGGTGTTGTCCGTCTGATCAGCTGTTCTATTAGTTGCGCTTGCTGTCTGTCGCGCTCTGCGTCCCGTAGAGCACCAGCAGCTGCTCGCTGGCTGTCTGCTCGGTCTCGGGCCACATTCTCTTCTCTCTGAATGCGTCTTAGTTCTAGACGTATATGCTCTTCTTCGCTCCGCTGCTGGATCTGCAGTCGGTCGCGTTCAGCAGCGGCGTTCAGGCTGATGAGGAAGGCCTGCTGTAGGGTCCTCTCTGCCTCGCTGGGAGAAGGCGGTTGTATAGGGGAGCCTTCCCTCGGGGTACTCCTTGCGGAGCCTTGGAGCTCTATCTCCACGGTGCTCTCCCCGTCTTCTTCCGTGCCGAGTTCTCTCTCGGTAGCGTTGTATTCCTCCCGGGACTCATCGGGGACTACTTCTTCAGTACTGGCGGGGTGTGAAGTCATGTCTGGTTCCCACTGGTCCCCACCGTGAACTTGGTCAGTTACATTAGAGCCCGTAGGGGCCTCTATGGTCGGGGTAGTCTGGGCGTTGGGGTTAGACATACTTTTACTTTCTAGTTTTACCGCGTTTACTGTTAGTAGAAGACTAGGTTGTTGACTGACAGCGTAAGCCTCTAAGTACTGAGGGAGCCGTCGTTCGCGCTGCGGGCGTTGGTTAGGAGGATCGTTTCGTGGAGTGTTCATCATAGGCCATTTCAATATTAATAACACTATATTAATATTACACTAATTACCCTCCGGCTCGAAGGACCAATTGTAACTGAGGGGTACAATTCCCTGACTGTATTACTAGATATGATACTTACTACCACTACCTTTGTACTTAATATTCGGCCACCCAGTACACGGCATAAATATATTATGATGAACACTGTCACGTAGATGAAACGGATCCAACACAAATGTACGAATTAGAAATAGGTCTTTATTTCTACACAGCGATGGTGTGTAGAGCAAGCACTTAATCAAATCAGTCACATTTATGAATGGAATTAGTATGCACTTTTATGGCAAGAGTATTCGTCGGTATATCAATAGAGAATGTCCAATCTCTGAAGGCGCAGGTGGTACATATACGACCTGGAATAGTTTAAGGAATAACAGCAATGATACTTTAATGATTATATACTGGATACACTAGGGGGGGGTTAATCCGGTCGCTTGTAAGCCGACAGGAGTAGGAAAGGGGGGGGGGGGGGTAGAATCCGGCTGCCTCATCCGGCCAAGGGTATCCCAGGTGAACCCACTGTAGTGCCGTTCAATGCGCCGGCGATCCTTGGACCACAGATGAAAGCAGGTGGACTCTTTGTGGGCCGGCTCTCTCCGGTCCACGGGGGAGAGACGTGAAGCGACCTCGTCTTGCAGAGCGTCTCCTCACCTTGCGTCCTCTCCAGGGGGGGGGGTTCCAACACACGGCAGTGTCGGGGGTCTTTATCCATGGAATAATCAACGTACACAAAGCATAATCCGTGCCTGGGAAGGCGGGCTGTCGTCGGTAGAATAATCCGGTATACAGGTCCACTCGCTCGTCGGCTCTGGGGCTCCTCGGGTGCAGCTTCACGTGGGGTCAACCACCCTGGATAAGCAGCCAGTTCTCTGCCCGAAACGATGGGGTACTGACTACGGTAGTATTCTCACCGCACGAAGCACTATATATTAACAGACTATTATTAGCTTAATAGACTACGTCCAACTCGACGATATAGTGCCAAATATGACTATTCAAATATTAATATACACGATGTCTCAATACCGATGGTAGGCGAACTTGGCCTTACTCCCACACGTGGCGTCGCGGGGAGGCTTTACGTCTGTGACTCTATTGGAGGGTAAGAAACTGGACTGAAAAGGAAGTCCTACTTTAGTAGCGCAGTATATATACGCACTATGAACAAATAGTCCCATTAGTGGTGCGGTAGTCAGATTCCTACGCGGAACTAGGACTTGTTCGTACATGTGGAGCGGTACGTTTGAACTGGGTCTGAGGGGTATGGCAGCCTGGCACCAAGGTCTCGACCAATAGTAGAATGGAGACTATTATGGGATGTTCAGTAGGCTAGAATGGATATTCAATGCATATTGTACAAGGAATATACAAGGGATATCAGGGAATATTAGAGAATATACAAATACAATTAAATATATATATATAAATAAATATATATATTCGGTTTAATCTGGCCCTTCACAACAGTAACAGTAAGAAGCATTTTGTATAAAAGTATTCTGTACTTCTGTATGACAACTATTAAAGAAACTTCTTCTATACTAACTGCTCCAATGATCATATCACCCACACTAGATGAATGATATAATGTTGCCCACGGAATTATAAACAACCCCCCGCCCATCCGGTCATCATCAGATCATACGTAGTAACTTCTAGAAGTACGTCCATTTGAAATTTTTTATCTGCGCCGATTGCTATCAAACTGTATACAATCATCAATATAATGCATTTAGGGCTATAAATCACGTTCTGGAGAAAGCTGCAGAAAACAATAAAAACATACTTATACTTTAGACCGTATTTTAGTATGAATATGTGAATGAAAAAGTATAACGTTGCTACACCCTGAACAATAGATATAGGACTTTGAATGGGCCATGGTAATGTCAATTTAGCAATACAATTTAAAAAGTTATAGCCCTGCAAAGAAGGGGAACTTCTCCATGTTAAATAGGGCTGGCGAGGTATAGTAAATTATGAATTTAACCCCGGCGATCAAAGGGTTAACAGTGCACATCCAATGAAATCACCATTTAGATAAATGTCTTATACAAGATATACCCCTAATACCTGCTATCTATTACCCTACACACATACGACAACGACAAGTGTAATAATAATGATATGTGTAATGTGACTGTCAGTCACGATATTCAGACATGGTATGAGATTATGGGTCATTGTAATTACGAGGATTTACTGAAACTGCAAGCAGTGACAGAAGGCATGCACATTGAAGGCGAAAAGCGTAGACCTGACAAAGAATGTGTAGTGTGCATAAAGGGGAAGTTCACTCAATCGAGAAACAGAAACCCCACAGAAAAAGTAAAGGTACCACTTGCGCTAGTTAACACAGATCTAGCCGGTCCAGTAAGCAACGAGTCCATAGGAGGCTTTAGATATGTACAGTCTTTTACAGATGTGTGTACAGGGGCAGTGTTTGTTTACTTTCTCAAAGCAAAGAGTGACACACTCCAGGCCACGGAGAAATTCCTGGCAGACATAGCCCCTTATGGTAACATAAGATGCTTGAGGTCCGACAACGGAACCGAGTTCACAAATAGAGAGTTCCAATCACTGTTGAGAAGGAACAAAATAAGACACAAGACATCATGTCCATACTCCCCACACCAGAACGGAGTGGCAGAGAGGGAAGGACGTACTCTTTTCGAAATGGCTAGGTGTAAGCTAATAGCTGGTAACCTACCTAAGAGCCTATGGCATTATGCAGTACAAGAAGCCGCTTACACCAGAAACAGGTGCTTTAATAAGCACACAGGCACCACCCCGTATACAGCGCTGACAGGAAAGAAGTGTAATCTAGCTAGAATGCACCAATTTGGATCAGTGTGTTATGCTTACCAGCAGGACAGAGGAAAGCTCGAGTCCAGATGTGAAAAAGGACTCTTTGTAGGGCATGACAAAGGAAGCCCCGCTTTCCTAGTCTATTATCCCGGTAAAGGGAAAGTGCAGCAACACAGGCTAGTCAAATTTGTCACAAAGACAACATGTGAGAACGAGACACAGACAGAGGAGCCAGAGCTGGACTCCAAAGTAAGGTGTGAAGAAACAGAGACACCCCAGCCTAGTGTACTTAGCACGGTCGTGCAGACAGACAGTCAGCAACCCCCAGAGGATGATGACGAGGAGCACCCGAGGGTGACGTCACGTGCCCCAAGCAGTGGGAGGTATCCCTCACGGGAACACAAACCCCCAAAGTATCTGACAGACTATGCCCGGAGAGAAAGTGACGAGGATGACAGTACACTTACCAGCATTGATTACTGCTACAGAGTAGTAAGTGGAGTACCTCAGACCTTTAAAGAGGCCATAGTGTCCCCTGAATCAAGTAAATGGGAGAGAGCAATGGATGAGGAGATGAGGTCCCTAGAGGACTACCACACCTTTACTCTAACCAAATTACCAGAGGGCAGACAGACAGTGGGAGGGAAATGGGTGTACTCAATCAAGGAGGGTATTGAAGGCCACGACAAGTACAAAGCCAGGTTCGTAGCTAGATGTTTGAATACAAAAGGAGGGTACTCCATGTTTAAATACAGAAGGAGGGTGGCTACAGGTTTAAATACAGAAATGGATTCCATGTTTAAATACAGGAGTGGATTCTATGTTTAAATACAGGAGTGGATTCTATGTTTAAATACAGAAGTGGATTCTATGTTTAAATACAGAAGTGGATGTTAAAGCATTTTCTAGGCATGGACTTCGAACAGTCTGCCAATTGTGTAAAAATATCCCAGAAGAGATATGTGGAAAAGATCCTGAAACATTTTGACATGCAAGAATGTAGGACAAGGGAAACACCATGTGATCAAAAGCTAGACTACCAAGAGGATGCTCAGAAATTGACAGATGTAAAAATGTACAGGGAAGCTGTAGGTAGCCTCATTTATTTGACAACATGTACTCGCCCTGACCTATGTTTTGTAGTGAGTAAATTGTCACAGCATTTTGCTGACCCCACAGAGGAGCACTGGATTACAGCAAAACATGTTTTTCGTTATCTCAAAGGTACAGCAGATAAACAGCTTTGTTTCAGAAAGAGCAGCGAGGGCTTAGGGCTTAAAGCCTACAGTGATGCAGACTGGGCAGCAGACACCACAGACAGAAGAAGTACCACAGGGTATTGTGTGAGTTTGAACACAGACAGCTCACTGGTTTTGTGGAAAACAAAGAAGCAGCCCACAGTGGCACTATCAACTTGTGAAGCCGAATACATGGCTCTAGCTATGACAATACAGGAATGTATTTATCTAGAACAACTGCTCGAAGGAATGGATACCTATGTATATAAGAAAACTATTGTTTATGAAGACAACCAGGGAATCATTGCGATTGCTAGAAACCCTGTGTGCCGACAGAGGTGTAAACATGTCGATATAAAATATAATTTCATCAGATCTGTCATCAGGGAAGAAAGAATGACACTGATTTATTGTCCAACAGACAACATGGTAGCAGACGCTATGACGAAGCCTGTTTCCAAACTGAAATTGAGAAGATTTGCAGAGGTCATGTTTGGTGTGTAAATATTGACTGTTATGTAGTATTGACTGCCATTGTGAGGATTGGTCCGATTCCGGACGCTTCAAGGTACCAATTACCTTCGCGCACCTGAAGTGAGTTCTAATCAGCTCGGTGGAGCCCTTATATACTCTGGTGTTCCTAACGTTCTGTGTCGGGTCGTTTTGGATTACCACTGGCTGCTGCTTGTTTGGAGAATTATCCGACGTTTTTCCCAATATATTTATCATTATTATCCTTCATTATTATCATGAGTAACATTTATTGTATACATTTATTGCATGAGTTAATTATTATCTGGTGCCGCCTAGTGGACGCACTTTGGAGTATGTATTGCGACTCTGAGCAGGTAAGCTGTCTCTGCGCCGGCGCGTCGCGCTATTTAAGTGACACTCTCAGTCTAGACTGTAAGGTGAAAAGCCCTGTGGGCGAACTCTTGACTGGCCAACGGTACGTAGCATTATATGCACCGTTAATATCCGCATTTCTCTTTAATTCATATATCTAGTTATTAATTAATGCCGTTTGTTTTCCTTTCCTTTTGTATAGGTAAATAATCTTTAGACTGACTATAGACTGACTAACGTCTGATTGTATGCTTACTGACTAAAATGCTGACTGAATGTACATGCTGACTATAGACCAACTACATGCAGACCAACTAATGTCTGGCTACACTATCCAGAACCGGTTGCTAAATTGCAACCTAACTATCAACGAACTATCAACAGAGGCGACTTGGTTGAACATTACCGATACCATATCGACCTCTACTAACATTATCCACTAATGCTTGGATGTAAGCTACTACCAACTATCAGCTACAAGCTAACCCCTTGTTTAATTGACCACCTGGTGATTATTGTAACAAAGGATGAATTGGATGCTGGACATCAAGGTCCAAATAAACGAACATTCTTATAAAGTCCGAATTGTTTCTATGGTTTAAGTAAAGTCATTTCGCCCACACCCTTCCAAGGGGGATATCTAGTTGACTCATTGACTGAGACTGCTAGATAATTGGACATTGTTTCCTCCCGTGTTGTCCCTCGTCTGTTTTTCTCCAGGACGTCTATTGGAAGTCGCCGCTGTTGCTATTCTCTGCCATCCGTTGGATCTCTGCCTCGTAGGCCGCTTTGCGCAATTGTGCCTTGGTGAGTTTTGGAATGTACTTTTTTTGGATACTCTGTTTTTCTCGCATTTTCCTGGACTCGGGACCTTTCTGTTTTTTGTGTGTTTGGGTAACACTGAAAAGGAGCCGCTTGTTTGTTACTGACTCAGCTAAACAATTCTGGACTGCCTCGTTTGCCATACGCCCGTTTGTTGACATTCCTCTCTCCCTCTGTTCCTTCCCGAGCGGACCTCCAAGTTGCTGCAGAGCCGCAGAGTCAGAGGCGCAACGCTACAGTGCCGTCTCTGCTCTGAGCAAGCTGCGGAGCCGCAGACAACTCTGCCCAGGAACATTCTCCCTTTGTGCTTTTGTTGTTTTCGCTCATTTCTGTTTTGTAAATAAATACGCCCTGGTTTTTGGCTAACTCTGAACTACCTGTCTGTGCCGTGCTGTTGGGGTTGGTAACAAACCGTAACAGCCATATCCTTTTTGATGCTTTGAACTGTATTATTTCCTTTGTAAAATAGTTTTTGAAGGAGTTGTACAGTATACTAGACAACCATAAGTGGGAGTGTTAAAGTTAGATGTTATGTATGATTGCAAGTAACTGTCTAACTGTGTCTAACTGTTTCCACAAGAGGGCGCTATAGGCGGAGCTGCTAATGCTGCCGCCAGGTATAGAGGTATAAAAGGAGATGTCGACTCCCCCTCTGTCTCTTCCACCGTCGCTCTCACAAGAGAAGGACTCTCATGTACTGCTGTGTACCAATGTGAAATAAACCACACCGTTTAATGGCTAAAGAGAGAAACCATGCCTCATGAACATATTATTGGTGCCATCTATATGTCCAACATTATGCCAGGATTTGTAAAGTGTCAAAATAATGGAAGTGAATGAATGCACCGTTATAAGACATCATCCAAAAAAGATCTAATGTCAGTGTTGTGCCAGCAGGTTGTGAGGCTATTCCTTCGTGTAAACATCACTGCATTAAAATGGCTTCTTCTCTTATTCTGCATTTGTGACATGCCTGGTGCGCCCAACATGCAACGCTGCCTCTGTGATGTTTACACGTTTATAATTTTCTTTTTCTTTATGTTTATTAGCAATGCCAAGCTTTCAAACCATCACCCTCGTGCGACTGTGAGTACCCTTGAAATTTCTCTGTGATACTTGTATAACGAACGGTTCAGGCAGAACCAGTCCTTCATGGTAAACCTAGGTTGGTTTGCTATGGGCTAGGAAGTGACTGTGGATTCACTCTGTGCATCACAGTCACGAAAGGGGCTATTCCTCATGCTGTCTGATGATAGCTGGAAAGGTAACAAGATGTTCCAAACAATTCCTTTCAGGGGTAGCAGCAGTGACACAGTACTGTAGGACAAGTGCATTATGAGTGTAAACCAGAAATGAATACAATGTCACATTGGAAATAATGTGAAAATTGTGGGCAAAATACAAGGGCAACAATCAGGTGACACTGAACTTCATTATAGTATTATAGTGGTTAGAGTGCATGCCTAGATGAACTATGGGATTCTCACTGACTTGCGAGACAACAGATGGCCATGATACACTGTTGCTAGGCAACCACTAATCATGCCAATGGGGTGGTACTCTGTGTTGAATTAAAAAAAAATGTCTTGACTTAAGTAAAGGAGCGAGTTGCACTGCACAGGAAAACACACGGAGAAAGAGCCCTACATTCAATCACATGGGCTGGACAGAATTGTTGAGAGACAAAACCTCCATTCTCCATTCCTCCTTTCTGTCCACCCACCAGCGGATGGAAAGAAAGAAGGACATGACGCAATATATCTTACTTTGTAGTTGTAAAATCTATTATATTATCACTTGATAACACATGTTCAGTGGTTTTCATGAAGCGCAGCAGGATTGAGCTGAGAGGTGGGAAGGCTCTGTGACACAAGCACATTAAAACAGCAGGAACCACCCGAGCCGGAGTGAGAACTTAGTTAATTAACACTCTAAATATAGTAGCTCACACAACGCCAGCTACATTGTGAATACATTATCAATGCCCTAATGATGTGAATGAATAAGCTAACCCAATGCAATGGTGAACAAAGATTTTTTTTCTTCTCATAGAAATGGATCTCACCAAACACATTGAAAAAAAAAGCCCGACAACATAATGTCACTGTGAGGAGCTGTGAGAGAGCCAGGCAGAGCCAGGCAGGTTAACACTGCTACTACAAACACTGTAGGCAGAGCCAGGCAGGTTAACTGTGCTACTACAAAGACTGTAGGCAGAGCCAGGCAGGTTAACTGTGCTACTACAAACACTGTAGGCAGAGCCAGGCAGGTTAACGTTAGGTTATGACTATAACCAAGTTCTGTTAACACTTAGTGAACGCTCAGCGTTTCATGCATATATCTCGCTTCAGCATATATACACTGAATAATTTCACAAATGTACCTTTAAATGCCAGCATTCATCTGGCCACACCCCCATCCGCTTACCTATATAAGCAGGGATGGTGCCACACACTCATCTCCTTCCCAACAAATTTCACCACAATGAAAAATCAAGGGCCGCAGCGGCGTCTAGACGCTGAGCGTTCACTAAGTGGTAACAGAACTTGGTTATAGTCATAACCTAACGTTCTGTATCACACTAGCTCACGCTCAGCGTTTCATGCATAATAGGAGCTGAGCGGGAGCTAGAAGCTCGACAAATGTACCCTGCTGAGGCCCCCCACAACCATCAGATCAGGGAGGACCGAGCCCCCCCGACCCCCCCTAATGGAGGGCACCCCCCCTATTGGGGGCTTCACGGGAGGGCGACGGACCCGACCGTGCGAAGAGGCACTCAAGCAACTCAACGCACAGGGTGAGCAGACCGTGGCTTGACCCCACGACTACACACACGCACAACCCGCATGCCACCCGGGAACGAACGGAGGGAAAAAACCTCGTTACTGCCCCCAGAATCACGGGGTCAAGGGTAAACCCAACCCCGTGGCAAAGCCGTAGCAGCGGAGCGCGAAGGAAGACCCAGACCCACCAAAGGGACTGGACCCCCACGAACGGGGGCCCGGAGAAGTCCATGATGCCAGCATCAAGACCCCACCAGGTGGGCACTTAGTGACCCCGCCCCCCACATCGCCAGCGTATTCGGACAAAGGCCCCTCAGCCGAGCGGGCCCTGTCCCCCCAATAGTACACCGCCTGGCACACTGACCCTGCAGAACAGGCAGTCAGCATGGCCGTAAGCACACAAAAAAGGTTAACCAACGGAAGCAGGCAGCGCACCGGGGAAAAACCAGGCAACAGGCTATTAACCCTAGCCTGGAGACTGCGGACGAGACAGGCGCCAGAGGGGACAGCTGAACACAGCCGCCCCGGCGGAAGGAGCGTAAGCTGGCGGTGTTGCATGACCAAGCCTCCATTTAAAAACCCCCACCCAGAGGGGTTGAGGCAGAGAAGGCTGACACGATCGGCATACGTCATGAACGTGCAGGGGCACCCTCAAACGGTGAACCCGGGAGTTGACACTGCTCCAACACACCAGGGAATCAACCACCTTGGTGTTACCCAATGCGGTGGTTGTTCCTATAACCCCTCAAGAAAAAACTCCAAAACACACCTGCGGGTATACACCGGCTATACCGCAGTACAAGTGTTTCAGTTTTAAAAAAATGGTTAACCCAGGCCTACGGGTCGAGGAAACATTACTTCGGACCGGGCCTGGCGATACGGGAAGCACAGGGTCACCAGAGGAGGTCAAAGACCATCCCAACAGGCCCCTCTTCGCCATGCGTGAGAGAGGAGCGAAAAAGAATGGAGAACCCGCCCCTAAGCACACCGTACTTGGTATTCCCAGGCGGTCTCCCAACCAAGTACTAACCAGGACCAACCTGTGTAGCGGCCGAGATCTGACGAGATCGAGCGTGTACAGGTTGGCATGGCCGTAAGCCATTACGACAGTGCTGAGTAAAAAACGTACCCAACCAGGGTCTCCATAGTGCTTAACCCTGTGACACCCGGACCAACCTGGCATTTTTCCCCCTGAAAAAAGCCCAAGTCCCTCAGGGTACCAGAACAGCAGATCTGCATCCCCGGCGGACAACGGGTTCAACTGATCCGGACCAGCGTGACCAGAACCAGTCCCGTGCCCTAACCACGCCGACATGCCTACTCCAGGAGAAAGGGCAGATATGCGTGTCGATCTTAACATGAAAAGAAGGCGCCACCCAGACGTTCGGGCGAACCGCGCCTGGTGGCCCACCCCCAGGGCGTGAGACCCCTCTACATATGTTCAGATCCATTCCGTCATCATCCCCCAGACATGAACGAGAATCCGTCGATAACCAACCCAGGTCGTGGGATGTGGTCGTCGGAAGAGGAAAAACCTCCATCCCAGTTGCTTTATAAAAACGCCGTTTTAACCTCAAGCAACCAAGGCGTGCCAGTCAGTCGCCTGTTTACAGCGAGCTAGCACTATGCGTGCGTCGGGACACACCCATATCAATGAACAGGCTATTTAGACCTGTCATTGAATCCCCAAGGCGCCCAGGGGAACAACAAGAGGGGTGTGACACTTCCTAACTCCAACTCTTTTTTAATAGAAAAGAAGGAAGCACCAACAGTATGTATCCCAGTCTACACAGCCGGGGGTAAAATGTTTTCACATTTTTACATCCCACCACCCTCCCATAGGAAGGAGACGGGAATCCCCAGAGAGACTTCCCACGTGAGCTGTACAGATTGAAAAGAATATATTGCACCTTGAGCCATGTAAAAAATTGGTTTTTAGGGCTCTCCGGGGAAGAGGCACTGAACCCATACACACTCAATAATCGAATTGAATCGAATACATACACAATAGAATAGGACACCTTCTAGAGGGTCCACTCACTTTGACAATCTGAGGAGGAAGGCTCTGTACTCTGATGGAGGCTCCCTCACATGGAAGGAGGAGTCTGAACTCACAGAAGGCCCGAATAGGCGCTTGGTGAGGAGGAGCCCTGACCACCCCCCTGAAACAGATCCATCACATGGACCTGAACAGCACACGGAAGTCCTACCAACAGAGACGCGCACGGTGACATACTCTATGGCGGGGGAATTTCTGCGGTGCACACGCCTAATATTCCAGGCCGTGGGACCAGGAAACCCCCCCCCCCCCCCCTCACCCCGTAACGTGCCGAACCGCAACGTGACAGGAACCTTGAAGGACAGGGGCTGTACCCCTGACCAACAGAAACAAGGGGAAGAGGAAAGGTTACCAGTTCAGCCCTTTACGACCCCACACCCATGATACGATGTAATGACAAAAAGAGAATATGACACAGTCATAGTCAGCTCTATGAAGCGTTTGACAGCTTCACACAGCGCATGAGCTAACCTGCTATCTGATTTTTACTAAGGAAAAAACACAGAATAGAGAGGGCTCTCTAAGAGCCCCGGTCCAACATACACATGTGCTTCTGTGGCCAGTCCAACCCAGTTGTAGGTCACATGACACACACAACCCATCATCACCTACAAAAAATGGCAAAAACACTCTACAGAGGAACGGCGTTTTTCATAATGAGAGAATACATAATTCTCGATTAGTATCGGCCACAGGCCTTGCTAAGCACACACGACAGCGACCAAACAATCTTTTCTTTTAGGAAAATAAAGTTTCTCCAGCAGTCATAGCACAACCTCAGCAATCAAGCTAAGGGTTACATCGCATCCCTACCACACAAAGACACAATGTAGTGCAACAACATGTCTGATAGGAGGATGAAAAAGTCCCCAGGGAACCGGGGGAAAACACAATCCTCCTACTTTACCCTTAATACGGCCAGTTAAAACAGGAAACCTGTTAATATGTGAACACACTGTTCATTGTCATCACAGGCTGAGAAAAGAATATTCTTTCACTCATTTGTCACTAAGCATAGCTTCATAGGTTAGTTACCTTAGTTGTGAGTACACAGTACATAAAAACACACATGATGTTTCTCACACAACAACCAGATCATTTTCACATCTGTAACAACAACCCGATTTGCCCGGAGAAGCTAATTACCAGTGACAAGACAGTTCACACAAAACTTGCGTCGTATCCCAAATGTATTGCAGCAACACACGTTTTTGGAAAACAGCGTTATTTACAAAACATGTAGAAGGTAAAGCCAGAAGACGCGTATAAGGTCTGGCCAAACCTTTGTCCTACCCGGAGCGTAGATCAGCGAAGTGCAGTCTCAAGACACCGTAGAAAACACAGCCATCCTGTGTTGTTCGATCTGGGCAGCGTTGCCGCTCCACCCGTCGCTACGGTCCCCTTGTTGACGCAATCCTTGCCGTCCTGGCTCAGGGCAGGGTCGACGAACATCCCCTGTCAAAGATGACGTCGTAGTCAAGAGTGTAAAACATGTTATAATCAAAGCACGTTCAACAGAGTAGCATTAAGCTAACGGCCGCTCCAACCGTCGGTCGCTACTGCCCCTGCTCGCGAGACGGCGAGCGAACGGCGCACGCGACCAGAGGGGAGCTTGCGGCGGCGCGCGAGTAGCCGGAGCTACCCCGCGCTGGGCCTTGGCCGATAGCAGCAAGCTAACGTTTCCTAGTGATCACAACAGGCTAGCGCTGCAGCTAACAGCTGACTGGCTAACAGTAGGCCCAACCTCTGTAGGCCACGCAGTGATCCCAGCAGGCTAACGCCGCAGCTAACAGCTGACTGGCTAACCGTAAGCTAAGCAGCTATCACCTGAACTTGTACACAATGATATAACACTCACCCAGACAGGCCGCCGTTCTGAAACCCTCCTCACTTTTTAAGAGAAAAGAGAAACAAGATGTCAACACAGCTTTACAACAGTGATTTTACCAACACCCGACGGAGCCAGCACAATACCAAACTGGCCTGTGTAGCTGACTTGAACATAGATCTTCCGCTATCGAACATCTATGCATATATCTCCTCGTGAAGGAATACTCTCATTTGGATATGAAAGAAGGGGCTACACGGTGACAGAGAGATACCCACTCGTCCAGAAAACACAGGGATCACCAGTGTTAATGGTCGCAGCCCACTAGTTAAAACTATAATGGTCTTCAGACCAAGGTCTTCTGTCGCCTAGGAGGCTGAACAAAGGACCCTAGCCTGGGGCCGGTTTTCATAAACATTGTCAATTAGCCCCCATAGCACTAACAGACAAGTGAAGCCTGCCAGCAACAGTACTCACCCAACCTGAAACCCACCGCTTCTCACAACAGCGGCGCGTCCTACAGTTCAGCTGTGGCCTGAAAGGTTTCACCCCAACCAACACAGCAAGGAACTGCAGTTGAGAAGCATGCAGCGGCGTGTTCCCAATACGAAAACCGGTGGAGGGTTTTAGAATGATCACCATTTTCCAGACACTCCAGTGACGAAGACAACATCGCCGTATTTTCTCGAAAATAGTGAGAGAGAAAATAAAGATATGATGTCAACGTATCTCATTGTTCTTCCTTTCCTTGTAAACATTGCTTTTCCAGTCAATATTTTTCTCCACGTCAAGTGGGCATATGAGCAACACGTTGCTTGTGATGAAATTTGAGAAGGAGATGAGTGTGTGGCACCATCCCTGCTTATATAGGTAAGCGGATGGGGGTGTGGCCAGATGAATGCTGGCATTTAAAGGTACATTTGTGAAATTATTCAGTGTATATATGCTGAAGCGAGATATATGCATGAAACGCTGAGCGTGACCTAGTGTGATACAGAACTGTGCTACTACAAAGACTGTAGGCAGAGCCAGGCAGGTTAACTGTGCTACTACAAACACTGTAGGCAGAGCCAGGCAGGTTAACTGTGCTACTACAAACACTGTAGGCAGAGCCAGGCAGGTTAACTGTGCTACTACAAACACTGTAGGCAGAGCCAGCCAGGTTAACACTGCTACTACAAATACTGTAGGCAGAGCCAGGCAGGTTAACACTGCTACTACACACACTGTAGGCAGAGCCAGGCAGGTTAACTGTGCTACTACAAACACTGTAGGCAGAGCCAGCCAGGTTAACACTGCTACTACAAACACTGTAGGCAGAGCCAGGCAGGTTAACTGTGCTACTACAAAGACTGTAGGCAGAGCCAGCCAGGTTAACACTGCTACTACAAACACTGTAGGCAGAGCCAGGCAGGTTAACTGTGCTACTACAAACACTGTAGGCAGAGCCAGCCAGGTTCTGTATCATTAGGGGATCCGCTCGGCATCACTCATGCACTCCCTCGCGTACGTGCACGCGCACTGAATAAATTCCACAAATGTACCTTTAATACCAGTATTCATCTGACCACACCCCTCGTTAGCTTACCTTCATAAGCAGGTGTGTGGTCACCTGCTCTCCTCCTTCTCGCTTTCACCACAAGGAAGTGCCTCGGTAGTACCCCACTTGACGTGTTGTTAGTTGAAAAGAGTTGTGACGAGTCTACATTGTGCTTAGTTTTTTCTTCTCTCATATCTGTTAAAAGGGAAAAGCTAAGTCATAATGTTTTCTTCGGAGAGTAGACCTACTCTTCACCAGCGGTTCTCCATTCCCGCCTCCGTCGTGCGTTTTGGTGCGGGGCTGCTGCCACTTTCGTGGTTGCCGACCCAGCCCAGGAGGCAGCCGATGGGTAGTTTGCCTCTCCGAGGAGCCGAGGCATCGGTGCCGTCGCTCCGGCGATGGCCTGATCTCGACTCTGGTTCCTCTGGTTCCAGGGAATCGTCCGTTGTTGAACGGGCGTTTGTTTTGGGTCCGGAGGATTTGCGACACAAACTTTTCGCGTCTGCCCGTTCACGTCGCAAGATGGTGGCATGCAGGCGCGAACGGCCTGGGTTTGGAGAATTGCTGGAGACCAGCGAGGATGCGTCCGGCTCTGGATTTCCGATGGAAACTGAGGACTTCATGGAAGAGTCGGACGGATTCTTGTTTGAAGGTCCTGTGGAGGAGAGTATCCGTCCTATCCAGGAAACACCGGAGGGGGGAGAAATGGCTCCTTGTTCGAAGATGTCGGGGAACCACCTCGGCCTCATCAGCAGGATGCCCTGCTATCAGCCACATCAGACTGTGGCTCCTCAATGGGTCGAAGCCTGCTGCATGTGAGGGATGCGGGTTCGGTGGAGGAAGGTCAGCAGGGGGAACTGCAGGCTTTGTTTCCCGAGCTCATGGCGGTAGCCGCCGCTGCAAACGGCGTGCCGCTGCCGCTGCCATTGCCTGCTCCTGTCCCTGACGATCTCATAGGTCATCTATGGCAGCGTCGCCCGGTGAGAGGGGTGGACGTTGTCTACCCATTTTTCCCCTCAATGGGGGCCTATGTTCGTCAGGGTCAGGCGGTGTCTCACATCATGGGACTTACCCCCGCCTATGTACCAGTTACGCGGGTGTCGGGTTTGGTCAAAGGTATGAGAGAGGGCGTGCCACGGCTTGATAGTCCGATGGCCGCTCTCCTCTGTCCGGATGTGGTGTGGGAACCATTATGCAAGCCGGTTCTCCATGGAAGATCGGCTAGGCGATTGGCATATTGGGGTGACCAGTCATTTATCGCTGGTACACAATCGCTGGCTGCGGCTTCTAACATCGCCCACCTAGCTAGATTTGTATCGGGGATTATGACGGGCGGCGTGGATCTGACCGAGGTAAAATGCGATCAGATCACCCAGGCGGCAGGAGCTGTCCTGCACCTTACCCAGGTGCTGGCCATAGCTGGAGCAGGCTCGAGTGCCGGAGAAGAAGAGAACCCCTCTTCTGACGGCCAACCTCTCCGATGCTGGACTGTTCGGGAAGGCCCTGCGGTTGATGACCTCAACGTGCAGAGAGATGGCAGAGGAGAGATTCGTTCTTCAACCCCATTTTCCGCCTCCCGTCCTTGCCGGTGGAGTCAGAAGGCTTCCACGACGTCGAGCTTCCTCCGCCGTGCCTACCACTGCCTCTACCGCCGCTGCTGGCCCCTGCAAGAAGGCCAGGAGAAGAGACGGTGCTTCTGCTACCGCCGACCCATCCACGACCGGAGGAGACGGTAGGGAACGTCGAGACCAGCAGACAGTTAACTACCATCCCTCCGGGGCTCCTCGGGGTGGCAAGACTCCAGCGGCGCGAGGTGGCAGACGCCGCTAAGAGTGACTTTTCCCCTCTGTGCCCCCTCTCCTCTACACCCTCCCCGGCCCCTTATGATTGTGTTTTTGTGCCATATAAAATAAAAAAGTTCCCCGATATAAGGGGAACTATGTTTTTGGCCAAACAAACTGTGTGTTTCTTCAACAAATCATATGATGGGGTTGCGTAAATATGAATCTGCACTGTTACGTTGAGAGATGAGTCATGTTGTGTTACGAGATTAAGCAAGGTCTGCAAGCATACACTCAGTCGTAGGAGGTTCTATTAGCCTGACGCTCAACATGCAGGTAGAAACTGGTGGTATTCCATTGCTTAAACAAAGTATATGTGTTCCACAACGCTGTTGTGTTAGTTGCAGTAATACTCGTACACACACGTTCCACGGCCTAGCCGTTACTCTCGGTCAGCGTTTTGCTATGTACGACATAGTCAACGGGTGTAGGATTCACACACATACGACTTGTTTTGTTGTAAATCCTGTTCACATTTTGTGGGTAGCGGGCATTGTATTAGCTTACGCTATACATTAGCATTCTACCGGAGGTTTCAAAATGCTACAGTTGTTTTTGTGTGTAGGGAAAGAAGGGTTTTTTGTGAGGGGGTGTCGAATAAACCCCTCCTTCCCACTTGATTGGTTTAGGAGATTTTATCTCATTCTGCTGAGCCAGTCAGGGCCGAGCCGTTAGGACGTCTTGGCAGGGAGGGGGGGGGGGGGTTATCCTGCCGACTCCTATTACAAACAGGAGCCGTGTGCAGGGTTTCCCCCGTCATAGCAATGTTGCTATGGCGACGCCTTCCGTGAGTTAAATAGTGTTAAGGTGTCGAGTTAGAGCGTAGGGCTTACGGGTCTGCTACGCTCGATTTATGTGTAAACTTGAGTCAGTTGGTCACGTGACTCACAGTTGACATGTCTTTTTCATGACTACGACTCATGTAAGTAAGTAAGTAAGTAAGTAAGTAAGTATTTATAAAGCACCTTTCATACATGTCATGTAGCTCAAAGTGCTGTACACAATTATAGGCATATATAACGATAAATGTGGGAAGGTTTCTGGGAAGGTCCGGTCTTTACTCTTTGACAAAAGGAGTGACTGGATGTAAAAACATGTAAACGGTTTTTTACTCCCAGCTGTGCAGTTGGGTTCATACGGGTGATGCTTCTTCTTTATTGTTATAAAGAGTTGGATGAATCTATATGAATTGGAAATGGGGGATCCTGATGGAAACAAGACTAACGTCTTTCTCAGGTCTACATCCCCTTAACAATTGTGTGTATTGAGCTGTACTGTATTGTACCCATTCTGCAATCTGTTGGATAAAGTTTTCATTCATTCATTCATGGAGTTGGTTGCATCCCGCCCCTCTTGTCGTTCCCCTGGGCGCCTTGGGGATTCAATAAGATGGTCTACATAGCCTATTATTGATGTGGATATGCCCGACGCACACATAGTGCTAGCTCAGGATGTTCTGCTGGACATTAGGAAACTGACTGGCGCGCCTTGGTTGCTTGGGGTTAAAACAGCGTTTTTATAAAGCAATTGGGATGGGGGTTTTCCTCTTCCGACGACCTGTGTGGTTGTCGACGGGTTCTCGTTCATATCAGGGGATGATAACGGAATGGATCTGAACATATGTAGAAGGGTCTCACGCCCTGGGGGTGGGCCACCGGGCGCGGTTCGCACTGAACGTCTGAGTGGCGCCTTCTTTTTATGTTTAAGATCAACACGCATATCTGCCCCTTCTCCTGGAGTTGGCATGTCGGCGTGGTTAGGGCATGGGACTGGTTCTGGTCACGCTGGTCCGGATCAGTTAAACCTGTTGTCCGCCGGGGATGCAGATCTGCTGTTCTGGTACCCTGAGGGACTTGGGCTTTTTTCAGGGGGAAAAATGCTAGGTCGGTCCGGGTGTCGCAGGGTTAAGCGCTATGGAACCCTTGTTGGGTGCATTGTATTCTACACTGTCGTAATGGCTTACGGCCGTGCCAACCTGTACGCGCCCGATCTCGTCGGATCTCGGCCGCCACGCAGGTTGGTCTTGGTTAGTACTTGGTTGGGTGACCTCCTGGGAATACCAAGTACGGGGTGTTGGGGCTGGTTTTCCATTCTTGCGCTCTTCTCTTACGCATGGCGAAGAGGGGCCTGTTGGAGTGGTCTTTGACCTCCTCGGGGGACCCTGTGCTCCCCGTATCACCGGGCCCGGTCCGAAGTAATGTTTTCGTTGACCCGTAGGCCCGGGATAACCCTGTTGGGAACTGGAACACAGGTACTACGGCAGTGCCGCAGGTATGTTTTGGAGTTTTTTCCTGGGGGGTTATGGGACCAACCACCGCATAGGGTAACGACTAGGTGGTTGGTTCTCTGGTGTGTTGGAGCAGTGTCAACTCCCGGGTTAACCGGTTGAGGGTGCCCCTGCACGTTCATGACGTCTGTCAATCGTGTCAGCCTTCTCTGCCTCAACCCCTCTGGGTGGGGGTTTTTAAATGGAGGCTTGATCATGCAACAACGCCAGCATGCGCCCCTTCCGCCGGGGCGGCTGTGTTCAGCTGTCCCCTCTGGCGCCTGTCTCGTCCGCAGTCTCCAGGCTCGGGTTAACAGCCTGTTGCCTGGTTTTTCCCCGGTGCGCTGCCTGCTTCCGTTGGTTAACCTTTTTGTGTGCTTACGGCCATGCTGACTGCCTGTTCTGCAGGGTCAGTGTGCCAGGTGGTGTACTATTGGGGGGACAGGGCCCGCTCGGCTGAGGGGCCTTTGTTCGAATACGCTGGCGATGTGGGGGGCGGGGTCACTAAGTGCCCACCTGGTGGGGTCGTGATGCTGGCATCATGGACTTCTCCGGGCCCCTGTTCCAGGGGGTCCAGTCCCTTTGGTAGGTCTGGGCCTTCCTTCGCGCTCCGCTGCTACGGCCTTGCCACAGGGTTGGGTTTGCCGTTGACCCCGTGTTTCTGGGGGCAGTAACGAGGTTGTTCCCTCCGTTCGTTCCCGGGTGGCATGCGGGTTGTGCGTGTGTGTAGTCGTGGTGTCAGGCCACGGCTGCTCACCCTGTGCGTTGAATTGCTTGAGTGCCTCTTCGCACGGTCGGGTCCGTCGCCCTCCTGGGAAACCTCTAATAGGGGGGGTGCCCTCCATTAGGGGGGGTCGGGGGGGCTCGGCCCTCCCTGTTCTGATGGTTGTGGGGGGCCTTCAGCGGGGTGTATTTGTCGGCCTGTGGCTCCGCTCGGCCTCCCTATGTGCATGAGTGATGTCGAGCGAATCCCCTAATGATACAGAACATTAGGTTATGACTATAACCAAGTTCTGTTAATTAGGGGTGACGCTCGGCATCCGATGCCGCTGCAGCCCTTGACCTCACCTTGTGGTGAAAGCTTGGGAAGGAGAAGAGCAGGTGACCACACACCTGCTTATGAAGGTAAGCTAACGAGGGGTGTGGTCAGATGAATACTGGTATTAAAGGTACATTTGTGGAATTTATTCAGTGCGCGTGCACGTACGCGAGGGAGTGCATGAGTGATGCCGAGCGTCACCCCTAATTAACAGAACTTGGTTATAGTCATAACCTAACGTTAACACTGCTACTACAAACACTGTAGGCAGAGCCAGGCAGGTTAACTGTGCTACTACAAAGACTGTAGGCAGAGCCAGCCAGGTTAACACTGCTACTACAAAGACTGTAGGCCAGGGGTGGCCAACCAGTCAGAGACTAAGAGCCACAAAAATGACTGTGGTACCACAAAGAGCCACACCATATACCAGCGTTTCTCAACCTTTTTTTTCAGTCACGGCACCCTTCATGTGTTTATAGGTCTCACCCTCTGGCCTCTGAAGTTGCTAATGTCTTTTTTATTTGGGCCTCACAGGGTTAAAAGTACCCTGTGAGACCCACGGTTGCAAAATTACAAAATCACTTTTAGCCATTTAAAAAAAGAATGTTTATTTAAAAGATTTTAAGCACATGTAGGCCTATATGTAGCACCCTGAAAATATGGCTATTATTCAGAAGTGCTGACTTGCCTTTTATCGCCCCTTTGTGCACAAAGACATGTTGACTAGTTTCCATTGATATTCTCACGAACAATGACGCAGGTGTCTTTTTCTCCTACCGGCTGGAATATGGATTATAAACAGAAATTGATTCATATTCGATCCACCCAGTTCTCTTCCTGTGGGGCTAAGTGGCGGTGCCAGCAGGGGGCGGCAGGCGGAGCGTGGAGAGAGGCAGGCAACGAGGAAGAGGGAATCACCTGGAGGTGGGGAGAACCGGAAGACCTCTTCGACGTGGGATGTAGCCGTGAGCGGTCGCAGCTACAACGGGAGGTGCTTTGGAATAGCCCCATTAAAGAACCACCAGAGAGCCCCGCCGGAGCGAGCGACGGGTGACGAGACATACTTGCTAGTGACGGGTTATTCTAGAAGTATCCGTGATAGTGCATGAGTAAGAGAAACTGACGCCAGGACTAACGTCCATAGGTATCGTGTTATAGTAGCAGTGTGACGGTATAAGTAGCATGCTGCTAACGGCTATATTGACTCCAGTGTACGCCGAGCGCGAGGCGCTGAAGAAGAACGGTGGTATAGTCAGCCACGTTGCGCAACAGTATAACCGTGTAGCAGTTGGGCTGTTTGGGACCCAGAGAGTATCGTCGCGCGTTGACCCAGAGCCGGCTGTCAACAACCAGGCTTCGCCGGCGTTCGACAGCTGATCTGCACCGGCTGTCTTCCGAGCACGGGAGTTCTTCCGTCCAGCAGAGGTCGCCATCGCCCAGCACACGCTCTCAGCCAGCTACTGCCCTCTGCTCCAGCCCCGCTTGCTGGCGCCCATGACGAGAGCGTTCGACGCCATCTTGCTACCCGGACGGTGGTGGCGCGGTGCGGCCGCCATCTTGGTTGAGTACATTAGGGCTTCGGTGCCCAGGATCTTATTGCACAGTACACAGCGTGTCGCGGCCTAAAGGGCGAAGATAATTGTTGTTTGAACCGAACGCTAACAGCAGCGTGGAGGGGCAACCCCAAACATTAGAAGCCGGCTTTAGCTAGGACTTTTGTTTGGTAAAGTGGGCCCACATTTGTCATTTTATTTAAGTGTAATAACGTGCATGTTTATCCATATTAAATTCCCATTCAGTGAACCCTTTTATTCCTTCCCCTTGTCCTCCCTTTTCCCCCCGTATTTGGGAGTACTAGAACAGTATATGTAAACCCTTAGGGAAGGTATTAGTACTGTGTCTAGCCCAGACGTGGGCAGCACTTAGTCTGTTTACAGCGAGAGCACTTGGTGCCTAGGGCGTACTCACATAAATACCAGACCGTAATTATTGTGTAACAATAACAATGATGCAATAATAACAAACTGAATGGGAGCACGGTGTGTGTGTCTTTTACTGAGCCTAACCCTAACCCTTTTTGATGCGGGCAATATTATTATTATTTAACCCTTTCTCCTTCCAGTCATTAAGGTCTCTAGTGGTCATCGAGGGAGGGTACTGCTTGCGGGAGGAACGAATCTATTTATGCATATCAGTCACTAGGTGTGGGAGGGTTAACGGAGGTAATCAGGGAAGTGAGAGTGAGTTGGGGAGTACTGCTGACCGCCCCGGAGAGGCGAGGAAGACCAGAGTACCAAACCAGGTTGGTAAATCCCGGGCCCCATTCACTCCCACTACCGGGCCCCAGTTTGACGCTCCAGGCCCAAAGACGAGGGTGCAGTCAGACGGAGCTCTGCTGTGTCCAGCTACCTTGTGACTGCCAGCAACCGTTCCCACAAAGCAGGGATAATCCACCCTGCTACATATAGTCAATTGGTCCTGTTGTTCAGCCTCACAATGCTATTTGATAGTAAATGTGTTTATATGTCCCACCCTCTGGCCTCTGAAGTTGCTAATGTCTTTTTAATTTGGGCCTCACAGGGTTAACCTCTTAAGCCAGAGATATACAGTAAAAGTGTATATTTTCAGCATCACGTTTGTTTACCAATTATTTTAACTGTTATTAGTGAAATATAAGATTATAGAAATCTCAGGGCATTGAGTCGGAAACCGGCGCATATTGACAGGAGGAAGTGGCACAGCCAAAAGTGAGTGTAGTCTTTTGAAGGAAGAGACTCAGGGCTTTAGAATTTCGAAAAACTACCCTACCCAGCTCACACCAGCCCCTGTCAATCATCTGACTTCTGGATTTACTTTTTTATTTCTCTTATTTTTTAGGGATTATCTCCCACAAACCTGAACGTTATTGCCATAAAACAGAATGTTAGTTTCTCTACCTTTCTGTGAACGTCATGCAAAAAACTGTGTTGCAATACGATGAAAAATGGTGGAGAAATTTACATTATAAAAAGGATGGCAAAATTCAGTACTGTACAAAACCTTCTGTTTAATCATCTTCCCTTTATTCATTTGCTTAGACTTTTCAGGTCTGGTCAATTTTAGCATGGTGTTATTCACAGTCAAAGATAAAAAAAAATTTAAATAGAATACATATACTCCTTTGGTTCATTACAATTACATACAGTCAACATATTCGTAAATAATAGCGCTGCCCGAGGCTGGGCATGATACAGTCAACATATAGCAAGAGAGAGAGCGAGAGAGAGCTCCCGTTCTACAGTCAATATACAGTGTACAGAGAGAGAGACACATTGGAAAGAAATTGAAATGCTATTTGGCCCTAAACAGAGAGTACACAGTGGCAGAATACCTGAGCACTGTGACTGAAGATCCTTGACTAGGTACAGACTCAGCGAGCACAGCCTAGCCATCGAGAAAGGCCGCCATAGGCAGACTGTGTGTTAGAAAGAGAGAGAGAGAGAGAGCATGTGTGTTAAGATAAGATAAGATATTCCTTTATTGATCCCCTTGGGAGAGAGAGAGAGAGAGCAAGTTCAAGTTTCTTTAATAGTTGTCATACAGAAGTACAGAATACTTTTGTACAAAATGCTTCTTACTGTTGCGCTCCAGAGACTGTGCAAGACAAGGTAAGTATGAAATAAAAACATAGTAAAATTAGAAGTAAAAAAAAGAGGTCACAGTGTTCAGTTTAGACATATGTACAATGTTCGATGCAGAATAGACGTAGTTACCATACAATATACAATACTGTGCAGTGTACTAATACAATACTATATAGTGCAAGGCAGAAATGGAGAAATGGGACGAGGTGCAATTTAGGTACAATTCACAGTAGGTGTACGAGTTGTAGTGCAAATCCTTTATCAATAAATATAAAGTGTAAGTGTGTTTGTGTGATCTAAAGTGTGGAGAGTGGGTGCTGCAGTGTGTTGTTTGTTTGAGTGAGTGTGTGCGTGTGGGTGTGTGTGCTGTGTGCATTTGATGGTTGTTGCATAGTGATTATTGTTCGTTTAGCGATTATTGTTCGTTTAGCAGCCTGATGGCCTGGGGATAGAAGCTTCTTCTGAGTCTTTCTGTGCTCGCCTTAAGACTCCGGTATCGCTTGCCTGACCGCAGCAGTTCAAAGAGGCAGTTGTTCGGGTGGCTCGAGTCCTTAATAATTCTCTTAGCCTTCCCCTTGCACCGCTTGATGTAAATGTTCTGGAGGGTGGGAAGCCCCCCTCCAATTGTGCGTTCGGCTGAACGTGTCACTCTTTGTAGTCTGCTACGGTCTTGTGCAGTGCTATTCCCAAACCAGGAGGTGATGTTGCCGGTCAGGATGCTCTCTATTGTACATGAGTAGAAGTTCCTAAGGATCTTCTGACTGACTTGGAACTTCCTTAGGCGCCTGAGGAAGTAGAGGCGTTGTCGTGCCTTCTTCACAACACTGTCAATGTGTGTGGTCCATGTCAAGTCCTCGGATATGTGGGCTCCGAGGTACTTGAAACTGTTCACTCTCTCAACCGGTGCCCCGTCGATGCTGAGGGGGCTGTAGTCCTTGACCCCCGACCTCCTGAAGTCCACAATCATCTCTTTTGTTTTGCTGACGTTCAGGGAGAGGCAGTTCTCCTGACACCACTGTGACAGGTTCTCTACCTCTTCCAGGTAGGCCCTTTCGTCGTTGGCAGAGATCAGGCCCACCACTACTGTGTCATCAGCAAATTTGATGATGGTGTTGTTGTTCCGCTGTGCTACGCAGTCATGTGTGTACAGGGAGTCGAGGAGGGGGCTCAGAACACAGCCCTGGGGGGCCCCTATGTTGAGCGTGATGGATGAGGAGGTGCAGTTGCCGGCTCTTACCACCTGGGGTCTGCCCGTCAGGAAGTCCAAGACCCACTGGCACAGGTCATAGTTCAAGCCCAGCATGTATGAGAGAGATAAGCAAAGATGACCCCCTAAAGGATATTAAACTTTTAATGAAAGAACAAAACAGAAGGAAAAGATAACTTCACAAAGGCAACATGAATATACATAGATCCAAAAGGACAAAGATCAACACTTAAATCCAAAGAGAAGAGGGTCTATACCAGAGAAAACAACGCAGCAAGGAGCCAATGGCCGACAGCTAAAGGCTAGCCAGGTAGGCTACTGACACCAGGCCACACACAGCTTTGGCCAACGGCCCAACGCTACCCAAGCTACACAAACGACCAAGACAATGAATTCACACACAGCACATGTCGTTTCTCCAAATGTTGTGAAGTAACATATGTTTTGCCTGGAAAAAAACATCGTTATTAACAAAACATTCGGGAGGGGAAGGAAGGAAGAGTGGGGTAATGTCATGACATTGTCATTAATCTTACCTGCACCAAGGAACGCAGGGCGAAAGGCCGCAACACAGGTCTCCACGTTGACGAAAGGCCTTTCGCTGTCGGGACAAAAATAAGCTATGGCCAGAGCCTTGTCATGGTGCAGGCCCGACTACATCTTCTGTCAAAGATGATGTCGTAGTCAGAGTGCCAGAACCCCCTGCTATTCTCATGGCTAATGTCAATGGTCGTAGCACAAGCTAACAGCTAACTCAAGGCTAACTGATAGCATCAAACGAACGTTCCCAGCCGAGCGCAGCCTTGCAGCTAACGTCGTAGCTAAACAGCTAACTGGCTAACAGTTAGCTCAACCAGGCTATCGCTAACCATTAGCTAACGCAGAAGCAAGCTATGCGGCTACATACAGGTGCTGACACCAGGCCACACACCGTTAGCTACTAGTAGTACTACAACAGCTAGTCGGCCAGTTTAGCTCCAGAGAGAGAGAGAGAGAGAGAGAGAGAGAGAGAGAGATGTCCACGGCGGGAATAGAATAGAGTTAATAGAATAGGTTAAAAACTCACCAAACGTCCAAGAGGATGGAGACAACCGCGTGGAGTTGACGAAGTTCATCTGCCAAACGACCATCCTCTTCATCTTGGCTGCATGCGCTCCCTCTAGGTTAGCTAACGCTAGTTAGCCTTTAGCTAAGCTAGCTACTAGCCGACATCATCATGGCTATATCCCGACTGCATCATGACAAGGCTCCGGCCATATGTCCCGCCAGCGAGAGGCCTTTCGTCAACGTTCCTTGGTGACCGACCGACTGATAATGACCGACCTCTTCGTCTTGGCTGGCATACCTAAGCATAATAGTCAAAAGCTGCACGCGCGAAATAGTCAAACGCAGCTGACTCACGCCGGCGTACTACACATGATGTAAGTAACCACTCCCTTCGTTGAAACCAATAGTATGTCTGCTGCAGAGCCCCAGAGCTCCAATAGTGAGTATGTCACTGCAGACCCAGGAACAAGTCAGACACATTCTACAAACGTGTCTAATGTGAAATATATAAGCATATAAGCAAAACTAGATTTTAGGTCTGTGATGAAAAAGGGCCTCGCGAGAAGGGGGGCCTCGCAAAAAAAAATAATAATAATAAAAAAAAAAAAAAAATTTTTTTTTTTTTTTGCGAGGCCCCCCTTCCCGCGAGGCCCTGTGCGACTGCACTGCTCGCACACCCCCTGAGGCGGCCCTGCATGGATGTCTAGCTACATACTTATTAGGTATGTTATTAATGTACTTTTGTTGAGTTGGACTGCAGGAACAAACGTCTACACATGAACTTGGCGGGGCAGGGAGAGAGTTTATTGCACATGCGCAGAGGTTATATACACACATGTATGGATACCCGCAATGACCAAATGTGAGACTGTACATTACATTATGTTCAACACAGAGCCAGGCAGGTTAACTGTGCTACTACAAATACTGTAGGCAGGCAGGCAGGTTAACACTGCTACTACAAACACTGTAGGCAGGCAGGTTAACACTGCTACTACAAAGACTGTAGGCAGGCAGGTTAACACTGCTACTACAAAGACTGTAGGCAGGCAGGTTAACTGTGCTACTACAAAGACTGTAGGCAGGCAGGTTAACACTGCTACTACAAAGACTGTAGGCAGGCAGGTTAACACTGCTACTACAAAGACTGTAGGCAGGCAGGTTAACTGTGCTACTACAAAGACTGTAGGCAGGCAGGCAGGCAGGTTAACGCTGCTACTACAAACACTGTAGGCAGGCAGGCTAACTGTGCTACTACAAAGACTGTAGGCAGGCAGGTTAACACTGCTACTACACAGACTGTAGGCAGGCAGGCAGGTTAACACTGCTACTACACAGACTGTAGGCAGGCAGGTTAACACTGGTACTACAAAGACTGTAGGCAGGCAGGTTAACACTGCTACTACAAAGACTGTAGGCAGGCAGGTTAACTGTGCTACTACAAAGACTGTAGGCAGGCAGGCAGGTTAACACTGCTACTACACAGACTGTAGGCAGGCAGGTTAACACTGGTACTACAAAGACTGTAGGCAGGCAGGTTAACACTGCTACTACACAGACTGTAGGCAGGCAGGCAGGTTAACACTGGTACTACAAAGACTGTAGGCAGGCAGGTTAACACTGCTACTACACAGACTGTAGGCAGGCAGGCAGGTTAACACTGCTACTACAAAGACTGTAGGCAGGCAGGTTAACGCTGCTACTACAAAGACTGTAGGCAGGCAGGCTAACTGTGATACTACAAAGACTGTAGGCAGGTAGGTTAACACTGCTACTACAAAGACTGTAGGCAGGCAGGTGGTTAACACTGCTACTACACAGACTGTAGGCAGGCAGGTTAACACTGCTACTACAAAGACTGTAGGCAGGCAGGTTAACACTGCTACTACACAGACTGTAGGCAGGCAGGTTAACACTGCTACTGCAAAGACTGTAGGCAGGCAGGCAGGTTAACACTGCTACTACACAGACTGTAGGCAGGCAGGTTAACACTGCTACTACAAAGACTGTAGGCAGGCAGGTTAACACTGCTACTACACAGACTGTAGGCAGGCAGGTTAACACTGCTACTGCAAAGACTGTAGGCAGGCAGGCAGGTTAACACTGCTACTACACAGACTGTATGCAGGCAGGTTAACACTGCTACTACACAGACTGTAGGCAGGCAGGTTAACACTGCTACTACAAACACTGTAGGCAGGCAGGTTAACACTGCTACTACAAAGACTGTAGGCAGGCAGGCAGGTTAACACTGCTACTACACAGACTGTAGGCAGGCAAGTTAGCACTGCTACTACAGAGACTGTAGGCAGGCAGGTTAACACTGCTACTACACAGACTGTAGGCAGGCAGGCAGGTTAACGCTGCTACTACAAACACTGTAGACAGGCAGGTTAACTGTGCTACTACAAAAACTGTAGGCAGCCAGGTTAACACTGCTATTACACAGACTGTAGGCAGGCAGGTTAACACTGCTACTACAAAGACTGTAGGCAGGCAGGTTAACACTGCTACTACACAGACTGTAGGCAGGCAGGTTAACACTGCTACTACAAAGACTGTAGGCAGGCAGGCAGGTTAACGCTGCTACTACACAGACTGTAGACAGGCAGGTTAACACTGCTACTACAAATACTGTAGGCAGGCAGGTTAACACTGCTACTACAAAGACTGTAGGCAGGCAGGTTAACACTGCTACTACAAAGACTGTATGCAGGCAGGTTAACACTGCTACTACAAATACTGTAGGCAGGCAGGTTAACACTGCTACTACACAGACTGTATGCAGGCAGGTTAACACTGCTACTACAAAGACTGTAGGCAGGCAGGTGGTTAACACTGCTATTACAAAGACTGTAGGCAGGCAGGTTAACACTGCTACTACACAGACTGTATGCAGGCAGGTTAACACTGCTACTACAAAGACTGTAGGCAGGCAGGTTAACACTGCTACTACAAAGACTGTAGGCAGGCAGGCAGGTTAACACTGCTACTACACAGACTGTAGGCAGGCAGGTTAACACTGCTACTACACAGACTGTAGGCAGGCAGGCAGGTTAACGCTGCTACTACACACACTGTAGACAGGCAGGTTAACACTGCTACTACAAAGACTGTAGGCAGGCAGGTTAACACTGCTACTACAAATACTGTAGGCAGGCAGGTTAACACTGCTACTACAAAGACTGTAGGCAGGCAGGTTAACTGTGCTACTACACAGACTGTATGCAGGCAGGTTAACACTGCTACTACAAAGACTGTAGGCAGGCAGGTTAACACTGCTACTACAAAGACTGTAGGCAGGCAGGCAGGTTAACACTGCTACTACACAGACTGTAGGCAGGCAGGTTAACACTGCTACTACACAGACTGTAGGCAGGCAGGCAGGTTAACGCTGCTACTACACACACTGTAGACAGGCAGGTTAACACTGCTACTACAAAGACTGTAGGCAGGCAGGTTAACACTGCTACTACAAACACTGTAGGCAGGCAGGTTAACACTGCTACTACAAAGACTGTAGGCAGGCAGGTTAACACTGCTACTACAAAGACTGTAGGCAGGCAGGCAGGTTAACACTGCTACTACAAAGACTGTAGGCAGGCAGGTTAACACTGCTACTACAAAGACTGTAGGCAGGCAGGTTAACACCGCTACTACAAAGACTGTAGGCAGGCAGGTTAACACTGCTACTACAAAGACTGTAGGCAGGCAGGTTAACGCTGCTACTACAAAGTCTGTATAGGCAGGCAGGTTAACACTGCTACTACAAAGACTACAGGCAGGCAGGTTAACACTGCTACTACAAAGAATGTAGGCAGGCAGGCAGGTTAACACTGCTACTACACAGACTGTAGGCAGGCAGGTTAACTGTGCTACTACAAAGACTGTAGGCAGGCAGGCAGGTTAACACTGCTACTACAAAGACTGTAGGCAGACAGGCTAACTGTGCACCTACAAAGACTGTAGGCAGGCAGGCAGGTTAACGCTGCTACTACAAACACTGTAGGCAGGCAGGTTAACTGTGCTACTACAAAAACTGTAGGCAGGCAGGTTAACACTGCTACTACAAAGACTGTAGGCAGGCAGGCAGGTTAACACTGCTACTACAAAGACTGTAGGCAGGCAGGCAGGTTAACACTGCTACTACAAACACTGTAGGCAGGCAGGTTAACTGTGCTACTACAAAAACTGTAGGCAGGCAGGTTAACACTGCTACTACAAAGACTGTAGGCAGGCAGGCAGGTTAACACTGCTACTACAAAGACTGTAGGCAGGCAGGCAGGTTAACACTGCTACTACAAAGACTGTAGGCAGGCAGGCAGGTTAACACTGCTACTACACAGACTGTAGGCAGGCAGGTTAACACTGCTACTACACAGACTGTAGGCAGGCAGGTTAACACTGCTACTACAAAGACTGTAGGCAGGCAGGTTAACTGTGCTACTACACAGACTGTAGGCAGGCAGGTTAACACTGCTACTACACAGACTGTAGGCAGGCAGGTTAGCACTGCTATTACACAGACTGTAGGCAGGCAGGCAGGTTAACGCTGCTACTACAAACACTGTAGGCAGGCAGGTTAACGCTGCTACTATAAAGGCTGTATGCAGGCAGGTTAACACTGCTACTACAAAGACTGTAGTCAGGCAGGTTAACACTGCTACTACATAGACTGTAGGCAGGCAGGTTAACACTGCTACTACACAGACTGTAGGCAGGCAGGTTAACACTGCTACTACACAGACTGTAGGCAGGCAGGCAGGTTAACGCTGCTACTACACACACTGTAGACAGGCAGGTTAACACTGCTACTACAAAGACTGTAGGCAGGCAGGTTAACACTGCTACTACACAGACTGTAGGCAGGCAGGCAGGTTAACGCTGCTACTACACACACTGTAGACAGGCAGGTTAACACTGCTACTACAAAGACTGTAGGCAGGCAGGTTAACACTGCTACTACACAGACTGTAGGCAGGCAGGTTAACACTGCTACTACAAAGACTGTAGGCAGGCAGGTTAACACTGCTACTACACAGACTGTAGGCAGGCAGGCAGGTTAACGCTGCTACTACACACACTGTAGACAGGCAGGTTAACACTGCTACTACAAAGACTGTAGGCAGGCAGGTTAACACTGCTACTACACAGACTGTAGGCAGGCAGGCAGGTTAACACTGCTACTACAAATACTGTAGGCAGGCAGGTTAACACTGCTACTACACAGACTGTATGCAGGCAGGTTAACACTGCTACTACAAAGACTGTAGGCAGGCAGGTGGTTAACACTGCTATTACAAAGACTGTAGGCAGGCAGGTTAACACTGCTACTACACAGACTGTATGCAGGCAGGTTAACACTGCTACTACAAAGACTGTAGGCAGGCAGGTTAACACTGCTACTACAAAGACTGTAGGCAGGCAGGCAGGTTAACACTGCTACTACACAGACTGTAGGCAGGCAGGTTAACACTGCTACTACACAGACTGTAGGCAGGCAGGCAGGTTAACGCTGCTACTACACACACTGTAGACAGGCAGGTTAACACTGCTACTACAAAGACTGTAGGCAGGCAGGTTAACACTGCTACTACAAATACTGTAGGCAGGCAGGTTAACACTGCTACTACAAAGACTGTAGGCAGGCAGGTTAACTGTGCTACTACACAGACTGTATGCAGGCAGGTTAACACTGCTACTACAAAGACTGTAGGCAGGCAGGTTAACACTGCTACTACAAAGACTGTAGGCAGGCAGGCAGGTTAACACTGCTACTACACAGACTGTAGGCAGGCAGGTTAACACTGCTACTACACAGACTGTAGGCAGGCAGGCAGGTTAACGCTGCTACTACACACACTGTAGACAGGCAGGTTAACACTGCTACTACAAAGACTGTAGGCAGGCAGGTTAACACTGCTACTACAAACACTGTAGGCAGGCAGGTTAACACTGCTACTACAAAGACTGTAGGCAGGCAGGTTAACACTGCTACTACAAAGACTGTAGGCAGGCAGGCAGGTTAACACTGCTACTACAAAGACTGTAGGCAGACAGGTTAACACTGCTACTACAAAGACTGTAGGCATGCAGGTTAACACTGCTACTACAAAGACTGTAGGCAGGCAGGTTAACACTGCTACTACAAAGACTGTAGGCAGGCAGGTTAACGCTGCTACTACAAAGACTGTATAGGCAGGCAGGTTAACACTGCTACTACAAAGACTACAGGCAGGCAGGTTAACACTGCTACTACAAAGAATGTAGGCAGGCAGGCAGGTTAACACTGCTACTACACAGACTGTAGGCAGGCAGGTTAACTGTGCTACTACAAAGACTGTAGGCAGGCAGGCAGGTTAACACTGCTACTACAAAGACTGTAGTTAGACAGGCTAACTGTGCACCTACAAAGACTGTAGGCAGGCAGGCAGGTTAACGCTGCTACTACAAACACTGTAGGCAGGCAGGTTAACTGTGCTACTACAAAAACTGTAGGCAGGCAGGTTAACACTGCTACTACAAAGACTGTAGGCAGGCAGGCAGGTTAACACTGCTACTACAAAGACTGTAGGCAGGCAGGCAGGTTAACACTGCTACTACAAAGACTGTAGGCAGGCAGGCAGGTTAACACTGCTACTACACAGACTGTAGGCAGGCAGGTTAACACTGCTACTACACAGACTGTAGGCAGGCAGGTTAACACTGCTACTACAAAGACTGTAGGCAGGCAGGTTAACTCTGCTACTACACAGACTGTAGGCAGGCAGGTTAACACTGCTACTACACAGACTGTAGGCAGGCAGGTTAGCACTGCTATTAGACAGACTGTAGGCAGGCAGGCAGGTTAACGCTGCTACTACAAACACTGTAGGCAGGCAGGTTAACGCTGCTACTATAAAGGCTGTATGCAGGCAGGTTAACACTGCTACTACAAAGACTGTAGTCAGGCAGGTTAACACTGCTACTACATAGACTGTAGGCAGGCAGGTTAACACTGCTACTACACAGACTGTAGGCAGGCAGGTTAACACTGCTACTACACAGACTGTAGGCAGGCAGGCAGGTTAACGCTGCTACTACACACACTGTAGACAGGCAGGTTAACACTGCTACTACAAAGACTGTAGGCAGGCGGGTTAACACTGCTACTACACAGACTGTAGGCAGGCAGGCAGGTTAACACTGCTACTACAAAGACTGTAGGCAGGCAGGTTAACACTGCTACTACAAAGACTGTAGGCAGGCAGGTTAACGCTGCTACTACAAACACTGTAGGCAGGCAGACAGGCAGGTTAACGCTGCTACTACACAGACTGTAGGCAGGCAGGTAGGTTAACACTGCTACTACACAGACTGTAGGCAGGCAGGTTAACACTGCTACTACAAAGACTGTAGGCAGGCAGGTTAACACTGCTACTACAAAGACTGTAGGCAGGCAGGTTAACACTGCTACTACGTCATCAGAGCGCTCCCTCTCGGCAGCCTTGTAGCTCCATGAACATTACGAGCACTAGGTGGCACAGAAAACACGGAGTGGATTCCAGTGTTTTACGGCCCATCCAAAAACACACAACACCGTCCACTGTTAAAATAGAACTTTTAAACGTTCGATCCCTCACATCAAATTCCTGCTCCATCCATGAGCACATTCTGGACAGAGGGATAGACGTAATGTGTCTTTGTGAGACTTGGCATCAGCCAGGGACCTACTCTGTCCTGAATGAAGCCTGCCCCCCCGGTTACACCTACCTAGAGAAAGCCTGCAGTACTGGGCGGCGGTGTGGCCATTCTACATCGAGGTGGAATAGAGCTGACCCCCCTCCCCCTGCCCCAGCCCTCCTCATTCGAATGCCTTGCTGCAAGGTGCAAACCCCCCTTCCCCATGACCATACTGGTCATCTACCGGCCACCCAAACCAAACCCAGCATTTATTCCCGAAATACATGACCTCCTAACCACCCTCTGTACTACATCTCAAACATGATAATTCTCGGTGACATCAACATTCATGTTGACACCCCCTCATGCCACTCTGCTTCAGAGTTTCTACAAATGCTGGACAGTGTCAACCTGACACAGCACGTGCATGTCCCCACACATGACAGGGGGCACACACTTGACCTTGTGATTTCCGACCCTGCTGCCCCTATTAACAACTTGTGTGTATACGACCCAGGCATGTCGGATCACATGGCCGTTTCCATGGATATGCTGTTCCCCCCCCCACCCATTCAAAGCCCAAGCGCCAGATATGTTTCAGAAACATAAAAAACATCAACCTGGATGCTCTGGCCTTGGATCTTCAACATCTTGCCCCTCCTGCCCTCTCCTCAGCCAGTGACTCGGTAGGCTATTACAACAAAGCCCTGAGTGGCGTCCTGGATGTTCACGCCCCCGTGAAATCCAAGATGGTCACCTTCTCACGCTCTGCCCCCTGGTACACCAGCGAGCTGAGGGAGATGAAGGTGGCTGGCCGTGTCCTTGAGCGACGCCTCACTGTGTCGGGACTCACCGTGCACAGAGAGGTCTACAGAGAGCACCAAAAGGCCTACTCCAAAGCCCTGAAGGACGCTCGGTCACGGTTCTACTCCAACATCATCAACAATAGCCCCGGCAACTCTAAACAGTTTTTTTCCACCATACACCACCTCCGCAAACCCCAAACCCAGGCACACAGAGAGACCACTGAGAAGCGATGTAATGACTTCATGTCATTTTTCACATCCAAGGTTGAGGGCATCCGCTCTCTCCTCCCCGGCTCCTCTTCCTCACCTGCTCCACCTGCTGTCTTACAGCCTGAAGTCTCCCAGCTCCTCCGCTGTTTCAGCGACACCACGCAGCGTGAGGTCGAGGCCATCATCGGGAGGATGAAGTCATCCACGTGTGCTCTGGATCCCCTCCCCACAGCCCTGGTGAAAGCCAACATCTGCACTATTGGTCCCCTCATGACCAGCACCATCAACCTCTGCTTGCAGGCTGGCCACGTTCCGCCTGCCCTCAAAACTGCCATCATCACCCCCCTCCTGAAGAAACCCACCCTGGACCCAGAGGCCCTCGTCAACTACCGGCCCATCTCCAACCTCCCGTTCCTTTACAAGGTTCTGGAGAAGGTAGTTGCGAAGCAGCTCCTAGCACACCTCAGAGACAACAACATCTTCTAGAAGTTCCAGTCTGGTTTCCGCTCCGCGCACAGTACAGAGACAGCCCTGGTCAGGGTAACCAACGATCTACTGATGGCGGCGGATGCGGGAACCCCATCCATTCTGGTCCTTCTCGACCTATCGGCAGCCTTCGACACGGTGGATCATCCCATTCTACTGGACTGTCTCCACTCCAATGTCGGACTCCGCGACCTAGCCCTTGGCTTATTCCAGTCCCTCTTGGCTGGTCGGACTGAGTGTGTCTCCCTCGGAGGCGCAACATCTTCCAACCACCCTGTCACCTGCGGTGTCCCCCAGGGATCCGTCCTCGGCCCCCTGCTGTTCACCCTGTACCTGCTCCCCCTCGGCCGCATCATCGACCGGCACGGTGTGTCATTCCACTGCTACGCTGACGACACCCAGTTATTATATATCCGGATCACACCATCATCACCTTCATCACCCCCCACACTGACCGCTTGCCTGGAGGAGACTAAGGCGTGGATGAACCACAGGTTTCTCCAGGTCAACAGTTCCAAAACACAAGCCATGCTGATCGGTACCCCACACCAGGTCCGGTCAACCACCATCACCACCATCTCCTTCTCCGGTCAGGACATTCCCCTTTCCACCCTTGTCACCAACTTGGGCGTGAAAATGGACCCCCACCTCATATGATACATACATCAAACACCTCTGCAAGACTAGACGATGAGACGATATTATGTGCCCATTCAACACAATCAGTCACATTTAGATCAACTAAAAAAAGGCTACGGAAATATCAATTGACGTTTTTATTTTTGAGCTCTTCCAGACATTTAAATGAAAAACAATCTATTGTTTTTAATACAAATAGACCTCCTGTTCACTGTAAAGCGCCACGTTTTTATATATTGAGCTTTAAACGTCAAATGTTTTGGAACTCACAACACGCAAGCTAAAACCCCTCCCTCTCCCAAATGTTTATG